>NC_134850.1:10806033-11411747 GCF_965363235.1 Mytilus galloprovincialis | reverse complement strand
ACCCATTAATATATGATGAGTATAATACATTGTCCTGATGTCATTGTCCTGTTTCTATGGTACATTCAGGAAAAACAGCATCAAAATACAGACGTCCCATCCATCAGAATGTGATGAGTATAATACATTGTTTTGATGTCATGGACCTGTTTCTAGGGTAAATTCAGGTATGACAGCATCAAAAGACAAACGTCACACCCACCAGTATGTGATGAGTATTATACATTGTCCTGTGTCTAGGGTAAATTCAGGTATGATAGCATCAAAAGACAGACGTCACATCCAGCAGTATGTGATGAGTATAATACATTGTCCTGATGTCATTGTCCTGTTTCTAGGGTAAATTCAGATATAACAGGATCAAAAGACAGACGTCACGACCACCAGTATGTGATGAGTATAAAACATTGTCTTGTTTCTAGAGTAAATTCAGGTATGACAGCATCAAAAAACAGACGTCACATCCATCAGTATGTGAAAAGTATGATACAATGTCCTGATGTCATTGTCCTGTTTCTAGGGTAAATTCAGGTATGACAGCATCAAAAGACAGACGTCACATCCACCAGTATGTGATGAGTATAATACATTGTCCTGATGTCATTGTCCTGTTTCTAGGGTAAATTCAGATATAACAGGATCAAGAGACAGACGTCACACCCACCAGTATGTGATGAGTTATATACATTGTTCTGTGTCTAGGGTAAATTCAGGTATGACAGCATCAAACGACAGACGTCAGAACCACCATTGTGATGAGTATAATACATTGTCCTGATGTCATTGTCTTGTTTCTAGAGTAAATTCAGGTATGACAGCATCAAGGACATACGTCACATCCATCAGTATGTGAAGAGTATAAAACATTGTCCGGATGTCATTTTCTTGTTTCTAGAGTAAATTCAGGTATGACAGCATCAAAAAACAGACCTCACATCCATCAGTATGTGAAAAGTATGATACAATGTCCTGATGTCATTGTCCTGTTTCTAGGGTAAATTCTGGTAAACCAGCATCAAAATACAGACGTTACACCAATCAGTATGTGATGAGTATAATACATTGTCTTGATGTGTTTGTAATGTTTCTAGGGTAAATTCAGGTATGACAGCATCAAAAGACAGACGTCACATCCGTCAGTATGTGATGAGTATAAATCTACCTACCTGGATTCTACCTGGATTATTGCGGCGATCATTAAGTTGAAAACTTCTTTTGCCGCCTCATAGTTTACTTTATATTAAATTACTTATTTTAACTATGAGCTGTGCGCATCAATAGAACGAATAATTTTTCTGTACTGGTTTACATGTTGTACGATGGTTTCCACAATATTTTAAATATTTGTCGAATACATTTATATACTGCTGCATTTATATAAAAATGTTATCTAATGTTATGTAGGATTAAACTTCTTCCCATTCCAATGTTCAGCATTAATATGATTTTTAAAAATATTGACAGATTCTGCACAACCTGTTACTGTTGAAAGACTATTCCATTGATCAATGATCATTTGTGAAAATGAATGGAGACGCTTAATACATTGTCCTGATGTCATTGTCCTGTTTCTACAATAAATTCAAGTATAACAGCATTAAAAGACAGACGTCACATCCCCCAGTATGTGATGAGTATAATACATTGTCCTGATGTCATTGGCCTGTTTCTAGAGTAAATTCAGGTATGACAGCATCAAAAGACAGACGTCACACTCATCAGTATGTGATGAGTAAAATACATTGTCATTATGTTATTTTGCTGTTATTAGAGTAAATTCAGGCATGACAGCATCAAAAGACAGACGTCACATCCATCAGTATGTGATGAGTATTATACATTGTTCTGTGTCTAGGGTAAATTCAGGTATGACAGCATCAAAAGACAGACGTCACATCCATCAGTATGTGATGAGTATAATACATTGTCCTGATGTCAGTATCCTGTTTCTAGGGTGAATTCAGGTATGACAGCATCAAAGGCAGACGTCACATCCATCAGTATGTGATGAGTATAATACATTGTCCTTATGTCATTATCCTGTTTCTAGGGTAAATTCAGGTATGACAGCATCATAAGACAGACGTCACACCCACCAGTATGTGATGAGTATTATACATTGTCCTGCGTCTAGGGTAAATTCAGGTATGACAGCATCAAAAGACATACGTCACATCCACCAGTATGTGATGAGTATAATACATTGTCCTGATGTCATTGTCCTGTTTCTAGGGCAAATTCAGAAATGACAGCATCAAAAGATAGACGTCACATCCACCAGTATGTGATGAGTATAATACATTGTCCTGATGTCATTGTCCTCTTTCTAGGGTAAATTTAGATATAACAGGATCAAGAGACAGACGTCACATCCACCAGTTTGTGATGAGTATAATACATTGTCCTGATGTCATTATCCTGTTTCAGGAATAATTCGGATATAACAAGATCAAGAGACAGACGTCACATCCATCAGTATGTGATGAGTATACTACATTGTCCTGATGTCATTGTCCTGTTTCTAGGGTAAATTCAGGTATGACAGCATCAAAAGACAGACGTCACATCCACCAGTATGTGATGAGTATAATACATTGTCCTGTGTCTAGGGTAAATTCAGGTATGAAAGCATCAAACGACAGACGTCAGAACCACCATTGTGATGAGTATAATACATTGTCCTGATGTCATTGTCTTGTTTCTAGAGTAAATTCAGGTATGACAGCATCAAAAGACATACGTCACATCCATCAGTATGTGAAGAGTATAATACATTGTCCTGACGTCATTGTCTTGTTTCTAGGGTAAATTCAGATATAATAGGATCAAAAGACAGACGTCACACCCACCAGTATGTGATGAGTATAATACATTGTCCTGATGTCATTGTCTTGTTTCTAGGGTAAATTCAGGTATGACAGCATCAAAAGACACACGTCACATCCATCAGTATGTGAAGAGTATAATACATTGTCCTGACGTCTTATCCTGTTTCTAGGGTAAATTCAGATATAACAGGATCAAAAGACAGACGTCACACCCACCAGTATGTGATGAGTATAATACATTGTCCTGATGTCATTGTCTTGTTTCTAGGGTAAATTCAGGTATGATAGCATCAAAAGACAGACGTCACACCCACCAGTATGTTATGAGTATAATACATTGTCCTGATGTCATTGTCTTGTTTCTAGGGTAAATTCAGATATAAAAACATCAAAAGACAGACGTCAGACCCCATTAATATATGACGAGTATAATACATTGTCCTGTATGGGATGAGTATAATACATTATCCTGATGTCATTATCCTGTATCTAGGATTAATTCAGATATAACAGGATTAAAAACAGACGTCACATTCATCAGTATGTGATGAGTATACTACATTGTCCTGATGTCATTGTCCTGTTTCTAGGGTAAATTCAGGTATGACAGCATCAAAAGACAGACGTCACATCCACCAGTATGTGATGAGTATAATACATTGTCCTGATGTCATTGTCCTGTTTCTAGGGTAAATTCAGATATAACAGGATCACGAGACAGACGTCACACCCACATGTATGTGATGAGTATTATACATTGTTCTGTGTCTAGGGTAAATTCAGGTATGACAGCATCAAAAGACAGACGTAACATCCATCAGTATGTGATGAGTATAATACATTGTCCTGATGTCATTATCCTGTTTCTATGGTAAATTCAGGTATGACAGCATCAAAAGACAGACGTCACACCCACCAGTATGGGATGAGTATAATACATTGTCCTGACGTCATTATCCTGTTTCTAGGATAAATTCAGGTATGACAGCATCAAAAGACAGACGTCACATCCACCAATACGGGATGAGTATAATACATTATCCTGATGTCATTGTCCTGCTTCTAGGGTAAATTCAGATATAACAGGATCAAGAGACAGACGTCACACCCACCAGTATGTCATGAGTATAATATATTGTCCTGTGTCTCGGGTAAATTCAGGTATGACAGCATCAAAAGACAGATGTCACACCCACCAGTATGTGATGAGTATTATACATTGTCCTGTGTCTAGGGTAAATTCAGATATAACAGCATCAAAAGACAGACGTCAGACCCCATTAATATATGACGAGTATAATATATTGTCCTGTTTCTATGGTAAATTCAGGTAACACAGCATCAAAAGACAGACGTCACACCCATCAGTATTTAATGAGTATAATACATTGTCCTAATGTCAGTGTCCTGTTTCTATGGTAAATTCAGGTAAAACAGCATCAAAAGACAGACGTCACACCCATCAGTATGTAATGAGTATAATACATTGTCCTAATGTCATTGTCCTGTTTCTATGGTAAATTCAGGTAAAACAGCATCATAAGACAGACGTCACACCCACCAGTATATGATGAGTATAATACATTGTCCTAATGTCATTGTCCTGTTTCTATGGTAAATTCAGGTAAAACAGCATCAAAAGACAGACGTCACATCCACCAGTATGTGATGAGTATAATACATTGTCCTGATGTCATTGTCCTGTTTCTATGGTAAATTCAGATATAACAGGATCAAGAGACAGACGTCACACCCACCAGTATGTGATGAGTTATATACATTGTACTGTGTCTAGGGTGAATTCAGGTATGACAGCATCAAAAGACAGACGTCACAACCACCATTGTGATGAGTATAATACATTGTCCTGATGTCATTGTCTTGTTTCTAGAGTAAATTCAGGTATGACAGCATCAAAAGACAGACGTCACACCCATCAGTATGTGAAGAGTATAATACATTGTCCTGATGTCATTGTCTTGTTTCTAGGGTAAATTCAGATATAACAGGATCAAGAGACAGACGTCACACCCACCAGTATGTCATGAGTATAATATATTGTCCTGTGTCTAGGGTAAATTCAGGTATGACAGCATCAAAAGACAGATGTCACACCCACCAGTATGTGATGAGTATTATACATTGTCCTGTGTCTAGGGTAAATTCAGATATAACAGCATCTAAAGACAGACGTCAGACCCCATTAATATATGACGAGTATAATATATTGTCCTGTTTCTATGGTAAATTCAGGTAACACAGCATCAAAAGACAGACGTCACACCCATCAGTATTTAATAAGTATAATACATTGTCCTAATGTCAGTGTCCTGTTTCTATGGTAAATTCAGGTAAAACAGCATCACAAGACAGACGTCACACCCATCAGTATGTAATGAGTATAATACATTGTCCTAATGTCATTGTCCTGTTTCTATGGTAAATTCAGGTAAAACAGCATCATAAGACAGACGTCACACCCACCAATATATGATGGGTATAATACATTGTCCTAATGTCATTGTCCTGTTTCTATGGTAAATTCAGGTAAAACAGCATCAAAAGACAGACATCACATCCACCAGTATGTGATGAGTATAATACATTGTCCTGATGTCATTGTCCTGTTTCTAGGGTAAATTCAGATATAACAGGATCAAGAGACAGACGTCACAACCACCAGTATGTGATGAGTTATATACATTGTACTGTGTCTTGGGTGAATTCAGGTATGACAGCATCAAAAGACAGACGTCACAACCACCATTGTGATGAGTATAATACATTGTCCTGATGTCATTGTCTTGTTTCTAGAGTAAATTCAGGTATGACAGCATCAAAAGACAGACGTCACACCCATCAGTATGTGAAGAGTATAATACAATGTCCTGATGTCATTGTCTTGTTTCTAGGGTAAATTCAGATATAACAGGATCAAGAGACAGACGTCACACCCACCAGTATGTCATGAGTATAATATATTGTCCTGTGTCTAGGGTAAATTCAGGTATGACAGCATCAAAAGACAGATGTCACACCCACCAGTATGTGATGAGTATTATACATTGTCCTGTGTCTAGGGTAAATTCAGATATAACAGCATCTAAAGACAGACGTCAGACCCCATTGATATATGACGAGTATAATATATTGTCCTGTTTCTATGGTAAATTCAGGTAACACAGCATCAAAAGACAGACGTCACACCCATTAGTATTTAATAAGTATAATACATTGTCCTAATGTCAGTGTCCTGTTTCTATGGTAAATTCAGGTAAAACAGCATCACAAGACAGACGTCACACCCATCAGTATGTAATGAGTATAATACATTGTCCTAATGTCATTGTCCTGTTTCTATGGTAAATTCAGGTAAAACAGCATCATAAGACAGACGTCACACCCACCAGTATATGATGGGTATAATACATTGTCCTAATGTCATTGTCCTGTTTCTATGGTAAATTCAGGTAAAACAGCATCAAAAGACAGACGTCACATCCACCAGTATGTGATGAGTATAATACATTGTCCTGATGTCATTGTCCTGTTTCTAGGGTAAATTCAGATATAACAGGATCAAGAGACAGACGTCACAACCACCAGTATGTGATGAGTTATATACATTGTACTGTGTCTAGGGTGAATTCAGGTATGACAGCATCAAAAGACAGACGTCACAACCACCATTGTGATGAGTATAATACATTGTCCTGATGTCATTGTCTTGTTTCTAGAGTAAATTCAGGTATGACAGCATCAAAAGACAGACGTCACATTCATCAGTATGTGAAGAGTATAATACAATGTTCTGATGTCATTGTCTTGTTTCTAGGGTTAATTCAGATATAACAGGAAAAAAATACAGACGTCACACCCACCAGTATGTGATGAGTATAATACATTGTCCTGATGTCATTGTCTTGTTTCTAGGGTAAATTCAGGTATGACAGCATCAAAAGACAGACATCACATCCATCAGTATGTGAAGAGTATAATACATTGTCCTGACGTCATTATCCTATTTCTAGGGTAAATTCAGATATAACAGGATCAAAAGACAGACGTCACACCCATCAGTATTTAATGAGTATAATACATTGTCCTAATGTCATTGTCCTGTTTCTATGGTAAATTCAGGTAAAACAGCATCAAAAGACAGACGTCACACCCATCAGTATGTAATGAGTATAATACATTGTCCTAATGTCATTGTCCTGTTTCTATGGTAAATTCAGGTAAAACAGCATCAAAAGACAGACGTCACACCCACCAGTATATGATGAGTATAATACATTGTCCTAATGTCATTGTCCTGTTTCTATGGTAAATTCAGGTAAAACAGCATCAAAAGACAGACGTCACATCCACCAGTATGTGATGAGTATAATACATTGTCCTTATGTCATTGTCCTGTTTCTATGGTAAATTCAGGTAAAACAGCATCAAAAGACAGACGTCATATCCACCAGTATGTGATGAGTATAATACATTGTCCTGATGTCATTGTCCTGTTTCTAGGGTAAATTCAGATATAACAGGATCAAGAGACAGACGTCACACCCACCAGTATGTGATGAGTTATATACATTGTACTGTGTCTAGGGTGAATTCAGGTATGACAGCATCAAAAGACCGACGTCATAACCACCATTGTGATGAGTATAATACATTGTCCTGATGTCATTGTCTTGTTTCTAAAGTAAATTCAGGTATGACAGCATCAAAAGACAGACGTTACATTCATCAGTATGTGAAGAGTATAATACAATGTCCTGATGTCATTGTCTTGTTTCTAGGGTAAATTCAGATATAACAGGATCAAAAGACAGATGTCACACCCACCAGTATGTGATGAGTATAATACATTGTCCTGATGTCATTGTCTTGTTTCTAGGGTAAATTCAGATATAATAGGATAAAAAGACAGACGTCACACCCACCAGTATGTGATGAGTATAATACATTGTCCTGATGTCATTGTCTTGTTTCTAGGGTAAATTCAGGTATGACAGCATCAAAAGACAGACATCACATCCATCAGTATGTGAAGAGTATAATACATTGTCCTGACGTCATTATCCTGTTTCTAGGGTAAATTCAGATATAACAGGATCAAAAGACAGACCTCACACCCACCAGTATGTGATGAGTATAATACAATGTCCTGATGTCATTGTCTTGTTTCTAGGGTAAATTCAGATATAAAAGCATCAAAAGACAGACGTCAGACCCCATTAATATATGACGAGTATAATACATTGTCCTGTTTCTATGGTAAATTCAGTTAAAACAGCATCAAAAGACAGACATCACACCCATCAGTATGTAACGAGTATAATACATTGTCCTGTTTCTATGGTTAATTCAGTAAAAACAGCATCAAAAGACAGACGTCACACCCATCAGTATGTAATGAGTATAATACATTGTCATAATGTCATTGTCCTGTTTCTATGGTAAATTCAGGTAAAACAGCATCAAAAGACAGACATCACACCAATCAGTTTGTGATGAGTATAATACATTGTCCTGATGTCATTGTCTTGTTTCTAGGGTAAATTCAGATATAACAGCATCAAAAGACAGACGTCAGACCCCATTGATATATGACGAGTATAATATATTGTCCTGTTTCTATGGTAAATTCAGGTAAAACAGCATCAAAAGACAGACGTCACACCCATCAGTATATAATGAGTATAATACATTGTCCTAATGTCATTGTCCTGTTTCTATGCTAAATTCAGGTAAAACAGCATCACAAGACAGACGTCACACCCATCAGTATGTAATGAGTATAATACATTGTCCTAATGTCATTGTCCTGTTTCTATGGTAAATTCAGGTAAAACAGCATCAAAAAACAGACGTCCCATCCATCAGTATGTGATGAGTATAATACATTGTCCTAGTGTCATTGTCCTGTTTCTATGGTAAATTCAGGTGTGTCATTGTCCTGTTTCTATGGTAAATTCAGGTAAAACAGCATCAAAAGACAGACGTCACACCCATCAGTATGTAATGAGTATAATACATTGTCCTAGTGTCATTGTCCTGTTTCTATGGTAAATTCAGGTAAAACAGCATCAAAAGACAGACGTCACATCCATCAGTATGTGATGAGTATAATACATTGTCCTAGTGTCATTGTCCTGTTTCTATGGTAAATTCAGGTAAAACAGCATCAAAAGACAGACGTCACATCCATCAGTATGTGATGAGTATAATACATTGTCCTAGTGTCATTGTCCTGTTTCTATGGTAAATTCAGGTAAAACAGCATCAAAAGACAGACATCACACCAATCAGTTTGTGATGAGTATAATACATTGTCCTGATGTCATTGTCTTGTTTCTAGGGTAAATTCAGATATAACAGCATCAAAAGACAGACGTCAGACCCCATTGATATATGACGAGTATAATACATTGTCCTGTTTCTATGGTAAATTCAGTTAAAACAGCATCAAAAGACAGACATCACACCCATCAGTATGTAATGAGTATAATACATTGTCCTGTTTCTATGGTTAATTCAGTAAAAACAGCATCAAAAGACAGACGTCACACCCATCAGTATGTAATGAGTATAATACATTGTCATAATGTCATTGTCCTGTTTCTATGGTAAATTCAGGTAAAACAGCATCAAAAGACAGACATCACACCAATCAGTTTGTGATGAGTATAATACATTGTCCTGATGTCATTGTCTTGTTTCTAGGGTAAATTCAGATATAACAGCATCAAAAGACAGACGTCAGACCCCATTGATATATGACGAGTATAATATATTGTCCTGTTTCTATGGTAAATTCAAGTAAAACAGCATCAAAAGACAGACGTCACACCCATCAGTATATAATGAGTATAATACATTGTCCTAATGTCATTGTCCTGTTTCTATGCTAAATTCAGGTAAAACAGCATCAAAAGACAGACGTCACACCCATCAGTATGTAATGAGTATAATACATTGTCCTAATGTCATTGTCCTGTTTCTATGGTAAATTCAGGTAAAACAGCATCAAAAGACAGACGTCCCATCCATCAGTATGTGATGAGTATAATACATTGTCCTAGTGTCATTGTCCTGTTTCTATGGTAAATTCAGGTGTGTCATTGTCCTGTTTCTATGGTAAATTCAGGTAAAACAGCATCAAAAGACAGACGTCACACTCATCAGTATGTAATGAGTATAATACATTGTCCTAGTGTCATTGTCCTGTTTCTATGGTAAATTCAGGTAAAACAGCATCAAAAGACAGACGTCACATCCATCAGTATGTGATGAGTATAATACATTGTCCTAGTGTCATTGTCCTGTTTCTATGGTAAATTCAGGTAAAACAGCATCAAAAGACAGACGTCACACCCATCAGTATGTAATGAGTATAATACATTGTCCTAATGTCATTGTCCTGTTTCTATGGTAAATTCAGGTAAAACAGAATCAAAAGGCAGACGTCACACACACCAGTATATCAAGAGTATAAGACATTGTTCTGATGTCATTGTCCTGTTTCTATGGTAAATTCAGGTATAACAGCATCAAAAGACAGATGTCACATCCACCAGTATGTAATGAGTATAACAGGAGGAGAGAGCTAGAGAGAGAGATAATATAGTGTGGTGAGTTTTTAATACAATTCATCTTCACACTGAATTCTATTTCATAAAATTGAGAATGGAAATGGGGAATGTGTCAAAGAGTCATTATAGTAAATACAGGAAAACATCTGATACACGGATAGCGCAAATGCAAAATTTGCATCCTAGTATCTAGTATGATGATTTTATTTATGATTTAAGATACAGAACAGACACGAATTTGTCTGGAAGGAACAGAATATAATAATGTAAATATTACATGAGTATAAATTGTTTTGTCTTTTTCAAAGCTAAATCTATTAGTTAGATCATTTTCTCTTCATAGGTAAGTTACTATTAAAACTTGATGACATATTGTTTTGATATAATCAATAAGTACAATAAACTCTGGTTCTCGTGACTACAGTTATTTATTAATAGCATTCTCCTTTTAAAAAGTCATTATTACAACATTAAAAGAACAAGCATTGAAGTAACTCAAAAATAACCTATTGTAACATATGGTTGTTGCAATTATTTTCTATTCGCATAAGCGGTAAACAAATATTATCATAAAATTATACCTGATGAATGTCTTACCAAACACTTATTAATAGTAATGTCTATTAACATATTTCTTTGTAATTCATTATTTTACAATATACGAGTATGTAGATACGTCATTAACTAAAGATTCATTCCATTTGAAACCGTATCACTATATCGATTCGGTGTGCTTTTGTCTCCAAATATTGTCTGAACCGCAACAGGTAAATATATATCACTGTTTGCTTTTATTATACTTCACGTTAAAATGCCATATTTTGATTGGCTAATACGAGGGTGTTAATTTACTCTATCACATTGGTGAGAGGGTGACAATTTTTTTTAATGTTACCCTCTTGTCCAGACCAATTAAAAATCGATAATTTAAAGGACACTAAATTGAATGTACATCAATTAATTAAATACAAGGCTTAAGAGTGCATTTCTTTCTATCACAAACGATGCAAACTGGAAAGCGCGCATATGTCATGTATGTTTTGATCATTTCTTTCAAACATACGTTTGCAAAGTTTATATAAACTTTGACAAACTATGCACACGCTAAAAAAGCGTCTACAGTTTGTCGTTTGTTTGTACAAACGCTACATTTGTTTCTAACTTCAACCTGATTAAACGAAGTATTTGTTTCTACGTTTGTAAAAAGTCTGTTTACCAACAACATGTGCATGCGTTATCGAAAGTTCAAACAGGGTCAGTAAAGACTTATTAAACGATGTATTTGTTTTTACTTTTGTAGCGTTTAGAAAACAACAACAAACGCGACACAGCGTTTACAAAATTTTGGTTAGAAACGTATTTTTTAAATAAGAATGAGGAAATTATTTACCATAAAAATCATCAAATCATGTTTGATCTTTATGTAGAAAAAACAATACCAATGCAATGCAGTGACCTATAAGTGTTAATTTCTGTGTCATTTGGTCTTTTGTCTCACTGAAAATCATACCTCATATTCTTTTTATTGATTGCATGATTTGAATAAACTTTTATCAACTTTTAAAAAAATAGGATAAAAATCCAATGAGTGTACATTTAGAGGCCAATCAGATGGTGCCTCATGTGCAAAGTATGATGAGACTTTAGCATTGATAAAAACTAGAACCTAAGTCCTGTGACACAACTCATTTCAGTTGTTCATGCCTCATATCTTTTAAACGTATTTCAAAGGATGTAAATCAAATTCTGTTCAATCTTTTTTTAATTTATTTTGTTCCTTGAATCACCTTGAAATGCAAAAAAGGTTAATATTAAGATTTGTTTTGGACAAGTTACAATTTCATTCGGACAAGTAAGTTTTGGTATGTACTTGTCCTACTGGACAAGTTGAAAAAAAGTTATTGTAGAGGCCTGCGAAAACTCGTAAATGTTTACCAAAGAAAAGAATAAACAAGCCTTCAACACTCCCTATAGTCAGCTACAAAAGGCCGCCATGCACCATGTGAAACCAGATGCTCCGCAGGGCGTAGCTTTATACGACCGCAGAGGTTGAACCCTGAACGGTTGGGGCAAGTATGGACACAACATTCAAGCTGGATTCAGCTCTAAATTTGGATTGTGATTAAATAGTTGACACAGCATAGGTTTCTGACACAGAATGAATGTGTTCTAATGAACTTAAAATTTTTGTTTTCTCTTAGAGCAATTCACTATGCTGTTGAATATTAATCCTCTCAAAAAAATGTTTGAAGAAATTTTCTTTTTTATTTATGAAATTTCAAATGAGAAAAATTGAACCCAATTTTTTTAATCACATCCCCCTTTCCCTTATTCAAAATCTAATCTCAATTAAAATTTCTACTGGAGTTTGCAACAATAACTACTCATTTAAATACATCATAAAATATTAAGATGTAAAAAAAACTGCTTGTTATCACTGAATGGTAAAGATTATTTTAATTTATCAGTTGGTAGTAAAAAGTGAATATACATTGTATATTGTATATAACAAAGATTTAAGTTGATTCTGGACAAAGAAAGATAACTCCAATTAAAAAAAAAATCTTGCTATTGCACAATATTTTGCAATTAGATATTTCTTGCTTACTATTCTGGACAAAGAAAGATAACTCTAATTTAAAAAAAAATTGCTATTTCACAATATTGTGCAATTAGATATTTCTTGCCATTGTGCAATACTGTGCAATTGAAAAGATTTGCTATTGCACAATACTTAATATAATAATTTTAGATCCTGATTTGGATCAACTTGAAAACTGGGCCCATAATAAAAAATCTAAGTACATTTTTGGATTCAGCATATCAAAGAACCCCAAGATTTCAATTTTTGTTAAAATCAGACTAAGTTTAATTTTGGACCCTTTGGACTTTAGTGTAGACCAATTTGAAAACAGGACCAAAAATGAAGAATCTACATACACAGTTAGATTTGGTATATCAAAGAACCCCATTTATTCAATTTTTGATGAAATCAAACAAAGTTTAATTTTGGACCCCGATTTGGACCAACTTGAAAACTGGCCCAATAATCAAGAATCTAAGTACATTTTTAGATTCAGCATATCAAAGAACCTAACTGATTCTTTTTTTGTCAAAATCAAACTAAGTTTAATTTTGGACCCTTTGGACCTTAATGTAGACCAATTTGAAAACGGGACCAAAAGTTAAGAATCTACATACACAGTCATGACAGTTAGATTCGGCATATCAAAGAACCCCAATTATTCAATTTGGATGAAATCAAACAAAGTTTAATTTTGGACCCTTTGGGCCCCTTATTCTGTTGGGACCAAAACTCCCAAAATCAATACCAACCTTCCTTTTATGGTCATAAACCTTGTGTTTAAATTTCATAGATTTCTATTTACTTATACTAACGTTATGGTGCGAAAACCAAGAAAAATGCTTATTTGGGCCCCTAATTCCTAAACTGTTGGGACCTAAACTCCCAAAATCAATACCAACCTTCCTTTTGTAGTCATTAACATTGTGTTTAAATTTCGTTGATTTCTATTTACTTAAACTAAAGTTATTGTGCGAAAACCAAGAATAATGCTTATTTGGGCCCTTTTTTGGCCCCTAATTCCTAAACTGTTGAAACCAAAACTCCCAAAATCAATCCCAACCGTTCTTTTGTGGTCATAAACCTTGTGTCAAAATTTCATAGATTTCTATTAACTTAAACTAAAGTTATAGTGCGAAAACCAAGAAAATGCTTATTTGGGCCCTTTTTGGCCCCTAATTCCTAAAATGTTGGGACCAAAACTCCCAAAATCAATACCAACCTTCCTTTTGTGGTCATAAACCTTGTGTTAAAATTTCATAGATTTCCATTCACTTTTACTAAAGTTAGAGTGCGAAAACTAAAAGTATTCGGACGACGACGACGACGACGACGACGACGACGCAGACGACGACGCCAACGTGATAGCAATATACGACGAAAAATTTTTCAAATTTTGCGGTCGTATAAAAAATCAAACGAAAAAACTAACGGTCTTTCTTACAAAACACAAATATGACACATATGTACATGTTGTATACAACGACAACAATTGAACTTCATGCTCCTGACTTTGGGCAGGTGCATAAAGAAAGTGCACGTGGCGAAGTTTAACATGTATGTCAGCGAACTGTAACAGTAGTGT
The DNA here is from genome assembly GCF_965363235.1 of Mytilus galloprovincialis. Classification (NCBI taxonomy): domain Eukaryota; kingdom Metazoa; phylum Mollusca; class Bivalvia; order Mytilida; family Mytilidae; genus Mytilus; species Mytilus galloprovincialis. Next base: position 11,397,155 of record NC_134850.1, on the reverse strand, counting down.
AACAGCACAACACGAGAAAACAAATGTAAACTAAACAAAGGGATGCCCCGCACTACACTCATTTAACCGCTTATACCCCCAAAAAGTTCGATTTTTCTCAAAAAAGTGAAAAAATAATAAAAAGAAAAAACCCTGACCACATGCACACATTCTATACATGTACAAACAGCTAGCAGAGTGTTAAATTCCTAGCATTCAAGCTGAAGGAGGAGTTATCTGGAAACGCCTAACTTATGCAAGTAAATTTCCAAAAAATGACAAAGTTCAACTTTCTCCCAAAAGAGCACATATTAACAAAAATTAAACCCTGACCATATGCAGCGAACTTCAATATATGTACAAACAGACAGTAAAGAGAAAACTTCCTAGGATTCAAACTGTTGGAGGAGTTATGCAGAATAACTATATACCCATAATGGGACATAGGCGGAAAGACGGACGGACGGACAGACAGAAGTTTAACACTATGCCCCCAACTTTCAGTTGCGGTAAAGTTGCGGTGGCTTAAAAAACAGTTTCAATTGGCCGACTCAATAGATCGGTATGACTGGGTAATTCAAATCCATCGGGGTGATTTCGGGTTCCCCAGAAAGGTAAGTAGATTCTGCTCAACGTGTGGCACCCGTCGTTTAATTCGCGAAATTACAAACCGAGTGTTTTGGTTTTATTTGGAGGTTCACATTCGAGTAAAAGATAAAGGTATGTTCGTCGTCACATGTGAAACAGATATTCCAAAAGTTTATTTTTCAATTAGTGCGAGGTAGATCAGAGACTTCAATTGAATAAAGGTAAAAGATTAATATTCGTATATATTTTCAAATGATCATTAACGCTAAAAACAAATCGGAGAATTCCTATCTTATAGTATTGCTGCTTTGTCGCTTAGTCCGAGCCCCGTACTGTTTTGACATGATAAATTTATTACCTCCATGAAGTGTTTTAAAACTAGTATAGGAGTTTTTTTCTCAATATTAACATACCGATAAATGTACAGCCGATCAACATTACGCTTTTACCTGAAAGCAGCAATACCAGGCAAGACACAGCGTTCCGTTGACTATTTTACAAAGGAGTAGGTTCAGTAAGACCCCTTTTTGGCCCCAAAATTAAGCAGTTTTGCAAAATTGTGAAAATGTAATCTTTTAGCTATTTTTTTGGAAAGTATAATGATTCTACTACATACATATGTGCTGTTTTTGACAATACAATGTACATATATCGTGTACTAGCATCATAAAGTCATGCTTAATTACTGAAATCTTCACAATTATAGCATTTTAGTTAAATTTTAGACGGTTTCCGTCTTAAATGAAAGTGGCCGCATTCGTGTTCATTCATAATATTGCAATGTAAGTTGTATTTGATGATAATACATAACATATATAAAGGTTTAGGATGAACACGGATGCGGCCACTTTCATTTTTGACGAAAACCATCTGAAAAGTGACGTTTTTTGACATATTTGATGGATTTTTCATATTTAAGCTTCAATTAAAGCGTTTTTAATGACTGAATCAGTTAAAATCTTTTACATAAACTAATCGAATCAATTGATAAAGACACTTTAGTGTTAAAAGGGTGTCCTAAATATCTCGTTAGATGAAACTGAAATTTGGGGCCAAAATCGGCCCTTACCGTCTGCCATTCCCCTTTTTCATACCAAATAACTCTGAACAACCACTCGAACTTTAATTTGAACTTTAACTTTGGCGATACCCATCTAAGGCACATTAAACAAACTGTGAAGGTGGGTTTTATCATGGAAGTTATACAACTCCGTTTATGCTGACATCATTTATTCGAGTCGTAAATAAGAAAAGTCCTACAAAGACACAATAGCAATAATATAAAATAGAATTACATGAAATGAAAGTATCAAAATTACATGTAGCAAATAATATAAACATTACATATGCGTCAATAAACAACTATCAATTAGCGTGAAATAATCATCGATATAATTAACGGTTTATCTGTTCCTTGAGTCAACATAAAATATTTTGTTTCTAACTAAAATTAAACTAAACTAACTATAAACTTAAGAAATCATTGTGAACATCAAGTACATAATACCATCCATTTCTTAACTCACAAAATACGAAAAATATAAACAAACACACATTATTTGTTTAACAAATAACATACAATTTCTAAAACATAATTTAAGAAATCATAAAACACTATGTAAACTCTTAAAATACTAAAATGACAAAGTAAAATACAAAAATACTCAAACTGACCTTTTTATATGAATTTATCCTGCTGACAATTATATGTCTGTATAATACAGTGGTCAGCGTGCGTGTGCCGCAAAGGTCCAAATGCAAGAAAAATTACACTTTAACCACGTGATGTTTTCCCGGGAAAATTATTTAATGAAACAATTAAAATAAAAATGAATTTGAATTTCATAATTAATAACCTCTTTTTATCAAAAGTACAACAAAAAATAATAATTTTATAAATATTTAATTTACTATAATGCATCCGTTCTAATTCTGGAAAATCGTCTGCAAGTCTCATATTCCCTAATCTACACATGCTAAAGCAATTAAAACTTGCATACACCATAAAATTTGTTTGTTTACAGTGGAGCTAATCCCGTGAAGCTAATACATGATATCTTCCACAAAAATCTTATCATATATGATTGTACACTTTAACCTACTACACATATAATTGAAACAAATTATTTATATTTATATATATAAAACTATAACCTTAAAACATTATTACAAAACAAAATAGTTTACAATTTCACTCAAAAATATTGACGTGCAAATTACTATTTTACACTCCCCTACTTTGTGTTGACGTCCACGACAACGCATCTGACAAAAATAATAATTCTCATTAACACCAAGATATGGTTTCCAATATCAATTAAATACAAACGATTGACCAAAAATAAAAAAAATTGAAATCTTTACTGAAACTTCATTTTACATAAAAACGATTAACATATTACTTTGGTAAACAATTCGCCAAAATATGAGCCAAAAGCAATTGTGATTGACAAAAATTTGCAATAACGTTTTTATCAATGACTGTTGTGGTATCTTTCGAAATTTCGTTTTGCAGGACGGATCTAGGCAAATTAAGCGGATTTAAATGTTTCCCTGCTGTTATCCTTGTACTTTTGCGTAATATAGGAGGTTCTTCAACCACGTCCGTTGTTTCAGGTTGACCTTCCACATCATCATTCATACCAATGCTGATATCATCCAGGAAATTCTCATCATTATCCTCCATGACAACAGGTCCCGGTAATGGGTTCTCTGTTTCTGGTGGCTCCACCTCATCGTCGTCTTCTGTAACATTTTCACTAGCTAAGTCTTCTACTGGAGGTATCTGCATGACGACCACGTAGTCCTCGTCATCCTCCTCTTCACCGTTTATTAAACGTTTATCATTACATGTACCACGACGAATATCCTGCGGAGGTTCTATGAGTGGATTATCTTTCCTGACTAGATATCTGGCATCTAACATTTCCCTTCGATGAACATTCTTCGGTTCGCCACGCCCAAGTAAAGGTTCAACTTTGTTTATGTTTTCATGTTTCTCAATAATGCGGAAAGGCTTGCTGTTCCACGCATCCTGAATTTTGGCCCTTCCCTTCGGATGATTTCTCAGAAAAACTCTGCTTCCAACCGGAAGTTCTTTATTATCGACCTTTTTATTCAAAGTGGTCTGCCTCGATAATGCTTGCTTTTCAGTTCTGTCAGCTGCCAATTCAAATGCTTGTTTTAGATTGTTAAAATGTTCAGTTATCCATTCTTCCTTCTCAAAAGTTACTTCTTGCTCTGTTCCTAGAAGTTGATCTAATGGAATTGTTGGCTCTCTTCCGAAGAATAAAAAATACGGTGAATAACCAGTTGTTGAATGGGGTGTACAATTATATGCATAAACTAACTCTGGAAGTAGTTCTGGCCATCTGCTTTTCTTGTCGGTGGTTCGTAGTAAATTATGCATGGTTCGATTAAAACGTTCACAAACGCTATTTCCCTCTGGATAATACGGCAATGTTTTGGTTTTCTTCACACCATAAATTTTGCAAAGTTCGTGTATAATCTCGTTTTCGAAACTTCTGCCCTGGTCACTATGCAAGCGTTGTGGAGCCCCAAATTGGATTATCCATTCCTTCAATAAGATCCTTGCAACTGTTTTTGCCTTCTGATCTCTAGTCGGAATCGCTTGAGTATACTTTGTAAATATGTCGGTTATTACCAATACATTTTCTAATCCACCAACTCCTCGTTCCAAAACGGTAAAATCAATAGCTACTATTTCAAGTGGTCTCTTTGCAAGTACGGATTTAAAAGTAGTTTTAACTGTCCTGCCTAATTTTCCAACTTTGCATCTCTCGCAAGTATCGCAGTAGTCTGCTATCTCAGTATACATATACGGCCAATAACATTTTCCTCTGATAATATCAAATGTTCGTTCAAAACACTGGGGTCCCATTCCATCATGCGCAGTATTTAGTACTTTTTGTTTCAATGCATTTGGTAGTAACAGCTGTTTTGCGTTTCTATTTACCTTGTATAATATTCCATTCTCCTTTTTCAAATATTTCGTAATATTATCCAATTTTCGGACTTCCTTAGTTTCTCTAGCGAATTGTCTTTTTGTTGCTGTTTGGTCACCATTGAGATAAAGCATGAGTCGTTTTATAGTTGGGTCAGCATTTTGCAATTCTGCCATTTCAACTGGGTCAAAAGTTGGCAATGATGAGGCGATTAACGGTGGACATCGCAGCAATGACACGTCAGGCTGCTCCTCATCAACTCTGTGCTCGTTTAGGACAGCAGTTTGTAGCTCAACTGGAAATAATGTGCTGGGACTTTCAAAAAGTTGAACATCCACTGTTTCAAGTCTGACTGTCTCTATAGTGTGGTTGGTTTTACGACTAAGAGCATCCGCATTAACGTTCGTGCGACCAGAACGATATTTCATTGTGAATTTGAATTGTGCTAGCTCGGCTACCCATCTTGTTTCTGTAGCTCCTAACTTGGCAGTGGAATTTATGTAGCTTAATGAATTGTTGTCGGTGAAGACAATACATTCAGATCCTATCAAAAGGTCTCGGAATTTCTCGGTTATGGCCCATTTCAGTGCTAACAATTCTAACTTCATACTGCTGTAATTGATCATATTTTGTTCATTTTCCCGCAATGATCGGCTTGCATAACATAGTACTACTCTACCATTCTCTTGGTCTTGTGATAGGATTGCTCCAAGCCCGTTAAAACTTGCATCAATTTCCAAGATATAAGGTTTGCTGAAATCTGGATGTCCTAGTACGGGTGCAGTGGTTAGTTTAGCCTTCAGCTCCTCAAAGACTTTATCACATGTCTCATCCCATGCTCCGATACCTAACGGATTATGTTTCTTTCTGCGCTTTCCCTTTTTCGACTTGCCTTTCCCTTTTAACAACGCATGAAGAGGACCGCTTATTTTGGCGAAATTTGCAATAAACCGACGATAATATCCTGTTAATCCTAAAAATCCCCTCAATTCTGTATCTGTATTGGGTTTTGGCCAGTTCGTGACAGCCTTGATCTTCTCATCGTCTGGTGACATACCATCGGCAGAAATCAAATGACCAAGGTATCGTAGCTTTCCCTTAAATAACTGACATTTTTCAGGTTTAACTTTAAGGTTATTCTCTCGGAGTCTTGATAAAACCATCTCTAGACGTTCAAGTGTCTCCTCAAATGTTCTGCCAAATACCAAAATATCGTCCAAATAAGTCAGTATGGTTTGGAAGTTTTGATCTCCAAAAATCTTGTCCATCAGTCGCATGAACGTTCCTGGGCTTCCGGTAAGTCCAAATGGCATCCGAAGATATTCATAGTCCTCCTGTTCCTACTCGGAACGCTGTCTTCTCTACATCTTTCGCAGCCATAGGCAACTGATAATATCCATGGGCAAGGTCAAAACTACAAAAGTACTTTGCAGCATTCAGAGCATCAAGAGCTTCCTCAATTCTTGGCAACGGATAGGCGTCTTTTCTAGTTTTAGCATCTTAGGCCTCGGTAGTCTACGCAAATTCTTAACTTTCCATTCTTCTTTGGGACTATAACAACAGGTGCTGCATACGTACTGGATGACTCGCGAATTACTCCCATTTTCAGTGCATTCTGTAGGTATTCTCGGACTTCCGACCACTGATTCGGAGGAATCCGTCTATGCGGTACTCTGATTGGTACGTCATCTGCCGTTGGTATTTGATTTTCTATTTTATTACAAAATCCTATATCATCTTCGCCTTTAATTAATGTGTCGCTGTATTTTGATATTACGTCTTTCAATTGCAGTTGCTGTTCGCTTGTTAAAGATCCGACATCCATCTTTCCCAAATAATCATTGTTGGTAACAGGACACACTGTTAAACTGTTAACTTCTGCTGTCTCTTTGTCATGTGCGAAGTCGTTTTGGGTCATTGCACATCCAATCATTGTTTTGGGTTTTAATTTGATGTTTGTGTTGCTATAGTTGCAAATCTGGACAGGAATTCTGCCATCTTGTCTTACCGAAACGACAGCCGATGCTAACTGAAAACCATTCGGCATTGTAAGTGTAGTATTTTCCTCTACAATACAATCTAGAACGTGCCCCTTTGGTGCTGGCCTTGCTTGAGCTTCTATCATCTTAATAGTACCTGCTGGTATTATAACTGTTTGATCATTCGGAATTCTAATGTTGCTTTTGTATGAAATTTCAGTGGCATTCATCTCTTCATACAAGGTCAAGATATGTCCCCATTTTTCTGGTAACTTTTTTATACTACTACAAACGTCTCGCATACCTCTAAAGATATTGGAACCAATAACGCCTGGTACCTTCCTTTTTCGTTGTTTCAATGTATTATCATCAGGGTCTTTGACGATCAGGAATCCCATATCTTTAAAAGTATGTTCAAGAGCCCGCAGGTCGCATTCATTGTACCCAATATAAGGTATGTTCCCACCATTTGCAGCTGATATTCTCAATATATCGGTGATATCTACAAAATTCCCCAAGATCGATGCATGGCGCCTATAAAAGGACTCCGTAATTGTTGATACTTGTGCCCCTGTATCCAACAAACATCTTATTTCGATATCATTTAATGCAATCATGGCCTCTGGACAAACACCTACTGCTTTAGTTAAGCATGAGCCTATGTTATTGCTCCCTGCAGTGTGGCTCTCCACGGCAGTCACTACCCGTTTAACGAACTGCCTTGATGCCGGTCTTTAACTGGTTTAGGGCAGTTGTATTTAAGGTGTTGAGATGATCCGCAATTCCAACACTTTCGAGGTCTTCTTACTTCCGCTTCCGGTCTTGACAGCATCATCTGATTTATCTGTTTTTGTTGTCTTTCTATAAGAGACTCCTGGCGTTTAACCACTTCTAGTAAATCAGATTCCTTTTTATCAATCTTTATCTCTTGGTTAATAGCTGGTTTTCTTTCAAACTCTCTGCCCATCCAGTGCACTGCTCTATCTCTCAATTCAAAGAATTCTAGGGTAGGCGTCTCGATGTTCAATCGTCTAAGTTCTCGTCTAAGGCCCTCGTCTTTAACGGTTTCAGCAAATCTTCCCTTTAAGGAAGCGTCCCTACAGGCAGCGAAAGACTGGTCCAGTTGTTCAATTTTGTCATAAAGTTCTACCATATTCAAAGAACAGGTAATCAAGTCTTCCTCCTTCTGCTTATATGCATAAAACCGTTGCTGTAAGATCGGTAAACTGTCCCCATCACCAAAAACCTTGAACAGTATTTTAATTATGCCCTCCGGGTCCTGGTGTAGAGCCTCTCCTCTCCCTAAAATTTCTTGTCTTGCTTTTCCTGCTAAGTTGTCTAACAGGAAAATCGAAAATTCAGGGGCGGTTAACTTTCTGGATTTCGCCTGGCTTCGCATGTCTGAAACCCATTCGGTTATAGATGGATCAGACGATGATGTTGATCGATCCCTAAACCTATCCAATCTCCTTCCGCTCATCCTAACAACAGGCCTTGGTTCTGCCTCCTTCCAAGACTGCTCTTGCTTCTGTATATATTCTTTTTGCTCTTTCATCACAATGCGTAATCTTTCAACCTCTTCGCCCAGAGCCTTTAAGTCCTCCGCGTCAGCCATTCTTTTTATTTTATATTTTTTTCAATTGAATTAATCCATCTTTCAAAAATTTATAAAAATATTGATTAAAATTTAACAATTAACTTTTTGAACATCTCGAAATTAATTCAAATCTTTAACCATGTTTACCTTTCAAATTTATATTACCTAATATCAATACATGTACATAGAAAAAAAATCGTAATACAGGTTAAAATTAACAAAAGTTCACTGTCATTGTCACTAGATTATATCACAGTTATCTTTACCAACTCATCCTGGCCATCTCAATAGATCTGGTATCTAACATCTATCCGGAACGGTACCATACAAGTTGTTACTGCTAAGGGACTTCTGCCAATCCTGTCGACGACGCCAAATGTGAAGGTGTGTTTTATCATGGCAGTTATACAACTCCGTTTATGCTGACATCATTTATTCGAGTCGTAAATAAGAAAAGTCCTACAAAGACACAATAGCAATAATATAAAATAGAATTACATGAAATGAAAGTATCAAAATTACATGTAGCAAATAATATAAACATTACATTATGCGTCAATAAACAACTATCAATTAGCGTGAAATAATCATCGATATAATTAACGGTTTATCTGTTCCTTGAGTCAACATAAAATATTTTGTTTCTAACTAAAATTAAACTAAACTAACTATAAACTTAAGAAATCATTGTGAATATCAAGTACATAATACCATCCATTTCTTAACTCACAAAATACGAAAAATATAAACAATTCTAATATGACGTGCTTCTTTCGCTTTGTAAACAACACTGTGTGAAAATTCTCGATATATCTATACTCAGCGCAGACTCAGAGATATACATAATAATGGATGTTACAATATACCTCCCACGTAAATCCACATGTATTTGAACCTACTTTGCAAACGCTTTGCCAATTTTATTGTATTAGAAATTGTAATTAAACAAAAGACAAAAGACAAAAGAACTTTTATTCTTATTCGGATGCATAATAAAAAGAATTAATATAATGCAACTAGTTTTGTTTATTTCCTAAATATAGTAACACAGCTATATTGTGCAATGTCAATTTCATCATGGAACACTTTCTCTACAATCAGGGGTTCATTAAGGGATGAAAATAAGCTTGATATTTATGTTACCATTTTAAAAACTATTAATATACTAATTTAAGTTGCAGTATAAAAACAATATTTAGTCAATGTCACAAAAATATAATCTTTTTTGTAACCATCGAAGTTCGTATAATATTGTATTAAAACGGAATTCTGAGGTAGGTTTTCTTTTGTTTTCCATTCTATTGCATTTGATTTCAGCGAGTCAACATGGCAGCTCCTTCGTTACGAAATGTCAAAAATCGGAAATATTGGGTTTGAGAATTAACATATTTTTTCCAGCGGTTATTAACTGTAAGATTTTAAATATTCAAATTTTAAATATAAGTTTATTATTTATTAAATGTTTAACTAACATATTCATTTATTCTTGTAAGAATAAGAAACACAGTTTTTACTATTTATTTATGAAAGCGCTAATGTAACGTTGCGCTCTTTTGAACAACACATTTTCCCGTTTCTGTTTTATGACGTTACGCCTTTGACGTGCGCTTCGTCGTCTAGACTTTATTTGATTACATACGGATGCACATTGTTTTTTATTAGACAGATTATAGTTGAGAATCGATTATTAGCGACCATATGATTTTTATAAAAGAATAAAAGATAGATACATGGCGCAACTTAACTCGCATACTCATTTCTTCGCCCTAAGTTAAACTTTATGTGATTCGTACAATTCTCAACTCTGGAGAGGAGGAAATTCTAAAATTGTGCCGAATTTTGAATATTTGTTAAAAAATGGCTACCGATAGACGGAAAGAAGACTGTCTGGACTTCAGTGATGCAAAACGGACTCGTAGTACGAATTTAGCGCAGCTTACTAAATTGTACAAAGAATTGGAGAAGAATTTAATTTCATATGAGAACGTGGAACATGCAAAACAATTATATTCAAAGTTATGTGAAAGGTTTGAACAATTTAAGTTAGCACACTTACAGTGTTTAGATTTGTGTACACAATCAGAAGTTATAGCAAATTTGGAAGTGAACTATGAACGTTGTCATGAGAACTTTGTAGAATTCCGGGATAGATTTTCTCAGTATATCGCGAGTGAAAAATCGCATGAAGAGGAAATACCCGAAGAAAGTGATACAGTTTCAATTGATAGCAGTTTGAGTTCACGATCTTCAGTTTCATCACAATCTAGATTTCGCAGTGCCAAAGCTAAGCGGCTCATCGCAGAACTTAAACTCAGGAAATTATCAGAACAGCATGAACTAGAGCGTGCACAAATAGAAATTAAATTTAGACAACAGGTATTTAATCAACTATCCGAGATGGAAGAGGCCAATATCGAAGAATCAGTGTGGCAAGAAGCAGTGGAAGAAGACACAGATAATACCAGTGGAATCGTGAACATTCGGAACATTTCGCAAACAGTCTCGCAAACATTACAGAGCTCTGTTCCTGCGAGTGAAAAGTGTATTAATATGAACTCTCTTTCCGGACAAACTGCAGCAACTGATAAACCAAAGATGAACATTAATAACAGTACACAGGGAATCAGTGCTCAGTCTGGATTTTCGGATGTAAGTGTTTCCAGCATAGATTCAGCTTTTCAACGCCTAGCATCTACACTTCACGAAGGGTTTAATTTGCCAAAACCAGAATTATTAACTTTTAATGGAACTCCGTTAGACTATAGTAAGTTTATAAGGAACTTTGAGACAAACATTGAAGGTAGAATAAGTGATAATAGTTTGAGACTGAGTTATTTAATTCAGTACTGTAGAGGTGAAGCCAAGTGTTGTATAGAAGATTGTGTATTATTAGATTCTGATGAGGGTTACAAACGTGCTAGGGCAATATTGTACTCCCGATACGGTAGGCCACATGTAATTGCTAGATCATTTATTGAAAAATTAGTGTACGGCGCTCAGATTAAAGCGTCAGATATTGAAGGTTTATCTAAATTGGCATTAGAAATGCAAAAATGTGAAATCACATTGTCTCAGTTAGGTTTTAATTCAGATATTGATAATTCTGAAAATTTAAGGTGTATTGTTAAACGCTTTCCAATGCATATGAGAACAAGATGGGTCGACATTGCTCATTCAATTAGTGAGTCTGGTAGAGAACCCCGTTTTTCTGACTTAGCTAAATTTGTAGACGAAAAATCACGCATTGCTAGTTCTATGTATGGGTACGATCTTTGTAGAGAAAACAATCAGAACAAGACTGATAAAAGGGTTTTTACAAGTAACCATCATACTAATGATACAGTTAATAGTAAGGTTACTACGTTAAGTACTCAAAGTTTAAATAACACAGCTAAATATGAGCACAAATGTAAATGTTGTACAGGTACTTGTGTAGATTTGACAGCTTGTAGCAAATTCAAGTCAATGAGTTTAGATGATAGGTATAAATTAGTACGCATGTTAAAATTGTGTTATAATTGTTTAAAAGGGAAGCATTTTGATAACAATTGTAGAAAACCAAAGGCATGCACTGTATCTGACTGTAATGTTAAGCATAATATTTTATTGCATAGTTGGTCTCAGCCCGGTTTTGATCATGCAGCTACTCAGCCGTCAGTAAATTGCGCAGCTACTAAAGGTTCTATGATTAAGAACTGTTTAGGAATTGTTCCTGTCCTCGTTAAGGGTCAGAACGGTAACTCTTGCAAAACATTTGCCTTGCTAGATGACGGAGCAGATAAAACTTTATGTGATGAACGATTACTTCAGAAATTAAATATAGTCAGCAAGCCGGTCACTTTCGAGATGTCTACTGTTAACTCTTCTGGTTGTACAATTCACGGTCAAGAAGTTGACTTACAAGTAAAAGCTATTGACGGAAATGATAAGGTGTCGTTAAAAAAGGTCTGGTCAGTAAAGAAGCTTCCAATTTCAGCTCGATCTGCCGCAGAAAATGTAGATATAAGAAAATTGCCGTATTTAGCCAATATACAGATACCCTCTACTGATTTAACCGAGGTCATGTTGTTAATAGGTACAGATTCACCTAACGCTCACATTCCGCTAGAAGTAAGGTCCGGTAACGAAAACCAACCATATGCAATTCGCTCACGCCTCGGATGGGCTATTCGTGGTCCTATTGAAGATATGCATGCGTCAAATGTTATAAATGATGATAGAGCACGAGAAGACAAGAATTGCTTGTCTACAGATGATACAGAGGCTATGAAAATGAAGGAGTCAGTCTTGTATCACCCAGCAAGACGGATGCCAAGCCCAACTCATCGTTCATCCAAGTCCATGTCCAACAGAAGGAGCAGGAGCAGGTCAGCATTTGCCTCCCCGGGAAAGGCAGCAAAACGTACTCGTTCCAAGAACCCAAGAAGGGGAAAGAAAAGGGCAAGGTCTCCATCCAAGAAAGCAAGAAAGGAGGAAACAAAAGGAGGTCCAGGGGAAAGAAAGCCGCAGCAAAGAAGCAAATGGCAGAGGGAACAACAAGATGTTGAATTAGACGATATTGTTTTAGTTGCTGATGATATACAGAGAGGATAACGGGTAGAATAGTCGAGATCACAAGGAGCCGTCATGGTCATATCCGTAGCTGTGTGGTTAAAACTAGTCAGTCACAGATTTGAGACACAAATAAACTATGCTTACTAGAGTGTTCTAAATAGAACTATTTTTTATTGGTGACAAAATTGTATTATATTTTTCTAACTGTATTAAGAAATTATTTGGTAATTTCATTGTGGGGAGTGTAAGATTTTAAATATTCAAATTTTAAATATAAGTTTATTATTTATTAAATGTTTAACTAACATATTCATTTATTCTTGTAAGAATAAGAAACACAGTTTTTACTATTTATTTATGAAAGCGCTAATGTAACGTTGCGCTCTTTTGAACAACACATTTTCCCGTTTCTGTTTTATGACGTTACGCCTTTGACGTGCGCTTCGTCGTCTAGACTTTATTTTGATAACATACGGATGCACATTGTTTTATTAGACAGATTAAAGTTGGTAAGAAACTTTTTATGTAGACTATCCTTTTATTATATCAAAACTTATTTAAAGAGAGAAAACATTGTATACTATTTATTAGAAATATGCGTAACTTTTAATTATTATTTTAAACGTAATTTAACTTACGAGAGAAATTATGATACATGAATGAAATGGTTTTTATTGTTTGTTTAGTTTAATGTGAATACTTAAACATGTACATCTTATTATAATTTATGTATTTTTACTTATGTAAAATTATTCTTTATTTGTAGAGAATCGATTATTAGCGACCATATGATTTTTATAAAAGAATAAAAGATAGATACATGGTGCAACTTAACTCGCATACTCATTTCTTCGCCCTAAGTTAAACTTTATGTGATTCGTACATTAACGAAATAATCAATGCAAGCTAAATATTTATGAGAATATTTGAGCTTTATCTAAAAAGGAGTAAAAAAGAACAGCTTCACACACGGCATACCCACTCTCGCTTCAGTATTTCACCTATTCTTCGTTAAAGTGCACATTTGCATTTTTAATGGTCGCCGACAGTTGTCAGTAAAAATATGGAAATAGTTGATAAAACATCATTGTTTTTTAGTACAACAATGTATAAGTACACAATATCTAACATTTAGGCGAGATGATTAAGTCAAACATCTGTAAATTAAAAAAAAATATATTGATGAATATGCTATACTTAATGAAAATCTCCATGTCGCCCTTAAAGGTAAGACTTTTATACTCCGCGATATTGTCACAATAATGGAACAGTATGAGCTTTATCATATTAAAATATGTAATTATACCAAAAATAAGAGTTTCCAAAAAGTTTTAATTAAGTATCAACATAATTATAAGCGTAATTGAACTTTAAAGCTTGTCGCCTGATTTTGGTAATCTACGTTACTCGAACACCTCGCTCGTAATTTTTATGAGAAGATATGATCATAAAATAATAAAATACTTAAAAACAATATTGCAAACAATCATATATTTAAAAAAAACACCTAACTTTAATTCAGTTTCTATGTTATCATAAGTACAACACGTCATTCAAAGGTAGATACAAGAGTTTTTTTAAGAAAGTAATCTACGTTCTGTTTAATCTCGCAGAACTTTATCCAATTGCCTATAATGCGATTAATTATAACTCAACCATTATCAAGCTTAAATGAATCCCCCCTAAAATCATTTCTTCGTAACATTTTTTCTTGAGAAAAACCGTCATGGAATGAAATTGTGTAATTTACGTTCTGTAATTTACGTTCCGGTTTTATACTAACAGTTAAATAGGAATGAACAGCGATGTCTTTTTTGTTGGAGACACGTAATTTGGACATTATCGCACCGTCAATGTTGTGGATTTTACGTTTTTTACGTCATTTCCGATGTTTTGAAAAGTTACAAGGGCAGCAAAATTCAAATATATACTGCATTAATATACCTACAGTTATTGCCGCTGTTGAACCAAGGAAGGTAAGACTATTTGATTTTATAAAAGAAAACATATATTTGTATAACTATTTACCTGGCTACTTAATTATTAAAAGATAGACACCTTGGAAACAGACTAAATCTCTAGAGGTCATGTTAGGATTTTGCATTGTTTTTCTCTGTTTACCTTTAGTTCATGTGCGTGTTACTTTATATATTTACACACTACATAACAGAAACTTACATGAAACATAGAAAACAATATTGTAAGACTCAAGTTCATCATAAATTAAAATTGTGTTCATACAAGTATACAATAGATAGTGATTTTGTAAAGGTAACGTATATTACATTTTGTACAAGACCAAAGCAATAAAACCACGGATTATACTTATTATTTGCTTATTATTAATTGCCTGTCTACTTCGTCCTTCTTGGGAGACATTCACTGTATGTTTGATTACAAATAACACACTCGTAACTTTAAAATTATATCGAATAAAAGCTTATAATGTATGGTAACGTAGATTACTATGTAAGGTAACGTAGATTACATTTTGACTTCTTTGTATTGTAGGATGCCTATGACCAAGGCAGAGAAGCAGAAGGCATATAGGGACCGTAAGAAACAACAAGAAGGGGACTCCTACCTAGAAAAGGAAAGACAGAGGACCAAGGCATACTATGTACCCATAGCTGAACGGTCAAAAACTGACCAGGAGAAGAGAAGGAAAAAAGTTCGGAAGCTTGTTCAAAAACATAGAGAACGCAACAGACAATCCACTATTGAACCAAGTACAAGCCAGCCATCTCAGCAAGTTGAATCTACATCACAAGAACAAGAACAAGTCGTTAGCTCAAGCACAGATAATCCCATTTCAACTCCACTTGTAGTCAGACTACCATGTCAAAATCCGAAAAATCGTACTAGAAAAAGAATTAGCAGACAAGTCGCCAAATGCAATCGGGAAATCGAACGCTTGAAAGGTGAAAATATTAATACACAAAGAAAATACAAAACCGTCTCTAAAAGGTACGAAAGACTTGTAAAGAGAACTACACAAAACAAATCATCCGAAAATGTTGGACAAGATAAAGAAACAGGAAATGACACACATGGAAATGATGGCCCGAGTTCATCAAAAAGTGGAACAGAAAAACTTACTCCTAGGAAAAGGACATATAAAGAATTAAGAGACGAAGGCTTGTCACCGAGCAAAATTCCCAAAATTGTGAAGAACAAACTTGTCTTAGCAAATCTATTGACAGATGAAATCGAGGATGTATATAACAAAAGTGACCAGCAAGCAAAAGCTATTGTAACGAGTATTGTATCAAGCAGCAAACTGAAAGAATACAAGCTCACAAAGACGCTAAGTCAAAGTACAGGCATTAGAAGAAGTCGTCTTGTAAAAAAACGAAAAAAAGATTGGGCAAAAGTACGGAAAAGAACAAGGAACCGCATTAAGCGTGAGAGCCTTCGCAAAGATATATTAACATTCCTAGAAAGAGATGACAACAGCAGGGAGATGCCTGGTAAAAATGACAAAACAAAAACGAAAGATGGGCATGTTCAGAAAAGAATCCTAAATGATAACATGGCGTTTCTGCATCTTAAATATAAAACAGAAACATCAAGTAATGTTTCTTTTTCTCGCTTTTGCACAATGAGACCAAAGAACATAGGACTGACTAGGTATCTCAGTAGAAATAAATGCCTTTGTCAGAAACATCAAAATATGGCTCTTGCGTTAAAATCGATGAAAAAAGCAGGCGCATCGGTGCCATTGAACCCTGATGAATTCATACGAAAACTAAGAACTACTCTTGCCAACACTTTTCTTAGCTCCTTAGTAGATGAAGAAGTCGTCTTCAGTCAGTGGAAAAAGGTAGACATGCCAGACGGAAGGAAGAAAACAGTCATCGTTGACCAAACTTTAAGGAAAGAAGACTTTAATTCAATAATGAATAAACAGATTTGCGAATTTTCCCAACATGTACAAAGAGTCAAAGCTCAGTATGCCGCAATCAGTACCCTTAAGGAAAACTTACCTCCAGGTCATATTCTTGTCCAGATGGACTTTGCAGAAAATTTTGCGTGTAGTTCAGCAGACGAGGTGCAAAGTGCATACTGGAATGGTACTACTGTTACACTGCATCCTGTTGTAGTTTATTTTAAAGAAAACTCAGACACTTTGAAACACAAAAACTTTGTATATGTTTCTGATGATCTAGGACACAATTTTGGGGCAGTTTATGCTTTCATCAAAGACATTGTGAATGAAATGAAAGCAGCGGTTAACGATATTAAAATGGTACATTATTGGACGGATTCTCCTAGTTCGCAATACCGAAATAAGTCAGCATTTTATGTCGTGTCTGATCATAAAAATCTGTTAGGAATTCAGGCAATCTGGAACTACTTTGAGACAGGACATGGGAAAGGCCCCTGTGATGGCATAGGGGGTACGTCAAAGAGGACAGCCGACTTAGCCATCAGACAGGGAAAGATCGTAGTTCAAAATGCTTCAGATTACTTTGAAAAAGTTGGACCATTGCATAAAAGTGCATCTTATCGCTTCGTGTCTTCAAAGGACATTGATATATGTAGAAAGGAAGTCGAAGAAATCAACAAGTCACTCATCGCTTTGAAGGGAACAATGCAGGTCCATCAAGTTGCATCAGTTTCTAAAGGAAGAGTCAAAACATGCACAACATCATGCTATTGTGAATACTGTATTGTTGGAACTTTACATGATTACAGCGAAGGAGTAATAGTAAAATCAAGGCGAAATGTTGAGCAAAACGTAGAAACCAATCTGACAGTTACACAGGGGGACGAGCACGATGAACCTGAAACAACGACACCGGGTGATAATCGGTATAAACAAGATGATGCCGTGACCTCCGAAGATGCGAATAAGGACATTGTTGAAGGAGATTGGGTTGCAGTAACATATGACGACGAATGGCACATTGGTAAAGTAATAACAATTGATTCAGATGACGAACTTGAAATAAAATTTCTACGACCTACAAGAACAATTAATGATTCGAAATCTTTGTTCAAATGGCCATTACCGCCGGATATTCTAAACATGAAAAGAACGGATATTCTTTGCCAAATCATAGAACCCAGTGCTGTGGGAAGAAGTGGGCGAAGTTTCCAAATCGACGTTGGTGACAAGGAGAAAATACTGAAAAAAATGAAATAACTTTAATAAATACAAGCAAATTGTACAAGGACTGTGTTTTTGTTAGTCTATTGAATTTTTCATTGTATTTTGTAAAAAAGATTGAACATTAACTAAAGGGCTTCATTGATACCGTTTATATGAACTTTTGATTTTTATAACAACTTTGATGGAAATATGGTAATCTACGTTACCGGTGTTTTTCTTAAAACTATTAGTAAAACGTCAATGCCTTTTCAAATTTTATGTTACAACTTTCTACATATACTAAACACCATCAAATTATATTGTCAAAATAAAGCTTAATGTTTTCTTTAAGCCTAAAAACATCTTTTCACAAAGAGTTAGTCAATTTATGCTTACATTTTAGTCCAAAGATAACCAACACCACTTGGATTTTGTCTATCATCATTTTTTTAAATATTTGTCTTCTTGTTTTCACAGAGTATCACTTAGATTTGATTTTTTTACTTGTGTGTCGGTCATTGTTTGGATATTGTGAAATTGTAATCTACGTGACACATCAATTGTAATTTACGTTACCGAAGTCAATCTGAAATAAAATTGGTAGGAGTAAACATAATCATTTCAAGTCTGAAGTAAGTCGAAGCACTAACCCATTGTTTTACTGTAAAAAAAATAGGCTACTTAACTTTCTGACGGTAACGTTTGTAGAGTAGCTGGAAGATAAGCCTTTGTAAAACTACATTGCAAATCCAAAAATACGATAAGCATTTGATGTTATTTTTTTTTATTATTAACCTCCTTTCGTATAACCCTTTTCGATGCCCCAGTATTTATTATCATAGAATATTTTTTTCTTTTGCCAAAATTTATAAGTATTATACATTTTCAAGATAAAGGTTTTTTAGATTGGATATATTGTTGAAACGTAGATTACAATTACTGTTTTGTTGCATTGATGTAAAATTGTGTAAAATATTTATCATTTGAGCCTGAGTCGCTAAATTTTGCACATTGTTAGTTTAATAGTTGTTCTTTCCGAAAACGAAACAGATAAATCAATTAAAAGGTTTTAACTTTCACAGCTTTATTTTTTGACATGTACACTTTAACGAAGAATAGGTGATTTGAATGAACTTATTTGTCCTATTAGAATCGAAATAATTCATGGAAGCCATAGATTTTTTGTAAATTTACACATGGCCTGGGCCGTGATATTCGTTAATTTTATTAAAATTCGAATATCACGGCCCAGGCCATGTGTAAATTTCCAACAAATCTATGGCTTCCATGAATTATTTCTTAAACACACATTATTTGTTTAATTTGAATAAGAGTAATTCTTCCTATTTCAATTACTCAACTTCATACAGTTATCATAAAATCAAGAAATAAAACTACAACATAAGTGATATAACCAATATGTTAAACACAAAACATACCGTTAGCGTATGGTACAATTGTTGTTTCAACTGATTCCTGGTCTCCTTACATAACTTAAAAACTCTTTCCTGTTTAAATAATTAAAACAAATCTTAATAAACTAAACATAATTTATTCCAACTAAATTACATAGCTGATAAAATAATACAATAGAAATCTTTAAACTTCCATAAAAATTCCTAACAACAAACGCACGTGCGTTTATTTACAAGTTACCGGATGTTTACAACAATCAGCTGATGCACGTCACAGCCATCGTGACGTATCACATTCCTAACATACCAGAGTTCAGAGAAGGTTTCAGTGTTATCATATGCTGTGCGCATGAAATCGGATTACATTAATCATTACAAACACGCGGTCGTGAGAAACAATAAAGATGCAGAATAATTATGGAACATCGGGAGATAATACCTATCATTGTAACGTTAAGATGTGAAAATAATCGATTCCGCTTAATTGGCAATACACTTAATTAAAAGTAATTAAAATTGATTAATTACTATAAAAACTCATTGATCTATATAAATGAAATTTCCAATTTTACTGTTAACTATTTGAGCAAAGTAAAGTACAATATAATTCACTAGTTTTTAGAAACATTCTAAAAATGAAATTTACATAACAATTAATTATAAGACTTCAAAAACATTGTTTCTATAAATTTAACAAATAACATACAATTTCTAAAACATAATTGAAGAAATCATAAAACACTATGTAAACTCTTAAAATACTAAAATGACAAAGTAAAATACAAAAATACTCAAACTGACCTTTTTATATGAATTTATCCTGCTGACAATTATATGTCTGTATAATACAGTGGTCAGCGTGCGTGTGCCGCAAAGGTCCAAATGCAAGAAAAATTATACTTTAACCACGTGATGTTTTCCCGGGAAAATTATATAATGAAACAATTAAAATAAAAATGAATTTGAATTTCATAATTAATAACTTCTTTTTATCAAAAGGTTACTTTAAGTGTACAACAAAAAATAATAATTTTATAAATATTTAATTTACTATAATGCATCCGTTCTAATTCTGGAAAATCGTCTGCAAGTCTCATATTCCCTAATCTACACATGCTAAAGCAATTAAAACTTGCATACACCATAAAATTTGTTTGTTTACAGTGGAGCTAATCCCGTGAAGCTAATACATGATATCTTCCACAAAAATCTTATCATATATGATTGTACACTTTAACCTACTACACATTTGAAACAATTTATTAATATTTATATATATAAAACTATAACCTTAAAACATTATTACAAAACAAAATAGTTTACAATTTCACTCAAAAATATTGACGTGCAAATTACTATTTTACAAAACGACATATTGAAATCTGTTAAAAAATAGATTTGTTTTCAGATAGTGCATAGTGGCCTTTTGTAGCTGACTATACGGAGTGTTGAAGGCTGTACGGTTGCCTATATATGATTTATTACACCCACTGCATTTAAACTCTAGTGTATAGTTATCTCATTGGCAATCGCACCACATCTAACTTTATTTCAACTCATATGTTGCGTTTTGTATACTGCAACATTGTTTATTTAGTACGCATATCCCGTAGCCTTCTTTTCGGAGCAAAAGCCCTTGTTCCGCGTTAGAAAATTAAATTACAAACTCAAAAAGACATATAAATAGCTCGAATTTCAACTCGAAATCTTAATTAATCTAAATGAGACTTAAATTCGAATCTTACTCAGACTCTACCTCAAGAAGTGACTCAAATTCAAATTTGTAACTAGAACTCTGCCTTTAAATGTGATTCAAACTCGAAGTCCAACTCGAAACTCAATGCTATTAACCAGACCTTAATTCTAAGCATGACTTGAATTCGAAAACTGACTCAAAGTTTAACTCAAACAGTAACCCGAACTTTAATTTTGAACACTAGATGGATGGCCACACGCATTCAAGGCACATACAACCTGGAAATCTATCTAAAAATAGAACAGGTTTTTCCTAATTGGTCACGTGGTTTTACCTCATCAAATAATGAAACAAACACATCAAGCAGTGTAAAATCGTCAAATTTTGAAACATCATTACGTAATGTTAAAACCATATAAAGAATAGACAAATTATCATTACGAAATAACAAAACCTCATCATACATGTAATGCAACAACTACATCACATTAAGTCACATACACATCAAGTAATGTAATTGACTATAATGACACAACCATATTAAATTATGGTGAAACCACATCGAGTAATGACAAAACCATATTGAGTTATGACGAGACTATATCAAGTCAGTACGAAGCCATATCGTGTAATATCGAAATATCATTAAGTAATGACTATTCCATATTGAGATTTATCTTACCTCCTATACATTTCTAGGAATGTGATTGGTTAAAAGCGCCCTCGTGGAGACCGTTTATATTTGATATTAGGTTAGTAGGGAGGCGGGTCTTATCTCATACATGGTCAGTAGTGGAGTTACGTCCCTTTATATTCCATATAAGGTAGTAGGGAGGCGGGGCTTATTTCATACACGGTTAGTAGTGGTGTTACGTCCCTTTATAAAAACAAAACGGTACTGAGAAAAAAATCGTAAAGTTTTCAACAGACGAAGAAATTGATGATTAAGATTGAAATAAATTCATTTAACACATTTAACCCTCACAAGTTGTTATTGTTGTTTTCTGTTTTTGTAGGATCAATGGAAATAGTTTGTTAGTGCTACCAGAGGACTTGCTCATTTTGATAGGTCTAAATTTCACATGTTGAGATAGTCGGTAAGATAAATTCTTTACATAGTGTGCTAGTGACCTAATACGGTATATGGGGTCAGTAAATTCCATATGGGGATTCGAGCTTCGCTCTCACCCAATATGGAATTTACTGACCCCATATATATACCGTATTAGGTCACTATCACACTATGTAACTAATAATATTCAAACATCATTACGTAATGTCAAAACCATATTAAGTAAAGACAAAACAACATAAAGTAATATCAGAGTTCCACAAAAGACAGCTGTGGCGTTCCATATTTTCGAGAAATCTACGTATTAATCACAAATAGAAGGAATGGAACAGTATTGATATGAAACACGATGTTGATATTATTGCTGAGAACGTAGTAAGATCGCGGTACAAACGTAGTATAATCGTGGTAAGAACGTGCTATAATCGCAGTAGAAGCGTGGAAAGATCGTGATGCAATCGGATAACTTGGGGTATGGTCGTAGTGAGAATGTGATGAGTGTAGTAAGATCATGATAATCTAAGAAAAGGCGTGGTGACAACGTGGTATAATCGTAACGGGATCGTCGAAGAAGCGTGATACAAACGTAGTATCATCGTGAAAACAACTAAAATTAACATTTTCATGCCGCTCATTCCGCGACCTCACCACGATCTGAATAAAAACTTTGAATTGAAAATATTAAAAAAAAAAAAAAATTAAGATCGCAGTGAGCGTGATCGTGGTCTAGTTTTAATTTTTTAATTTAAACATATTTATTTATAGTGAGTTGGGAAAAAAGTTTTGCAACTTATATTAATCCCTTACCACTTTGAGGTGCGAATGCTGCCTTGTGGCGGCGTTAGACTTCTCTTTTTCGAAATCTACAACTCAAGGGTGTCTTTAACGTGCAAGAGAACACAGGTCAGCCATGTATCGTCCCCTTCCGACGGACTATCATCGTTTCCGCAAGACCATACTCGCAAATGGTGTCAAGGAAGAGCCGAAAGTTCCTGAAATTTTCATCCCGGATCGGGAATCGAACCAGAAACCTTTGTGTTAGAAGTCCGATGCACTAACCACTACACCACGGCTCTCATCGTCTAGTGTGACTGGGCCTTTATATGGAGGATCACTCCTTGATTGCTTTTCTGAAGTATTGTTAAAATTGCATGAATATTCACTTGCAGGCAGTAGTGTGGCCTTATTCAGAACTTATTTTCTCTTCTACAAAACAAGAAGATACCAAATCAGGTAACCCTTCTTTATCCAAAAATTTAAAAAAACAAAAAAAACAATGATGTTTATAAGTATTTCGAAAGGAATACCCGGAGTTAAATTAAACGGTTTGGTACGTTCTTACGAAACGTGCATCTGGCGTACTTAATTATATTCCTGTTACATTTGATAAATACTTATACGGTTTAGTAAGGTTTACTACGTTTGTTTGATCTGTGGTCAAATTTTGTGCATGTTCAAAAATTGTCAATTGAGAATATACAAGTACTTCTATGTTGTGATGTTTTACTATTGTTTCAGAAAAGGGAGAAGGTTTGGTACCATTTAAACGTTTAATCCCGCTGCAAATATTTGAACCTGTCCTAAGTCAGGAATCTGATGTACAGTAATTGTCGTTTGTATATATGTAATTTATACGTGATCTCGTTTTATATATATTAGACCGTTGCTATTCCCGTTTAAAATCGTTCAATCGAAATAGGCTTTTGCGCTACGATGTCGTAGGAAAGCGTCACAGTTAAATAGATATTAATGGTTATTTGGACTAATTATTTGCACTCATAAAAGGTTTTTTCATGTATCTTTCTTACACAATCTGATAATTTTGTAACATCTGCAGCCTGAACAAAATGCTCCTTAACTGATACTGCATTTAATCAAAAACAGTTTTATGAACGTCCTTTTGTCAAAGTTTTAAAAAAAATCTTCGATTTGATTTTAATTCAGATTCATATATCCTCATATATTTTATTTTTTTAATCTACAGCATGGTACAATTTTTATAAAAGAATCCAGTTGAATCACGTCGATTATAAATTGAATTTTTTACATTAGTCTTCTAAGTCACGATTTACAGCTCTACTTGTATTTTTTAAGGTTGAGTGCAATAAGATCTCAATAAGAACTTCTTATTGTACTTACAAATAGTGAGTAAATTTATCTGTGTGGAACAGCTTTTTTTTATTTAGTTAATCTTTTTTATTATTAAATTTTAAATTTAATCAAATGGCTTTTTTAATGACGTATAACAACTAGAAGGGTCATGAAGAGTCTAAAAGTATTTAAAGTAAACGTGTTGATTACCCAGGGCCGTAACTACATTGAGGCAAATACATTTGAAGAAAAAAAAACTAAAACAAAAGATTGTTTCATATGATTGTCTTCATATCAAATTGTTTTCACTGAAGTGTCTTGCAAGAAGCAAGTTCTCTTCACTCTCTGATGTCGCCCCTGCATATTTTTCGTAATCCATGTTTCTATTTTACTTTTGGTTTTCAGAGTTGATGGTCTATTGTTTGTACTTCTGTGTCCCGGGTTTGTCTTTTGTTCATTTATTGTCCTACTTAATGACTAGTCTACTTAATGACTATTCTGAGTGTTGATTTTCATTTGTAAACGTGTCACACTGTGTAATGTTGCATGTCCACCGGTGTCCATGCATTATGCGAGAAAATATTTTAAGAATCTACGATGCTATTGGACACAGATAAAAGTGGTCGTTTCTGCATGGAGAATTGAACTTGATATCAAAGAATACGAAACTGTCTTTCTTGTATATATAGAGATTAATAC
This sequence comes from Mytilus galloprovincialis, assembly GCF_965363235.1. Lineage (NCBI taxonomy): Eukaryota > Metazoa > Mollusca > Bivalvia > Mytilida > Mytilidae > Mytilus > Mytilus galloprovincialis. The sequence continues at coordinate 11,372,425 of NC_134850.1, read as the reverse complement.
ATGGCCTTTTCCATATCAGTCTGGGTATCATCCCTCGACCCATATCAGCACCTCGACTCCGTCTCGGGCTGATATGGGGGTCTCGGGATGATACCCAGACTGATATGGAAAAGGCCATGTATTAATCGCTTTATCATATACTTCCGACAATAGTTTTATGTAAGGCAAATAAACTAATGCAATAACTAAACAGTCAAACACTTTATAAAGAAAATTAAAATTATGAATCAAATATACTATAGTTGTCCAACAACAGCATCATCAACTCCTTATATATTTATGGTAACATTTCCTATAGAGGCATTTGAAACATTGAAAATTTGGAAGAGTTTTACGATCATTACTACTCCATGTTTGTTGTACTATAAAATGATTCATAATTGTGAATGGCATTTGTTAGCAAGTATTTAACTATCCCCACAAAAGTTCCCGTAAATTTTGACGTCGTCATAAAAAACATCTGACGTCACAATGGAAAAGTAAACAACCGATACCGGAAACACCGGAAGTAACTTGCACGAGAGGCACTGATATGGGTTTTTTGCACGAGAGGCACTTGATATGGGTTATCAGCCCGGGTGGGAAGATATGGCTTGTGCACTTCCGCCCATTACACATATGCAAAAGCTATCATATTAATGCTAAGTATATGATAAAAAACAATACCCAATGGATTGCAAAATTAGATATTTTCTGTAGGTGAGATATGCACAGACGTGATAGATATCTATTATAGATATGGAAAATTGAATATCTTAATCAACAAAAAAATAAAAAAAAAAATAACTGTATCATATACCCAAGCGCCTGTGGATAAAACTAGATAGCTGACATGGTTTAAATTAAAGTAAGACCACCAAATTCCCGGTATCAAATCATTTGTTGAAAAAAACATCAATGTATTGCCATATGACCTTTTACATTCAAGGGTTAAATTTGCATTAAGTCGTGTTCAGACCCTTTAACATATGAAGTACACGTGCACGGGAGCTAATCGCACACAATGTCAATGTATAGAAAAAAACACAAATGATCAATGGTCAAAGTTTTTATTCCTGTTCTTCATCTTGATAGTTGCTGGAGAGTCTTCAATAATGAAAGAATCATAAATATCGTAAAACAAGGTCATGCATGATATGGTCCCTAGTGTCGACTTGAGCAGTACTAGCATTTAACTTATATTACTGCACTAATGACTGTCACTATATTTAAATCTAGTCATAAAAAATCTCAATTCAGCACAATACAAGACAAGAACAGACAGACAGATCCGGTATTAATGATTATGAGAATTACGATTTTTGCTTTATCCTACATATCGGTCTTTTAATGTTTTGAATTTCCCTAAAACTTTAAAGTGTTAAATAACAATGAATCTATGTGTTTGCTTTGAGACCAGAATATTGTCGAAAAAAAAGCTAAAAATGATTTGCGTTTCTATGTAAGAAAGGGTCCGGGAAACGCTCAGAATGCACGATTTTGCGTTATTTTTCTCAGAGCTTCTGGGGGCCTTAAGCGGCCCCCAGACCCCTCCCCAAAAATTTTTGGCCTCGCTACGCTCGGCGAATATTTTTTGCCTCAGTATTAAAAAGGGCTAGTTACGGCACTGTTACCCCGACCATACGTGTACGGTCGGACCATATGACTATATACCCATATGGTCATGACTATACGCGTATGGCCCAAATACTCGTATGGTCCGGAACATACACAGTCACTCTTACCTTGTCTCTGCTTAGTAATGCACAATGTTTTAACACAATTGTTATAGTACTGCAACTGACTTCGAAAAAGACGCTTAGTTAACGAGTTTAATGGTCCGGAATAACACACGGCTGCATATTGTTTTAAATGATAGAATAATATCTATATTTTAATTTCTGTCGGGTCGTAAAAAGTTTCTATGGTCACATTTTTGTATTTTATCCCTTTAATGGGGGTACCCCTCAATTTACGGTTTTGGGTAGTTACCTTAAAATCCAAAAATATATTTTTTGGTTCAATTTCTCGCTATTTTCGTAAATATTTTCTATGCACATATCATCAAGGATCATCGGAATGATGAAGACATAAATATAATACCATCTCCAAGTAAAACTTTCAAACTTAAAGTTGGCTGTTTTTTAGATAGAAATTTAACGCGTTTTTCTTTGAAAACGAGAAAACATATGATTCAAAAACAGTATTTGACATTTGAGAGGACAAAACATATTATTGCGATACTGCATGCAAATTTTGTTGGGCAAATTCCAAACAATTTTGTCAAAAACTCAAAAATAAAAACATCATTTGTACCTTTTTTAATTACGGAAATTTCCTATCCGTCAACCAGCTCCACCATTTATTTTTTCCTTCACAATCAATTTGATAGTTTCGATGTGATTATGTAGATTTTGTAGGAGAAGTTAATTTATTTTTGAGTGATTTGAATATATATAGAAGTTCTTTCGTGTATTTTCTGTAAATAAGTTATATTTTTGTTAATAAAATTTTGACTTTATATAAAAGTTAACCAAATCCTTCGGATAAGACGTTTTTCCGGATAATGACTATAGTTGACATTGTGTGAAAAAACATTGTATGTCAATGTTTACCCTCAGAGCAATTAATATGAATGCAAGTGGTCGGGGGGAAAGTACTATTGAAGTTTCGCAGAGATTTGGTGTGTGACAAGGTGATGCTAAAACCAACTTCTCTTGATATTCTGCTTTCCGTGGGCGAATCATCAGTGATGTTGTGAGACTTGCACCAGAAGGTAAAATTGGTGCGTCTTTAAATTAGATTGATTGATTGACTGTTGGTTGCTTAACGTCCAGTGGCAAATATTTCATGCATGTTCAGGACGAGAACAAGTTAACAATAAAAACAATAGGTAGGTTTTGTCATAATCGAGGCCATTCGGGATGATGATCGGGAAAATTTAGACTGCCACTGGAAAATGATGGTATATTGGATTGGGACAGAAATTTTCCATTGCATCATGCCACCTACGGACCCCTACACGAGTTGATGCAAGGGTTTTTAACGTGCAAAGAACGTGACACTCCTTTTTCACGAGACATCGGATTTAACGTCCCCATTTTGACCGGACGTGACTGCGAACTTGATACATCACGCACAGCCAAACGGACGCCCCACTTCGTTTTACTGCCGGTCGGGAGAAGACCAAGTGACCATATTTCGTTTCCCCAGTCACCCTTGGGGAACATTAAATTAGAAACATCAGAAATCCATATATGTGATCAAACTGATCGACATGTATCCTCACAACCTGACACTTTTATACGATCTCGCGCTCAGTTTCTTCCTTGTAGTTTGGATATGAAAACAGGCTTTTGTGTAAAAGGAAAACCTTTAAAAAAACCAGAAAACTACACAAAACTGAGTCCTCTAAACGTGTTGACAGTCTTTTAAGTTATGCTTATTAATGTAAGTAATCATTTATCCATGCATAACCAAGTACTTATTGAAGTCAACACCTGTGCAATTAAGTAAAACAGTTACTGAAAAATTAGAATTTGAACTTGCTGTCAGTTCATTAATAACGATTGTTAGTGATGTGATTTGTTCTTCCGTAAGAAAAAGCCTTTCTCATGTAGCACATTCTCTATATATACCGATCAATTTTACCCAAGATTGTCTCTGATGCTTACCAAACAACTGCCAAACTCCAGAACTAACTAGATATTGTGACACCTTACAATTCAGACACAGTGGGGCCAAGGGATATTAAATATAGAGTTTAGCTCAATGTAGGGGATGCCATATCTGCTGCAGGAAAATTGAAGTCTATGTTAAGACTTTCAGAATTACACCAAGGTGTGTCTGAAAATATCAAGGATACATTAAAAGAAGAACAATTACTTCACCCTGCCACCAGTGCTCTTATGAACTATGTCCTCGTTTTGGTATTTCTATGGAAATGATGCCCGCATAGCTTGTTAATATAGGAAGATGTGGTATGAGTGCCAATGATACAACACACCATCCAAGTCACAATTTATAAAAGTAAACCATTATAGGTCACCGTCCGGTCTTCAACACGGAGCCTAGGTTCAAAAGTTCATTTGTTAGTTTTAAAATAAAATTGATAAAAAATAACACAAAGGCGTTTCTGAACCGTAAATTGTCCCTAAAGATAACAAAAATTCGTAAATGTATGGCTATTACTAAATCAATCGTTTCTGTAGCAAAATTCGCCCCATTACATTTGGGATTGGCAGTACAGATACATCATGCATATGCATATGGGAATATGGGTCACGAACATTGATCGACACTTTGTACTCACATTTCTTTTGTGTTTCCTATGCAAAGGTAAGACTATATCTGACGAGTTTGACCGAATCATGACGGTATTTACGCTCCAGATAGCATTTGTACTCAAAAACTGTGTTTGCTTTGAACAAACTCTGTCCTGCGCCGAACTTGTTCTTATAAAAAAGGGAAGTGTCTTGTAATGCTAATACGCGTACTGAATCCGCATATGATGACTAAGAGATTGATGCATGTCGCTATTTTATGAATACTTGAGCTATTGTCTGTCGTTTTTAAAAGTTATAAAAGGATCATGACTGATTTTGAATTACAACATTAGAAAATTGGCATTGCATTGTATAATTTTTCATCCTTCCCTTAAAATTAATGAGTTAACTTTTTTACCAGGATTATCCCACTAAAAAAATGTTCATGCACCAAACTGACTTTGTTTTACACTCATTTTTTTTTAAACCTCGCATTCGCCTCGGGTGACTATAGTATATTTTGTGTTATAACTGCTATGTCCAGACTTTGCAAATACACAATATGTATTTATCTATAACTAGATACTCATTTTCACAAAATACACAACCTTTAAGATGCAAAATTAAAAACACTGTTTCAGCGCTTGAATTTTGTTTTTTTCAAAGATAGAAAAAATATTGAAATAATTTGATAAACTGGTGTTTTATACTTTAGAAAATAATTCTGTAATATACTATAGTGAAATACTATACACAATATGAAAGTTTATGGATGTGAAAAGGTCAAGGCCACTTCTTCTTTTGCTATGTCTTAAATGGAAAAAAATCAGAAGCTTCCAAATCAACGCCATTTTGTAATGGCAGCTCTTCATATAAGTAGTCAAATTTGTCGTTTTAACATCGTTTATAGCATATGCTTATGCTTGAAACGTTTTTGTAGCATTCTATTGAATAAATATCAAAATATTTCTCCTTTTTGTCCTTGTGGTTGAAATATTGATATTTTTAGGTCTGACCTTTGACCTCAATTTCACAAAATTGTGACCACTCTGGATTTTTACGACCCAACTTTTCTTATTGTACACGTTTTCCTCTTTCCATCGATATATAATTTAGGTGTGTGTTCTTCCGGACCATTAAAGTTTAAAAAAATGAACTCTGGTTGCAGTACTATTAGACGTACGAATATAATAAAAAAAAAAATGTCTAGTAATTTTAATAGATCATTTGAAGGGTTTAATCAGGACAGCTAAAAGTGTTACATAAAGGTCAATCAAGTTAAATAGAATTATATGGAGGAATCTTTTAACGTCTGTTTTGCTTTGATTGCTGATGAATATTTGTATTGAAAGTTGTCAATTGGTGGTAACATCTTGTTCCGAGTTGAATTCAGTGAGCAATTAAACATTATTGTAAGTTTTGTTTTAAGTTGCTCATCCTGTCTTTTTCAAATGTCATCCTATAGCACCCCACCCCCTATAAAATCAAATAGTAGCTCTCTTATCTCGATAGGGTGATACTTGATACGTTCGTCTGAAAAAAAATTATAGGCAAATATATACAAGTGCTATTTTACCAAATAACAGCTTTAAATATATCGAGAAAATCAAAATTTTAATGAACAATATTGACGAGTGAAAATAGAAAGACAAATTGCCTGTCCTTTGAGACATCGAGCAAATCAAACACGCCTTTTTAACTGCATGCTTTCTAGTTATCGTAATAAAATCCCGTCATACCTGTATACCTGTTGTCAGTCCTTGGAACCTGTGGATGGGATGCATCATTAGCAATATATTTATAGGTTTGTATTTTCTATTAATTTTCTTAGTTTTAAGGTAATATTGTCGATAATGATATTAGCTGATTACTTTTATTTATTAAGGATTATTAAGGATTATGTACTCTTGTGTTGATTCGTTAATGAACCATATGGAAATTTTATAGAAAATCCGCAGCCTTTCCCCTGATACTCTCATATTTGGCAGTTCGCCGAATGACAGATAGAGGATTATTGCATGCAGTGCTAGCATTGATTTCCTTAAAACAAGTTTATTAATGTAGCTATTAGTTTAAACAAATATAAATATGGACCAAATCAAGTACACCTTTTATGGTGCGCTCGACTTTAGTGACTCAGTACGAGGTTTTATGAAATTAACAGGTTGTTTAGAACTTTTTGTAAACAATAAACGCGTGCACACCATAGAAAAGCAAGTGAGTAATTAGCTGCGGAACCGTAGCTCTTAGGTCCTTATGCTATTTTTTGACTATTTGCGGACCATAGAGCTACGGATTTTTCCTATTTCAAAACGTTCGGAATTGCGACCCAGGTTCAGGTCGCACTTATTTCCCAAAAAATTATTGTTTATAATCAATGCAAAGCTTGTCAATATATATAGTTCGTTTCGTCAGATGGTCCGCAAATAGTCAAAAAATAGTATAAGGACCTAAGAGCTACGGTTCCGCAGCTAGTGAGTAATGATCTATGTTTAAAATTTTACTACAAAATTCTCTGTATTAAAGACTGTGTATTTTCTATAAAAATCTTGTTTTATTTGCCACAAAGTCCCCTTTTTCTATTAAATGCAATAAAACGGTAAATAATTATGCTTTGCATCAAGTGTCCCCTTGGTATATGTACAAAAATAGCCTATCTCTATTATTTATTATATTTGTTGTTTTTGTTTTGATATTGTTGTCTGTTGCATCTTATAAATTGTATGTTCAGTATATATTCTTGATGTCACGGTCTATTATGTAAGCATAGACAATTTATATCGAGAAGTACACGTGTACATATAGTGTGTTTAGCTGATGAACTATTATTTTATTGTTATCTTTTTTATGAAATTTAGCTCAAATCCTATTGTCAATTGGAATTAAAACTGGTCGGATTAAGTGTGTGTATGTTGTTTTTCTTTGGTTTTGTGGGGGCAGGGGAGGAGGGAACAGACCTCTTTTAGTCTGTTAGTAGACTATTTTTACATACAAAGCTTATTTCTGAATCTTCTCTGCTGTCAAGTATGTTTTTAACTCCATTTTTTTTATTTAATAAACAGCTGCGCAATGGGCATCATTCTCTTGTGGCTTATATATATTTCTTGCATGCAAATTATTACATTGTATGTTAATATATACAATGATAGTACAAATAGTATAAATATATACTAGTATTAAGGTTCCACTAAAGTAAAAATATAGAACACTACCGAAACATCTAAACTTTGCCTGTATTCCTCAACCTAAAATGAATAAAGTCCTAAACTATGTTTATGCAGTGACTTTAGTGGAACCTTAAGGTTCATCATGAGGAATTTTAAAAATATGGCCGTGTTTACACCTCAAAATTCACTATGAGTACAGACAAACTGGTACATCTTGGAGAGTTTAAAGCCGTAGCAGGAACTAGATATATATAATAAAAGTTACCTGTAGTATGCGTTTCAGAAAATAAAAAATGTACCTGAGTTTTGATGTCCATTTTTTTCCAGTCTGCAGAAGATAGCAAAATAAACAAAGACCCGAGTTTCATTTGATACGGTACACTCAGTTGCACAGTTTAAATCACCTATTGTCTGCAGATGTCTATTGTCCATTTAAATCAATACTAACAACATGTATTATATGAGGGGAGATTCTCAAACCTCTTTCCCAACTTACGGTTTATTTTGGCACCTTCTGCAGGAACGAAAAAAAATGGATAGCAAAATCTAGTAAAGTTTATAATTTTCTAAAACATAAAATACATTTAGAATTTATATATCCCTTAAAACTTTTGCAGGTGAATAGGTTTGTCTGTACTCAGAGTATTTGTGGTGTAAATACGGCCATATTATCCAAGAGGTTATAACGAACCTTAAGGTTTATGTCCCCTTCTGTAGCCAGTTAAGTACGATCTTTTCAAACTGCAATAATAGTATATACAAATGAACGATATTTGTTTATATTGATTTATGTATGCCTTCAACCCATATGGGTACAAATATAATATAAATTTTAGTTAAAGTGCTAGTACACTATTATCAAACTGATAAATGCACTGGTTTCGTGCCTTAAAAAACACATAACTTACACTCTTTTATATTTTATTGTTTTAAACGTAAATACACTAACATATAACATTTTAAGCTATTGGAAATGTGTATAGTCACTCGATAAAACACGGACTGCTCTCGAAAAGATCCGAACATATAGAAATGAATTTAGAATCAAAATGTCGTTTTCAATGCAATAACAAGAATTTTTGTAAAGTGTCTATTTATCTAAGGAAATATGGATTCCATGTATGAATTTTCATCGACATTTGCATTGGTATGTGTATAAAAATACCTGTATTCTACATTTTTTAAATAAAAGCATTGCAAGGCTATATTCAACTTTTTTAACGAAAAAAAGTGTCGGATTGATAATATTTTTATTATCTCAAATAATTATTATAACACATCTTGTATATTAAACTCAAGCTTCTATATCACGTCTTGTCAGAAAGGAAGTTTGTTTGTTTACATTTATGATCATATTCACTCGAGAAAAACCCTGATCAAATCACTCGAAAAACCACGATCCTTGTCGGACACTACCTATCGCGATTCATTATTCCCTTTTCGTTAATCCTCCATGTAACGGTCATCGCTCGTCGAGGATTTGGTAAACAACAGTCCCATAATACTGTGACAACAATATTTTCCTCTTTGTTTTATTTCAGTGAAATTTAAAATTTATTTAAAAGCAAGCGAATATTTTTCTTTAAATTGTTAGCTAACATGGTCAAAAGTTAACCAATTTTAATCCTGATGATGCTTTTTCCAGAAACAAATTTTTTCTACACTAAAATAAGTATCGCACGGTTTATTTTCTAGATATTACATGTACATATACATATCAATTCAAAATATCATGATTTTAGTATGTTCTTTTTATTTTTCTAAAGGTATTTTCACACACGAAGAAACATGCATAGTAACATGCTTAGGACATCTGCACGCAAAGTTTCTTTCTGTGCTGTTTTATGCTGTCTGTTAATTTCATTCATACGTGTGGACCATTTGTATCCGATTATGAGAATAAATGGAAACATTCAAAAAATCATTTACGAGAGTGTAACTGAGACAGCATTTGTTAAATATTCTACCGTTTCGACAGTTTCGAAAAATACACTTTTAAGTTTCAATAGACGAGACGGCCACAATAAAAAACAAAATATTTCAAAACTATCCCGAAAAGTTGTTCCACAACTAACAAAAGTAGAACTGCGACAGATCAAACGATATACTCAATACTCTTCGCCTATAGTTGTAAGTAAATACAAACTGATATTCTTCTGGAACGAAAAGGTTGGCTGTACGTACTGGAAAAGCCTACTTCAGTTTATACAGGGAATAAAAAATAAAGAGGTTCATGATCCCAGACGTAATGGACTCACTTATCTGATACAGTTTAAAGATAATGATATAACAGATATGATGTTTAATGAGGCTTGGATAAAAGCAGTATTTGTGAGAGAACCGAGAGAGCGAGTATTGTCTGCTTTCTTAGATAAAGGATTAAATAACTCCGCTATGATGGACTTGTGTGGAAGGCCTGCCGTTAAATCATTTTCAGAATTCCTCGCGGTAATAAAACGCTGTAAAGACGTTCACTGGAGTTCACAGGTAAAGTTACCAAGACATTTATACAAAAATACTATAATAGGTAAAATGCCAGATATAAATAAATTTAGTGAAAATCTTTTAACAAAAATCGGAGCTTGGAATGATACTGTAAAAGACTGGCTACATTCGAAAGAACAGTTTGGGAGAACAAGACATCATGCTACAAGTGCCCGTCAGAAACTGTTACAATATTACAATGATACCAAGTCTCAAGACATTATTTTTGAAATGTATACCGATGATTATGAAGTGTTTCAGTTTGATCAGAAATACTTCAATTAAACCAATTCTGCGCTTCTGATAATAAATTTTCATATTTTTTACTTATATATTTTCATCATGAAATAAGGAGACACAACACAATACCGTACTAAACTCTGCCATACGTTACGGTAGTTCAGGAACCGGTATCCTAAAACAATATTAGTGCTTGAGACGCCTTAAGATTATCTTATCTGCTAAGACTGTATCTTGAAGTAATCTTAGAATGATTAACAACCCTTTAAATTCATTTTGCACTCGCAACCCTAAGCGTAGTCTCTTTAACCTTATCGGAATGTTCTTTTTGTTTTAATCTTTTATATCGACTGGGTATAACGTCGATAAGCAACTTAAGATCGTCTCTAATTACTCTCTGCAAATTTTTAATGTTTCAGCTTTCTTTTTTTTTACTGAAAACTTAACAGATATGTCCAAGAGTGCGTGATCAGCGGCATCCCTTTCTCTCTCTTAGCTGATAAATGGCGCTTGAAATGTTCTTGCATGTATGTTGAAGAAACCAAAATAGGTTATCTATAAGGTTATTCAGAGATTGAACAAATTCATTGATTTTTTAAAACGGCCGTAGTATTGTCCGTTATTAGGGAGTTGCCATTTGATATTTATGAGGGATAGGATGAAAATGTTTTCCTGCATTTTTTCTTATTTGTAATCTCTGTTTTGCCTTTTTTTATTTGTCATTCTATACGGTCCTGCTTTTTCTTTAGTTTATCCAGACGTTTTTTTTTTGCATCCTGCCTTTTTCATCCTAGCCCCCTAAAAATTAAATGGTAGCTCCCTTATAAATTCGGAAAAAGTCCCGATTAACAGCATTTTGTTCTGCTGAAAAGCTGTCATTATTATTTTCAATTCATCTTTGTTGACATGCACTTTTCTTATAAAAAAAAATATAAGGAGATGTGGTATGATCGCCAAAGTTCAAAAGAGGTAGATGTTAGCAATTATAGCAACTTCCAAGCAAGGACCGAAGCTCATATACTCGGCAATCAATCCTTGTCGTCACCGGTTAAACGGAGGACTACGGGAAAGTTCGGAGAGCCGACAACCTTGCTTCGGAAGTTGCAATTATAGATGACCGTACGACCTTCGACAATGAAAAAGGAAAATTTGAGATTACCAACGGCCTAATTCATAACAAAACAATTTCCGAAATACAAATATGACGGACGTGTACCAACGACAACCACTTAACACATTATCCTTACAGCCATATTACGAAAGTTTCGTGGTTAAACATGTTTGTGAGCGCTGAACCCTCCCATAAAGACCTGGGACAGTGGAATCAAAACACAACATAAGAGCAAACTATAAAATTCAGTTGAAAAGTTATTAATTCATCAGATTTATACAAAACGGAAAACAAAAGCACAAAACCGAACGTGGCAAAAGGATTGATAATGTCAGATTTAAGGACCACCATTACAAGGTAATTGGACATATACCGTCAGATTCATGGACCGTCATTACAAGATAATGGAACTTAAATGTGTCATACCACCAATTAATTATCCCTATCTGTTCAACCGAATTTTGTAATTTTCACAGCTTTCTAAATATTTTACCTTAAGTTAAACTTAATAGAAACCAGGTATATCCTGACATGTACATGTATTAAAAATGTAGCTATCTGCATTCCAATTTTCAACATAGTACACTTAAAGCCTTCTAAGAAAAAAACTGACCTTCAAAAAGAGGTACTCCAAAAATAACCCCTGGTTGTATGGAAATCTTAAATTAGTATACTGTGGAGGGCATTAATCTTCAATTTTTAATGCAAACTCATAGACAAGTAACTTTTGGTTCAAAATGGTCTAAATATATTTCTCTTTCACCAAAAGTTTCATTTCTTCAAATTTGATGGTAATTTTAAGTAAACAAGGCATCAAAAGCAATACTTTGTGTCAGAGTAGGGCTACTTTTACATACGTTCTAAATTGGAGGGATTAATTGGTGGTCTGACACCTATGATATACCGTCAGATTTATGGACCGTGATTAGGCCAAATTAAATAGTTTGTGTGTTCTAGTTAAGAAAAAAAGTTAGGGTAGGAAGGTAGGAATTTTTATTTTTATTTTATGTTGTTTTTTTAACATTGAGTCTTAGGGAGCAACATTCTGACTTTAACCCCACATATATTTTTATTTGGCCTTATAAGGTTATGGGACTGTCTGATTAAAGGACGCCAATATAGAGTTATCGGACTTGTACCGTTATGTTTAAGGACATTCATTACAAGTTTTAAGGTTATATGGCCCTCAAACTTAAAGACTGTCTTTATTAGGTTATGTGGGCGTCGAGATTAAGGACCGCCATTACGAGGTTGGGAGACTTATACTGTCAGATATAGAAACTTCATTTATTTACAAGGTCATGGGGCCGTCAAATTTAAGAACCGTCATTACAAGGCTATGGGACATATACCGTCAGATTTAAGGACCATCATTACACAGATATGGGACGTTTATATCGTCTTATTTATGAACTGTCATTATAAGGTTATGTGAATTATGCCGTCTGATTTAAAGACCGTGATTATAAAGTTATGGGGCTTGTCTTGTCAGCTTTAAAGACCGGGATTATAAAGTTATGGGACTTGTGTTGTCAGCTTTAAAGACCGTGATGAAAAAAGTTATGGGACTTGTGTTGTCAGCTTTAAAGACCGTGATTATAAAGTTATGGGACTTGTGTTGTCAGCTTTAAAGACCGTGATTATAAAGTTATGGGACTTGTGTTGTCAGCTTTAAAGACCGTGATTATAAAGTTATGGGACTTGTGTTGTCAGCTTTAAAGACCGTGATTATGCATGTAAGGTTATGGGACTAATACTGCCTGATTTAAAGACCGTGATTATAAAGTTATGGGACTTATACAGTCAGATTTAAGGACCGTCATTACAAGGTTAAGGAAACTTACATTATTTAGCAATTTTCAATATTAAGTGTCGGCTTAATCTGATAAAAATTACATACAAAAGAAAACAATACCGATATTTTCTGTCTATGCATTCTTGTTACCGACCCTTTTCATGCCCTGTCCACTAGATCATGGTCCAACGACTTTGAATCAGTAGGCAATGTTACTGTCCATCAGATTGTCTTTTTCAGAATTTTATGCCGGCAGGCGAGACAGATATCTGTGTAAACAGTTTATCACTTATAAAAATTAATTATACTTTTATGGCACGTTGTTGATTGTTTCTGTTTAGCTCACAATTTTCTTTATTTTTTTTTTAACTTGTCACATAGACAATAGACACTTTTGTATGATATATTGAAGATTTCAATTATAAAAAAAAGATAAGGAGATGTGGAATGATTTCCAATGAGTATAATTTCCACCAGAGTCCAAATGACATTAAAGTCTCCGCATTTAAAGGTCATAGTACGACCTTCACTAGTGAGCAAAACCCATCATAAGAGCGATGCAAGCACAAACAAGAAGGCATAACTAAAAATACCCGTCAGATCGATGTTTGTTGGGTTGCGACTTATTGGCGTATACCCAAAATTGTTTTTATTTAGCGAAGATTAAGAAAATATGTATAACCATTCAATGCAAATAAAAAAAAAAAACATTAAAAATACCTAACTCCAAGGAAAATTCATTACGAAAAGTCCTTCAACAAATGTCAAAATCAAAAGCTCAAACACATAAAGAATGGAAAACAAGCGCCATATTCATGACTTGTTACAGGCAATTACTTATGTAGATGTATAAGACTGCAAATTCTAAAAAAAAATACTGCTTCAATGTGATTTCTTTAATATTTAGTCGTGAAAGATGTTGCATAAAAAGATTTTCTTTTATATTTGATTCACAGACGACACAAAAATACCCTTGGAAATTCAGTGACACATAATTCCATTGAAAGTTCAGCGACGCAATATTACTATTAAAATTGCTGTATGATAACCTAAAAAAAAAGGATGGGGGAATACCTTATAAATATATACCGCAGGCATTGGAGAAAGAGGGAATTGAACGCGCAATAACTGTATACCGTATCGCACGCATTAGATAAAGAGGGAATTTCGACGAAAACCTCAATTACATGTGTTAAATGCTGCACACAATGGAGAATGAGGGAGTGGAATACCCTGTAACTAAAAACCACACGCCTTACCAAAAGAGAAAATGGAATACTTAATAATTATTAACCGCTTACTATAGAAAAGGGGCTGGGCAGGCCTTATTTAGTATCTCTAAAGTAAAAAAAAAAGTTAAGAGTATACATTGAATGTGACTGACCGAATTAGACTTATCACCGGCTTTATATTTACATGAGCAACATGCCGAGTGCCACATGTGGAGCAGGATCTTCCTACTCTCTGATCACTTGGGATCACCTCAAGTTTTTTTGTTACTAACGGGTGATGTATCATGGGTGATTTAACAATAATTTGACTGACTGACTGGCGGTGAACCATGTGCCGTATATGAATTATTTGACTGACTGACTGGCGGTGAACCATGTGCCGTATATGAATTATTTGACTGTGTTATCCATGTTGTCAACTTGAACCAAATTTATACAAATTTGACTTCAGTTTGGTTTGATGGTGAAATGAGTATGTTTAAAGCCCATTGGCATATCAAAGAAATCTTCCCGATGAAGACATTTTAATGTGATCTGCAAATGAATACCGTTTTAAGCTCAATGGGGCCCAAAGGGCCCCTTGTTAGCTTATGCCATTACTTGGCATTTGTCGTCGCCGGTCGTCGTAAACTATTAAAAAAATCTTATCCGAAATGTTGATCCATCGACAAACATTGCCGCTATGGCAAAACATAGAACATAGGGGGCAAATGCAGTTTTTGGCTTATATCTCAAAAACTAAAGCTCTTAGAGCAAATCTGACATGGAAAACATTTTTTTTTTATTGGTCAACATCTATCAGCCCTGAAATTTTCAGACAAATCGAACAATTCGTTGTTGGGTTGCTGCCACTAAATTGGTTATTTTAAGGAAATTTTGCCGTTTTTTGGTTATTATCTTGAATATTATTGAAAATAAAGATAAACTGTAGACTGCCGTAAAAATGTTCAGCAAAGTAAGATCTACAAAAATAGGTTGATATAACCAAAATTGTCAATTGACCCCTTACGGAGTTATTGCCATTTAGGACAATTTTACATAAGTTGTTTATGTTTTTTTTACACTTTAAAAATCTTCTCAAATGAGTCTAGTATAAATTTTGTGTGTTATTTCCTTGTACGTCAAGAAACATAGACACTATAGCTAAAAATGGAACATATGGACAAATGCATGTATTTGCTTTAATAATAATTTGAAGAAATATGACCTCTTGTTTAATTGTCTGTACGCTGAGCCAGGGTTTGACGTGCTACTTCAAAAGATAACAGACTTTGGAAAGACATATTGCTGGTAAAGTTATCGCTCCTTTAAATTAACTTATCCTAAAAGATTACCAATTCAACACTGTAATATGATCATTGAATACTGTTTCTATTGGTATAAATATTGATTTTCTTATCAGTAAATTAAAAGCAAACTAAATATTACTAGTATGTTATATATACATATACACGTTCATGGATCTACACTCTGTCGATACCTGTATCTTGGCATTGCACAAGGTGATATGATTGTTAATCAGAGAACTATCCACTAGAGACCAAATGAAGAAACCTATAGGTCAACATACTACCTCCGACAATGATCAACACCTATACCGCATAGTAACCATCCTTTTAATAGTTTGTAATTTTAATTGTTTTGACAGATTTGTGTTCTCACACGGAGATACATTTAAATGCTTCAGAAACGATATGACAACATTAATGGATAGCATTAACAACTATGACTGACAGATGTTTCGATGACGGGAGACATCATTAGCACATCTCTGTCTGCCTGTCCATTCGTTTTTGATGCGTTTTGTTATTTAATTTTGCCATGTGATTATGGACTTTCCGAATTGATTTTCCTCTAAGTTCAGTATGTTTGTGATTTTACTTTTTTCTAACCTTATAAAGAGAACATTTTAGCTTAATTTTAAAAAAAAAATCTGTGTGTCTCTTGAAGACAGAAAATATCGAATGTCAATAATAAAACAGGAATCTCAAACCCTCGCTCACTCGAACATGTACAATGTACATAAGTAACAAAATCACAAAAACAAACTATATTTCAATTAGATTGCCAAATCCTAAGTGGAACACAAACCAACAGCGCACACTGTAAATTGAAATACAAATGAGAAAGGAAAACGAAGAAAAGACGAGACTAAAACATACGGCACTGCAAAACTAGAGAATCATCAACAAACCAAAACCGACTAAAACATACGGCACTGCAAAACTAGAGAATCATCAACAAACCAAAACCGACTAAAACATACGGCACTGCAAAACTAGAGAATCATCAACAAACCAAAACAGACTAAAACATACGGCACTGCAAAACAAGAGAATCATCAACAAACCAAAACCGACTAAAACATACGGCACTGCAAAACAAGAGAATCATCAACAAACCAAAACAGACTAAAACATACGGCACTGCAAAACAAGAGAATCATCAACAAACCAAAACCGACTAAAACATACGGCACTGCAAAACAAGAGAATCATCAACAAACCAAACTAAAACATACGGCACTGCAAAACTAGAGAATCATCAACAAACCAAAACCGACTAAAACATACGGCACTGCAAAACAAGAGAATCATCAACAAACCAAAACCGACTAAAACATACGGCACTACAACACTAGAGAATCATCAACAAACCAAAACCGACTAAAACATACGGCACTGAAACACTAGAGAATCATCAACAAACCAAAACCGACTAAAACATACGGCACTGCAAAACTAGAGAATCATCAACAAACCAAACTAAAATATACGGCACTGCAAAACTAGAGAATCACCACCAAACAAAACCGACTAAAACATACGGCACTGAAACACTAGAGAATCATCAACAAACCAAACTAAAACATACGGCACTGCAAAACTAGAGAATCACCACCAAACAAAACCGACTAAAACATACGGCACTGCTAAACTAGAGAATCATCAACAAACCAAAACAGAATAAAACATACGGCACTGCAACACTAGAGAATCATCGACAAACCAAAACCGACTAAAACATACGGCACTGGAACACTAGAGAATCATCAACAAACCAAAACAGAATAAAACATACGGCACTGCAACACTAGAGAATCATGAACAAACCAAAACCGACTAAAACATACGGCACTACAAAACTAGACAATCATCAACAAACCAAAACCGACTAAAACATACGGCACTACAAAATTAGAGAATCATCAACAAACCAAAACCGACGAAAACATACGGCACTACAAAACTAGAGAATCATCAACAAACCAAAACCGACTAAAACATACGGCACTGCAACACTAGAGAATCATCAACAAACCAAAACCGACTAAAACACACGGCACTGCAAAACTAGAGAATCATCAACAAACCAAAACAGAATAAAACATACGGCACTGCAACACTAGAGAATCACCACCAAACAAAACCGACTAAAACATACGGCACTGAAACACTAGAGAATCATCAACAAACCAAAACCGACTAAAACATACGGCACTGAAACACTAGAGAATCATCAACAAACCAAAACCGACTAAAACATACGGCACTGCAAAACTAGAGAATCATCAACAAACCAAAACCGACTAAAACATACGGCACTGAAACACTAGAGAATCATCAACAAACCAAAACCGACTAAAACATACGGCACTGAAACACTAGAGAATCATCAACAAACCAAAACCGACTAAAACATACGGCACTGAAACACTAGAGAATCATCAACAAACCAAAACCGACTAAAACATACGGCACTGCAAAACTAGAGAATCATCAACAAACCAAAACCGACTAAAACATACGGCACTGAAACACTAGAGAATCATCAACAAACCAAAACCGACTAAAACATACGGCACTGCAAAACTAGAGAATCATCAACAAACCAAAACCGACTAAAACATACGGCACTGAAACACTAGAGAATCATCAACAAACCAAAACCGACTAAAACATACGGCACTGAAACACTAGAGAATCATCAACAAACCAAAACCGACTAAAACATACGGCACTGCAAAACTAGAGAATCATCAACAAACCAAAACCGACTAAAACATACGGCACTGAAACACTAGAGAATCATCAACAAACCAAAACAGAATAAAACATACGGCACTGCAAAACAAGAGAATAATCAACAAACCAAAACCGACTAAAACATACGGCACTGAAACACTAGAGAATCATCAACAAACCAAAATCGACTAAAACATACGGCACTGCAAAACTAGAGAATCATCAACAAACCAAAACCGACTAAAACATACGGCACTGAAAAACTAGAGAATCATCAACAAACCAAAACCGACTAAAACATACGGCACTGCAACACTAGAGAATCATCAACAAACCAAAACCGACTAAAACATACGGCACTGAAAAACTAGAAAATCATCAACAAACCAAAACCGACTAAAACATACGGCACTGCAACACTAGAGAATCATCAACCAACCAAAACCGACTAAAACATATGGCACTGCAAAACTAGAGAATCATCAAAAAACCAAAACCGACTAAAACATACGGCACTGCAAAACTAGAGAATCATCAACAAACCAAAACCGACTAAAACACACGGCACTGCAAAACTAGAGAATCATCAACAAACCAAAACCGACTAAAACATACGGCACTGCAAAACTAGAGAATCATCAACAAACCAAAACCGACTAAAACATACGGCACTGCAACACTAGAGAATCTTCAACAAACCAAAACCGACTAAAACATACGGCACTGCAACACTAGAGAATCATCAACAAACCAAAACTAACTAAAACATATGGCACTGAAAAACTAGAGAATCATCAACAAAAAAAAAACCGACTAAAACATACGGCACTGCAACTCTAGAGAATCATCAACAAACCAAAACGGACTAAAACATACGACACTGCAAAACTAGAGAATCATCAACAAACCAAAACCGACTAAAACATACGGCACTGCAAAACTAGAGAATCATCAACAAACCAAACCGATCAAAACATACGGCACTGAAAAACTAGAGAATCATCAACAAACCAAGCCGACTAAAACATACGGCACTGCAAAACTATAGAATCATCAACAAACCAAAACCGACTAAAACATACGGCACTGCAAAATTAGAGAATCATCAACAAACCAAGCCGACTAAAACATACGGCACTGCAAAACTAGAGAATCATCAACAAACCAAGCCGACTAAAACACATGGCACTGCAAAACTATAGAATCAACAAACCAAGCCAACTAAAACATACGGCACTGCAAAACTAGAGAATCATCAACAAACCAAAACCGACTAAAACATACGGCACTGCAAAACTAGAGAATCATCAACAAACCAAAACCGACTAAAACATACGGCACTGCAAAACTAGAGAATCATCAACAAACCAAAACCGACTAAAACATACGGCACTGCAACACTAGAGAATCTTCAACAAACCAAAACCGACTAAAACATACGGCACTGCAACACTAGAGAATCATCAACAAACCAAAACTAACTAAAACATATGGCACTGAAAAACTAGAGAATCATCAACAAACCAAAACCGACTAAAACATACGGCACTGAAACACTAGAGAATCATCAACAAACCAAAACCGACTAAAACATACGGCACTGAAACACTAGAGAATCATCAACAACAAAAAAACCGACTAAAACATACGGCACTGCAACTCTAAAGAATCATCAACAAACCAAAACCGACTAAAACATACGACACTGCAAAACTAGAGAATCATCAACAAACAAAAACCGACTAAAACATACGGCACTGCAACACTAGAGAATCATCAACAAACCAAACTAAAACATACGGCACTGCAAAACTAGAGAATCATCAACAAACCAAAACCGACTAAAACATACGGCACTGCAACACTAGAGAATCTTCAACAAACCAAAACCGACTAAAACCTACGGCACTGCAACACTAGAGAATCATCAACAAACCAAACTAAAACATACGGCACTGCAAAACTAGAGAATCATCAACAAACCAAAACCGACTAAAACATACGGCACTGCAACCCTAGAGAATCATCAACAAACCAAACTAAAACATACGGCACTGCAAAACTAGAGAATCATCAACAAACCAAAACCGACTAAAACATACGGCACTGCAAAACTAGAGAATCATCAACAAACCAAAACCGACTAAAACATACGGCACTGAAAAACTAGAGAATCATCAACAAACCAAAACCGACTAAAACATACGGCACTGCAACACTAGAGAATCATCAACAAACCAAAACCGACTAAAACATACGGCACTGAAAAACTAGAAAATCATCAACAAACCAAAACCGACTAAAACATACGGCACTGCAACACTAGAGAATCATCAACCAACCAAAACCGACTAAAACATATGGCACTGCAAAACTAGAGAATCATCAAAAAACCAAAACCGACTAAAACATACGGCACTGCAAAACTAGAGAATCATCAACAAACCAAAACCGACTAAAACACACGGCACTGCAAAACTAGAGAATCATCAACAAACCAAAACCGACTAAAACATACGGCACTGCAAAACTAGAGAATCATCAACAAACCAAAACCGACTAAAACATACGGCACTGCAACACTAGAGAATCTTCAACAAACCAAAACCGACTAAAACATACGGCACTGCAACACTAGAGAATCATCAACAAACCAAAACTAACTAAAACATATGGCACTGAAAAACTAGAGAATCATCAACAAAAAAAAAACCGACTAAAACATACGGCACTGCAACTCTAGAGAATCATCAACAAACCAAAACCGACTAAAACATACGACACTGCAAAACTAGAGAATCATCAACAAACCAAAACCGACTAAAACATACGGCACTGCAAAACTAGAGAATCATCAACAAACCAAACCGATCAAAACATACGGCACTGAAAAACTAGAGAATCATCAACAAACCAAGCCGACTAAAACATACGGCACTGCAAAACTATAGAATCATCAACAAACCAAAACCGACTAAAACATACGGCACTGCAAAATTAGAGAATCATCAACAAACCAAGCCGACTAAAACATACGGCACTGCAAAACTAGAGAATCATCAACAAACCAAGCCGACTAAAACACATGGCACTGCAAAACTATAGAATCAACAAACCAAGCCAACTAAAACATACGGCACTGCAAAACTAGAGAATCATCAACAAACCAAAACCGACTAAAACATACGGCACTGCAAAACTAGAGAATCATCAACAAACCAAAACCGACTAAAACATACGGCACTGCAAAACTAGAGAATCATCAACAAACCAAAACCGACTAAAACATACGGCACTGCAACACTAGAGAATCTTCAACAAACCAAAACCGACTAAAACATACGGCACTGCAACACTAGAGAATCATCAACAAACCAAAACTAACTAAAACATATGGCACTGAAAAACTAGAGAATCATCAACAAACCAAAACCGACTAAAACATACGGCACTGAAACACTAGAGAATCATCAACAAACCAAAACCGACTAAAACATACGGCACTGAAACACTAGAGAATCATCAACAAAAAAAAAACCGACTAAAACATACGGCACTGCAACTCTAAAGAATCATCAACAAACCAAAACCGACTAAAACATACGACACTGCAAAACTAGAGAATCATCAACAAACAAAAACCGACTAAAACATACGGCACTGCAACACTAGAGAATCATCAACAAACCAAACTAAAACATACGGCACTGCAAAACTAGAGAATCATCAACAAACCAAAACCGACTAAAACATACGGCACTGCAACACTAGAGAATCTTCAACAAACCAAAACCGACTAAAACCTACGGCACTGCAACACTAGAGAATCATCAACAAACCAAACTAAAACATACGGCACTGCAAAACTAGAGAATCATCAACAAACCAAAACCGACTAAAACATACGGCACTGCAACCCTAGAGAATCATCAACAAACCAAACTAAAACATACGGCACTGCAAAACTAGAGAATCATCAACAAACCAAAACCGACTAAAACATACGGCACTGCAACACTAGAGAATCATCAACAAACCAAAACCAACTAAAACATACGGCACTGCAAAACTAGACAATCATCAACACACCAAGCCGACTACAACATACGGCACTACAACACTACGTCTAGAGAATCATCAACAAACCAAACCGACTAAAACATACGGCACTGAAACACTAGAGAATCATCAACAAACCAAAACCGGGGATGATGTCATGTGCTTCGGAAGGTACGCTCAAGTTTTATGAGTTTAGTATATCATATTTGTATTTTTTAAGTTATGTGATTTCTGTGCTTGTTTTGTATATAATTACTGACATAAATCCGTTCGTTCAAAGTCACGACCTTATCAGATCTTGATATAGTGTTTACTGTGTGAAGTGGTTGTAAATAAGTTTACTAATATGTTTAGCATTGTACCATGTGTACATAGTTCTCATAAGCATTCTCAAGGTAGACATTCAAAATCATTCAAATCTTATTTCACATAATATTGTCTATAAGATAAAAATATTCTTACAGAGATGTAATAAGGGCGATAACTCTTATATAATCATCTGATATATCTAAAGTATAGGTGTCACATTGACAATCATTTAACTTAATGGTCTTTTATTTTAGTAAATCAAACATATAAAAATTATACATACATTTATGCATATTTATTTATTTCAGGTTTAATAAATTGTGTTTTTTATATAGACTGTGTGTTATGTCATATATTGGGTTCCCTTCCTGAGTCACTTCGTGCATTAATATAAGTACTTGGTCATATTTTTGTTTACACATGGTTTCTATAAGTTCTTTTCTGCTTGGCAACATAAACGTGACAAATCCCGCCATTTTTTGAACGATCCACGGATGATGATTGGCTAGTGTTCTTTTGTAAACTGTGTGCGCAATATATGAACTTTTATCTTCGTCCTCACTCATACTCATTTCGTCTATAAATCTTAATATAAATTCCAATGCTCTTTGTAATCTAAGTAATGTCCTTGAACCTGACGGCACACGACCTCTGAAGGTCGTTAGTCCATACTCGACTTCGTATTTGATCATAGACTGAACAGATTTATAATTGTCACAAGTATCACAACGACGCCATGTTTCGAGAATGCCAATCTTTTCTTCTAAATCTTTTGCCACAAAGCCAAATAATCTTCCTTGAAGTCGGAAAAATCTGAAAAAAAGAGCAGGTATTAGGGTTTTTATTTCAATTTTTATGCATTTGTTTAAATTATTTATTACTTAATATTTAAATAAATATAGATAATGTATGGTGCAAAACACATTGGTAAAATGTAGCCTTTTCTCTAAGTCTCTCCCCTCCCCATCAGGATCCTAGATAGACATCTGGCTAGAAAAGTGAAGTACTAGCAGTGGCGGATCCAAAAGGGGGGGTTTCGGAGGTTGGAACCTCCCCTTTTGTTTGGACAATCAATGTATTTGAATGGGGAAATGTAGTTGGAACCCCACCCCCTTTTTGTCCTGGGTTAGGAACCCCCCTTTTTAAAATGGCTGGATCCGCCCCACACATTAGGAAATGTCTGTACCAAGTCAGGAATATGACAGTTGTCAATTTGTTAAATGTTTTTTTTTCAGCTTTTGATCTTGCGACTTTCTGTTTTGAACTTCCTTCCGAGTTGGATTTTAATTTTTTTTCTTCAAAATTTGCGAGTCCGAAGTGTTTTCCAATTGCGCTTTTAAAAAGATGCCACAATCTGTGTTATCATTAATTTATCATAATGCGTGAAATAAATGAATCACTTTGACATTGAAGTTAATTGTACTAATCTACCCATTGAGTTTGAGTATCATGAGTGATCAATAAAGTATCATGATTAGTATTTACATCATAAGAAGTACTTGTGACGCACTTTGATCTACACACAATTGTGTATAATGTTTATCATTTTTACCAATGAGGGTCTGGGTGGGCGTCCTTCATGTCTGTATATTTTTTAAGGCCATTTTCTCTGTGTTTATACTCTTTGTCCATTATTTTATTTTCTTAAAAAATTATTTCTTGGTAAATGGTTCTCTATTATTTATATTTTTGCACACTATTCCTTTAACCCCTACCTACACCCTCACCAATAAGGATATACCATCATCAATAATTCTTCCGGGTTAATAGGATGTTTTTTCTTTCTTTTACTTTTTACGACAAGAACAATAACCTAGTCGATGTCAATGGTTTATCACTATTTATTCATTTTAATCTCTTAAATGAATTAGATTTACTACAAAAAAGGGGACTTTATGTTATATTGAACTGGAAAATCACACTATGTAATAAGTATTCTAAAAAAAATTTGTAAGGGTTCCGCGGAACCCAGTGTCTCGCATACCTTTGCTGTAAACTGCAGGCTCAACAAAAATGAGGAAAAAAATCAATAAATATTCCTCTTGATACTATCTTATGATTGTAAGAAGCTTCTGTCCAAGTTTGGTAAAAATTTAGGATAGTTAATGAATCTAATAAATGTTTTGAAAACTTTAACTGCAGACTGTATGTAATGTTAACTGGAAGAAAATCTAAGTCCATTTAAAAGTAAAATACAGAAAAAAAATGGAGTTATCTTTTTACAAAATTTACTTCTGGATACTATCTTATGATCATAAATAAGCTTCTGTCCAAGTTTGGTACAAACCGAGGATAGTTTAAGAAAGTTATTAAAACTTTAAAAACTTTAACCACAGAGTGAATGTAATGTTTCCCCGCAGAAAAACTAAGTCCATTTAAAAGTAAAATACGGAAAAAATGGATTTATTTTTTTACAAAATTTACTTCTGGATACTATTTTATGATCATAAACAAGCTTCTGTCCAAGTTTGGTACAAACCAAGGATAGTTTAAGAAAGTTATTAAAACTTTAAAAACTTTAACCACAGAGTGAATGTAATGTTTCCCCGCAGAAAAACTAAGTCCATTTAAAAGTAAAATACGGAAAAAATGGAATTTTATTTTTACAAAATTTACATCTGGATACTATCTTATGATCATAAACAAGCTTCTGTCTAAGTTTGGAAGAAATCCAGTATAGTTTAAGAAAGTTATTAAAATTTCAAAAACTTTAACCAGAGTGAATATTTGTGGACGCCGCCGACGACGACGGAATGTAGGATCGCTTAGTCTCGCTTTTTCGACTAAAGTCGAAGGATCGACAAAAATCAAACATCAAAAATAGTTTTTTTAATTATTTTTAGTCGAATAGAAATATAACATTAGGATGAAAAGTACATTTAAAAAAAAAAAGGCAATAACAAACGAACAGAATAAAAAAATCTTAAAAATAAGATAGTTGAACTTTTTTTTATCCTTTTTAAAGAAATGCGCATTTACGAGTTGAAGGCAATACTGTTGAACAATTGTCCTAGCTGATATAATAGGGGGATTTGTAAACTAAACTGTTGATCGAAATTTATATAGTTTAGTCCTAGAGCATTTGACATCGCATTTTTTTTTTTTTTTTTGCTTTTCTACTTTTTAATTTGTGGTTGATCGAAATGTGGAAATCGTGGATCAGTTTTCAAAAGTAATGCGGTAATGAACGTTATAAGCAAGGTGTTACTTATATGAATGTTAACCGAAACCAAGGTGTTTGCTGTCGTATCGCATGTCTGTTCCGAGTAGCCTGGATTTGCAGATATATAGTTCTTAGTTGCTGTCAGTCATAACTGTTTAACAGTTTCTTGTTTAATGTTATTTCTTTTTTTTTTTATTGTTTCACATGCTCAAGCTACTATGTTTCAAATGTTTTGGTCATTGATAAAGACGACAAAGTGACCCGTTACGTAGTTACCTTTCGGTCTTTTGATGTTATAGATGTCGCATTGTTAATCATACAACACCTCTTTCCTTTGATATCAAGGGTACATGCAAGACATCTGACACAAATTCCTACATGTTTAAATTTGGTACATGATATCAGCACTTCATTCCTAATAAATATGCTGTTTGAAGCTGATATTTGTATTTAAACTAGTGACTAAATTAGCAATTTGTTTCGAAATATTGTTTTCAATATTAAAAATAAACATATTATTTAAAACTTCATGTATAAA
Source organism: Mytilus galloprovincialis (assembly GCF_965363235.1). Taxonomy (NCBI): domain Eukaryota; kingdom Metazoa; phylum Mollusca; class Bivalvia; order Mytilida; family Mytilidae; genus Mytilus; species Mytilus galloprovincialis. The sequence continues at coordinate 11,346,058 of NC_134850.1, read as the reverse complement.
GAAATAGTATGACTGATTCAAATGTCTATTACATGGATTTTAAAATACTACACTATACATGTATATATATTTAACTTTCGTGTTTATGTAAAGTATCATGTAGTACATTGTAACACGTGATTTTATTTACCTGCATAATTCTCTGTAAGCTTTTATGTAATATTCCAATAAAATAGTATCATCATCTAGTTTGCATTTCTTCAGTAATTCTAAAACTTTCTCCAAATCGAAATCTTTCTGTTCTGTGTCGAACATAATCTCCTGCTTGTTCATTCTGTCTGTCAATAAATGTAATGACACCTGTTGTATGTTTACCTTCTTATACCATGCATACGTCAGTATACCCCAATCTATTTTTAAGCTTTGTCACAATGAGGTCATGGATAACCTTTAACTGATTATCGACAGAGGTGATTTAAACAGGAAAAACGTACCGAATGAGCTTTGTTAATTACATGTATGTCCTCGATATAAGAAAAACATTTTTAAGTACATCCGTTCTAAGGGATATTAGACGTCGTCATATATAACTGCATGTTTGAGGGTCTAGGTCAGATATGGTTTGCTAATTTTAGTACAGAAAAGAAAATAACATATAAAACGGACACATACCATAGTTAACAAAAAGACGAAGTATGAATAAACAACAGGCTAAATGTAGATGAATAATTAAGCAAATAAAAAGCTGAGATAAATATATAAGATATATAACGATTGGCAAAGTAAATAAAGAATTAAGAACAATCATTTAAAAAGCAAGGAAAAGAGAAATGAAGGACCCCGGTTTTTTCACAACACTGACCGAAATATTAATTGACCACTATACGAAATATATGCGAAAAAAATGACAAAATCGTGCACAGAAGACTAAGCTAGAGAACTTCGGTGTTGACATGAACACCAGGCGCGGATCCAGAGGGGGGTTCCGGGGGTTGGAACCCCCCCTTTTTTTTGGACGATCAATGCATTTGAATGGGGACATGTAATTGGAACCACCCCTTTGTCCTGGGTTGGGAACCCCCTTTTTAAAATGGCTGGATCCGCCCCTGAACACTGTAACAAAACTTTGAAGTTTTCGAAAAACTAAGGTTTTCTTATGCCAGGAATATAGATTACCTTAGCCGTATTTGGCACAACTTTGGGGAATTTTGGGTCCTTAATGCTCTTCAACTTTGTACTTGTTTGGCTTTATAACTTTTTTATCTGAGCGTCAATGATGAGTCTTATATAGACGAAACGCGCGTCTGGCGTAATAAATTATCTATTGATAACTATGTTATGATAAGTGTACATTTTTATGCATTGGTTCAAGAATTGGATTTCCATTATTTTCACCGGTCACTCGTTTCATATGACTTTAAAAAGAGGGGATATTCGTTCGAAGAAACGGATATTATGGCTTAAAAATAAATTCATCGCTCTTGTGACGCACTCATTAATGACTCTTTATTCTTTGGTGATGACAGCTATACTAACTGTCAGCTAGTGTGGGTCCTTTTTAGGTGTTAACTAGCTTTTCGACACTTTTAAAATCAGAGTTGGTTTAACTGAAATAAATAACAAAGTATAAAAAGCATGCGTACTTTGTTATAGGTACACTCATGTGTTCTCATATAACAGATACACAGTGATATGGGTGTGCACATTGTGTACAAAGTCGTGACGAGAAGATAATTTAGATAAAATTAAAATAAACAAGATCAAAATCAGAACATTGACTTCATGTTACATGTTTGTCGTTTATTCTTCCATTCTTCCACCCATTATACTGAGTGGCATGACATATCTAGGTGGATTTAACCCAAATCACTCACAAATGTTACTAATTTAAAGAATACAAACCGCAGGTTGTATACATGTGTACGTCATTGGGATACACACAAAAAAACAACAACAAAACCAACAATAACAAAAAACAAAAATAGACTGGACAACACGAACCGTACCAAAAATCAGCGTGATTTCCCAATGATGTTTACATCGTATATCAACATTATAATTAAACTAAAGTATTACTTGTTAAACCCCACTTTATTTTGTATGTGTGTGCGTGTCCCAAGTCAGGAGCCTGTAACAATTCAGTGGTTGCCTTTTTGTGATGTGTTACATATTTTTTTCCGTTTAATTTTGTACCTAAGTACCCCAATAATACCACCAGAGACATATAATACAATTATATATCTCTGATACCAGTCCTCGCAACATGGGTATTCCTGTTCATTTATGACTGGACTCGAACGCACCTGCATATTTATGATTTATGGGATTTAATTCCCTCTGGTATCTTTGGACTCTTTTTTTTTTAAGGAGGGAGGAAAATTTCACGCATAAGTTAGGATCAAACAAAAACGAATACCTATAATGTTAGGGTGCCCTGTTTCGAAAAATTATTGTTGGAAAATTATAATTATATTTTCCAATTATGAATGTCGTCGTAAGGTACCGTGGTCACGTTTTTCAAAATTTTGTGGTTTCTCAGGGTACCCAACGATACCGCACCAAACAGGTCATCTTCAATACGAAAAATAAAATTATTGCTCTCTGTGCGTTCTTTGTTAAAATGATACTTAGCATTCAGCTTAAAAATTAAATTAATCATATAACGAAAGATGAAAATATTCATATAAATTAAGTATTAGTATTTCATGATTTTAGTAGGACTATTTTTTATCTGAAATTTACCATATTTTGAACAAAAGAATATTCATTACGTGTTTCTTTCACGGCATTTTTACTCTGATTAAAGCAGTAAGACATGGTTCATGTGTGCAAAATATCTTTCGTGTAATGTTAATCGATGCGAAGAAAAAAGCAATCTAAAACATAAATTAATGCAAAATTTTGCCTCGATTCAAACACGCCTTATCTCGTGCCGTTTATCGTTTTGTGGCTTACACTATCAGGGGCCGGTAACAAGAAATTTTATTAAAAGAGGTCGTAAGTATTGAATTAAGGGGAAGATAAGATCATTCTAAGATCATTCAAAGAGTGTAAATCAAAGCTCCCTCGGGTTGTTCGTAGATCGGTCTTATTTCCCACTTAAGTTGCATCGTTATAGGTTTTCAAGTTACGAGTTCTTAATAATTTTCTGGTGTCTCCGTTTTTGGTTCCTCCTCGCAAAGAAATTAGAATCACCTTAAATGAATCATAAATACGTTTTAATGAACGATAAAATGCGCATAAAAATCAACTAGATATTGGAAGATGTGGTGTGAGTGCCAATGAGACAACTCTCCATACAAATAACAATTTAAAAAGTACTACCCATTTAACCTAAGGAAAACAATTCTGGCCTCAGACCACCATTATTCTTTCCCTTTGCTACAATGCTTTGTTTTATAAAACACAAATTAAAAGATTTGCACCGTTTCAAACATGAATTTAAATTAACTGCTTATAGACCATATTATTTTAATAAAAATATGCTTGTCTCGGGACAATCCATCAGTGCTTTTTCTTTTGAGTGCCCTATTTTTCACCAGGCCAATGGAAGAATTTGAATCTTGTATAAATGACGTTAGCTTATTTTTCTATCCTACTTTCTTTTCGGTCAAATCACTACTATAATGGTTTACTTTTATAAATTGTTATTTTGATGGAGAGCTGTTTCATTGGCACTCATACCACATCTTCCTATATCTTTTCACTTTAAACAATATTTTTTTCACATTTTGAAAGCCTTCTCACAAAAAATAAAATCACAAAAATACTAAACTTCGAGGAAAATTCAAAACGGAAAGTCCCTAACCAAATGGCAAAATCAAATAATAAAACACATCAAACGAATGTACGACACTTGTCATATTCCTGACTTGTTACAGGCATTTTCAAAGTGTAAAACATGATGGATTGAGCCTGGTTTAAAGAGCTGAACCTCTCACTTGTATGACAGTCTTATCAAATTCTATTATATTGATAACGATGCGTGAACAAAACAGACACAATAGGCAAAAATGTCAAAAATGGGTGTATAACAGCAAAACGAAACCCACTAAAAACTGGGGATGATTTCAGATGATCTGGAAGGGTAAGCAGATCCTGCACCACGTCGCCCATCGTGTTAACGTTGCTCATTATATTATGAAGCCGGTAAATAGTCTAATTGGTTAGGTCACATTCGTGAAAAAAGAATTAATGGGACTGTAGTTACGACATAATGAACATATCCGATAGCATCTGTATAACGGATATTCCAAAACGGTTAACCAACTCATGATGGCTTCTGTGAAATTTAAGAAATGAAGATTTAAATTTCACATTTTGAACTCTTGGTTTAAAATTGAAAAAGGTCACAAATTTAATATGGATAAATCACAATAATTTTGTTGCATTTTTTCATCATTATTTTGTGATTTATCCATATTATCATACTGAACATCATCTATATCATCTACTTTATTTCTATTATTTTCAACAACATTTCTTTGAATTTCAGGAAGATTCCTATAATTTCTTGGGTCAATATACGGTTTTATTCTATTTATGTGTATACGAGACTTAATTAACTTGTGATCTGAACATCGTCTTAATTTACATGTATTATTTTGTCCAACATTAATTACATAGAATGGACCATCCCACTTTGGGTGTAATTTGGGTGATAAACCTTTTGGTACTTCATGGATTGCAACATAACATAATCTCCAACTCTAAATTTCGGTGCTTCAGCTTTCTTATCATACCTATTTTTAGTTTCCTCTTGTGAATTTTCCACCGAAGTTTTTGCTATATCTTTTACAATTTTTAATCTATCAATAAGGGTTTCGAGATGACTCTTCGCAGTTTTACTCATACCATCTTTAGGTTGAACAGAAATATCAAATGGCAAGTTCATTTCTTTACCAAACAACATTTGAAAAGGAGAATAACCAGTTGATTCAGTATTTGTAGACATACGCAAAGCCATCATATCGCTAGGGATCAACTTGTGCCAATTTGACTGATCTTTAGCTACCAATATTGAAGGTCGATCAATGTACTGTAACCCTCAGCTTACTTTTAGGTATGGGTTTTGTCTCATTATTGAAGTTCGATCAATGTACTGTCACCCTTAGCTTACTTTGAGGTATGGGTTTTGTCTCATTATTGAAGGTCAATCAATGTACTGTGACTCTCAGTTTACTTTGGAGGTATGGGTTTTATCTCATTATTGAAGGTCGATCAATGTACTGTGACCCTCAGCTTACTTTGAGGTATGGGTTTTGTCTCATTATTGTAGGTCGATCATTGTACTGTGACCCTCAGTTTACTTTGAGGTATGGGTTTTACCTCATTATTGAAGGTCGATCAATGTACCGTGACCCTCGGTTTACTTTGAGGTATGGGTTTTGCCTCATTATTGAAGGTCGATCAATGTACTGTGACCCTCAGTTTACTTTGGAGGTATGGGTTTTGTCTCATTATTGAAGGTCGATCAATGTACTGTGACCCTCAGCTTACTCTGAGGTATGAATTATATCTCATCATTGAAGTTCGATCAATGTACTGTGACCCTCAGCTTTCTTGGAGGTATGGGTTTTGTCTCATTATTGAAGGTCGATCAATGTACTGTGACTCTCAGTTTACTTTGGAGGTATAGGTTTTGCCTCATTATTGAAGGTCGATCAATGTATTGTAACCCTCAGCTTACTTTGAGGTATGGGTTTTGTCTCATTATTGAAGGTCGATCAATGAACTGTAACTCTGAGCTTACTTGGAGGTATGGGTTTTGTCTCATTATTGAAGGTCGATCAATGTAGTGTAACCCTCAGTTTCCTTTGAGGTATGGGTTTTGTCTCATCATTGAAGTTCGATCAATGTACTGTGACCCTCAGCTTTCTTGGAGGTATGGGTTTTGTCTCATTATTGAAGGTCGATCAATGTACTGTCTCTCAGTTTACTTTGGAGGTATAGGTTTTGCCTCATTATTGAAGGTCAATCAATGTATTGTAACCCTCAGCTTACTTTGAGGTATGGGTTTTGTCTCATTATTGAAGGTCGATCAATGAACTGTAACTCTGAGCTTACTTGGAGGTATGGGTTTTGTCTCATTATTGAAGGTCGATCAATGTAGTGTAACCCTCAGTTTCCTTTGAGGTATGGGTTTTGTCTCATTATTGAAGGTCGATCAATGTACTGTAACCCTCATTAAAGGTCGATCAATGAACTGTGACCCTCAGCTTACTTTGGAGGTATGGGTTTTGCCTCATTTTTGAAGGTCGATCAATGTACTGTAACCCTCATTAAAGGTCGATCAATGAACTGTAACCCTCAGTTTACTTTGAGGTATGGGTTTTGCCTCATTACTAAAGGTCGATCAATATATTGTGACCCTCAGTTTACTTTGGAGGTGTGGGTTTTGATCATTATTGAAGGTCGATCCTTGTACTGTAACCCTCAGCTTACTTTGAGGTGTTGGTTTTGTCTCATTTTTGAAGGTCGACTGATCAATGTACTGTGACCCTTAGCTTACTTTGAGGTATGTGTTTTGCCTCATTATTGGAAGTCGATCAATGTACTTTAACCATCAGCTTACTTTGAGGTATGGGTTTTGCCTCATTAGTGAAGGTCGATCAATGAACTGTGACCCTCAGCTTACTTTGGAGGTATGAGTTTTGTCTCATTATTGAAGGTCGACTGATCAATGTACTGTAACCCTTAGTTGTTAACACTTCTATATAAACAGATATAAATTACAAGTTATTTAATGTCTGGCTCCCACAACTCGACAATCTTGCGTATCCTTTGACACCGTTTATCAATTCCTGAGGATTTTAATATTGACCAAGTTAAAATTTAGCATTAATAAGGCACGATTTGTCTAAAATGAATGAAGTAATATTAGAGCATGCATAGATCCTTTGAACAAGTTTAATCTGAGTCAGTTTGGATAAAATGCACATAAATTATGCTATATCATTTTGAAACCCTAATGCCTAGTTTGGTTCCAATTGGCCCAGTGGTTTCAGAGAAACATATTTTTGTAAAAGTAAACGGACGCCGACGACTAAGAACGACGGACGCAAAGTAATGAGAAAAGCTCAATTGGAGGTACCAGTTTGGCTAAAAATTACAATCATGGATGCAAGATGATAACTGCATATAATGCAATTGGTATCGATGAGCTAAAATGTACATGAATGCATATCTAACAATATTTATTTAACAAAAACATGAACAAGTTGTGTTCCTTTACCTTTATAGTATTGTTTCCAGTTTGTTGTTAAATATGGATACCGTATTTTGCCATAATAACGATGTGCATTAAATGCTATGTATTCGCCTTCATACTTATATTCAACACCTAATGTTAGGGATCCTTTCGGTTTTGTAACACACCAAGCTCTTGCTATTGCAATAATGTCTCCCCATGGATTGAGGGCGTCGCCGTATCTACCGAGGCCAGAATGTTCAACTGAACTAAATGTAACAACCGCATCAAATTCTCCCAATGTGTTATTGAGATACCGCATGCGAAAATCAAGCGGAACGATGGTTTTTACTTTAGGATGCGTAGAAATTATTTTTCCATACTCCAAAGTCAGTATTTCACGTGCTCCTGCTTCTAACACGCATGCTTCAGCCCAAGGCCGTTCAGAACCTATAACAAGAACTCGGCCATCTTGAATTCCAGGTGCATGCTTTAACCCATCCCGCAAAGCATTTATTTCGGCAAGACCGTACGGACTGAAAAGTGTTTGCGCTTTTGCTTGTATGATGTTTTTCTCTATCATTTCTTCCGTCCAAATTGGTGTGAACGCTTTTTTGCCTAGATACTGTTCATCAAAATACCATTTCTTTATACCAACTCTACCATTCATAGTGTATTCATCCATAAGTTCTTTTGGAATTTCCTTTGGCGCATGTGCCAATCCATGTCCACTGTCTATGTATTCGTTTCTGAATAGAGCTTCACAATTAATATTTGCCGTAACATGGTCAAAGTAAGGACCTGATTCACCTCTTCTAGATGTGTTGCAAAGTTCACCACAATCATTTCGAATCAAATCTATTGGTTTCAAGGAACCACGGGTACCATCAGGATTAACTATAACAGTTGACCTTTGAATATTGTTGTTTATACACGTGGTTGATTCAGCTGTTTGTGTCATTCTGTTTATTACAAATAAGCTTAACAGCAGAATTTGTAACATGAACATTTTTGTCAGAAAACTTTTATTACATATTCTTGATAACGCTCTCAGCATGACTGCAATATCCAATGAATTAGTCAATTAGTAAACCTGCAATAAAAAATAATGACCTTTAATAAAATCATGAAGTACATGTTATGTTTATAACCTAAAACCTAGTTGTATCTTAAAATAATAAGCAAATTACTGTTTATGAAAAAACAAAAACAATCGTTTAATAATTACACTTTACACTGACGCTGTAGATGCTATAAATGACCTTTCATGCATAATACCCAATAGTAAGCCTGCAAGATACATGTATAATGATAAATGATTAGGAGGCATTGTTTATGACGTTTACACGCGAAATTCGTTGGATGTGTACTGATTGATACTTTTTAAAGTAGGTTGATATACATGATTCATTTAATAGCTATTATTAGCTCGACCTATCTTTCAGAAACTTCGAGTACTCTTGCATCGAAACTTTGTTTATATATTAGTCGGCTTGTTGTTGCCTTATGTGTAGATTTTGTTTGGTTGATCATTTTTGCTGTTTTTCTGTCTCCTATTATAATTTCGAGTTAAAAACACCATTTAAAAAAATTGTATTAGACCCTGTTCACACTAGCATTTTTTTTTATCGATCTAATTTGAATCGATCTAAATAAAACCAGTTAGCGTTCACATTATCTTAAATCATGTAACGATCTCTATCGGTCTAATATGAACCACTGCGTTCACACTACAATTAAAAACGCAATCGATCTAACCTTTTTGCCCGTAAAACTTTAAACACTGTGTAACAATAGAACTGATTTATCAAATTCATGTGCTGATACACTGATACACACACTTGGAAAAAACAATTGGATAAAGTTATTGTTTCTCTTGAATCACAATTTGAAATTTTGATACTGGTGTTATTGCAGTTTTCTTTAATTTTGAAAAAAATAACTGTAGCAACGAAGTTACAACACGACGCCGGAAATACTGCGGTTCCTGCAAAGAAAAAAAATCAACATAAGAAAAGAAGACACAGATTTCGCAAATCTATGCAATGGCAAAGATAACATGTTTTCAGTTTGTTTTAAAGGTCTTTTAACAGAGAAATATGGGTTAAACAACGAACCTCTGAGATAGTTTTGCCGCTATACATGCGCATACGTTATTTTCGATTCAATCGTACTAGTTTAAACCGATCTCTGCGTTCACATCTAAAGTAAGATCGATTTATTTTAGATCGATTCAAACTAAACTACCTCTTTTGGTGTTTTAGTTTAGACCGATTGAAGATCGATTCAATTCGTTCACATTAGCCCTTAAACCGATCTAAACTGAAAGTGAACCGGTCTAGTTTAAATCGATAAAAATGTCCTAGTGTGAACGGGGTCTTATTCATAATTCGTATTTTTTTTAACTCTTTTGCCGCTGTTAGATTTTCTCTATGTATAGCGGTTTTCTATTTTGTATCCATGTTGGCCATTTTGGTTGTTGTTTTGAAACTTGTATACAATGGCCTCATTTTAAGTTATAAATGTATATATTACACACGAAGAATTTGGGCTTCATTGCTATATAATAAATTCTCGCGTTATTGGTTATGTACAGGCACCTACATCAGTTTGACGACAGTTGTTCCTTTCATATTTATGTAATAAATTTAGACAGTCACATGAATAGAAAGTAAGTCAAGAGTATGGACAGTCATAAGAATGCACACAATAAGCGATACATTTTTTTTTCAATAATAAAATGATATACTAGTAACGTGACGGTACCCAAATTGCACCTATTTTGACAGTTTTTTCATCTACGTTTTTTTATGATAAAGACAAAAATGTTCATTTTGTGTTTATTTTGTAGCCGTATCCTTCTTTATTATAAAGGTACACCAATTTGATTTTTATTCCATATGGAATCATAGAAAAATTGGTCTATACTGACCTCCAAACCATCAATGATTCTGAAATGAGGAGTACCCAAATTGCATCCATGCTTAAATTCACATCGTCAAAAGTCTAATAACAGAGCTTTTGTTTAATTTCTTCAAATATTTTGAACAATTGGATATTAGTCCATGCTTACTCTTCATTATTTTTTAAATGGATACTTGTAACATATTGTATTTGCTCATTTTAAAAAGATGACGTTTTGATGACGTCGCATGGCGACGTTTCAGTACATTTTTCTTTTTCAGTAAATACTTCATCTGTTGATAAATACTGTGAACGTTTTGTGCATATCTAAATAGTTTTACCTATGTTTAAAGATGTGCCTAGTATCAAATCATAAAAATACAAATTGTTTAGTCTCTATGAAATCTTGTAAGATTGTCGCTGCTAGATTTGCTAAATAGGTGCAATTTGGGTACCGTTACGTTATACTTTATAGTCAAAATGAACCAGAATGACTCTATGAATTAAAAGCCAACGTCCTAACAAATATGTTAGAAACATTAAAATTTGATATAACTATGATTGCGTATATAGTCAAAGCTAGCTGCGGAACTGTAGCTTATTTTTTGACTATTTGCGGACCATGCCATCGTTTCACAAAGAATCGTACGACAATCTTAGATCGTACGTCGGTCGTAAGTCAAATCGTAAGTTTTTGACCGTTTCATAAACAATCGTAAGTAGAATTTTATCGCAAGTTTGATCGTAAACTTACGAGTATTAACAGACAGTCGTAAGTCAAATCGTAGTGATTTAACCTGTCGACAATTTGTAAAAATCAACAACATTACATTATCTTAAAGAAAAATAAGTGTCATTGGATCATTAGAATACATGTATTTATGTTATATTGTCCCAATCATAAGTAACTGAAAATTTAAATTCCTGAAATAATCGTATTTTCCAGTACATTTGACTTTTTTTCCTTTAACTTAACTTTCAATAGTCCAAATATTTGACCATAAAAACATAGAAGTGAGTACGCTAGCACAGCACTATATATGAATATGTTCTGTTCTGTTCTATGGGCGTTTTTCAATAAAAGCGTAACTTTCAGACCTAAAAAAAATGGAAAATCAACTTGTCTAAAATTTAATTTCAAAAGTTATTTTGAATACCTCTATAACAGACCTGTTTGTAAACAAAAAGTGCAATCTTAAATATTCTTTAAAATGATATTATTTTCATAATTTGTGTACTGTTTCGTAGGGGACTTTTGTTCCCTACGAAACTTCTTATAAACACACACATATTTTTTGCAATTTTAAATGTTTCCTATAGACATTCCAGTTTGTTTACTTTAAATACTAGAAAAATTTCATTTTTTTCTGAATTAGAAAATCATTTTTATCGATACAGATTAGACAGTACTTCACATATGAAGGTTCAACTCATGTTACGTAGTGGACATTTTGATGCGTTTCGTAGTGGACAAAACCGTTTCGTAGTGGACAAAAAGTTTCGTAGTTGACATCAACCCTATTATATGTTAATAAAAACATAATAAAAATTACACGAAACTAACCCTTGTTATTTGTTTTGCATGAATATAATTGAAAAAAGATTAAAAAAAGACTCCATGGTAGTGGTAGTGTCCACTACGAAACGTTTTTCTCCCATACTTGTTTCGTAGGGGACCGTTTCGTAAGGGACGTATTCGCATGCTTTATTTTTTCCCCACAATCCCTATATTGCAATAGTAACAAGACTGATTGTATTCATCAAAGCATTTATCAAGCTGTACACTGATATTTTTTTCATAATTTTAAAACCAGATACTGAAGGAGATTTGACCCGTTTCGTAGGGGACATTATCAAAAATACGGTATCACTCTGGTCCATTTGATGTGCTCAATTTTTCTTACCAACAATTTAATTGCCGTTATAAAAGCATCACTTCTTTTGTAAGACCCTAATGTTTATATCTCTTGCAAACAAAAATTACATTGATTTTATAAAACTGTTTATTGGCAAATTTTAATGACTTCATTTCGTAGTGGACAATTTGTGAGGGACACACCTTCTGAAATTAAAAAAACCTATATTGAAAGCTGTTTATTAGAATATGTTGGCTCTGAACATACTTTTGAATTATTAAAGAACTTATGTAAAGTAAAAACCCCATTAATTTCTTCATTTTTTTACGATATTTTAGACTATGAATGTTGAACAGGAGGTCTAGGGACATGCCATTTTGGTTGTTTTGGACCATTCAGGAGTCAATATCTTATCAATCCCTCTAAAAAATAAACTGTTTCTTTGCTTCAAAATGTTTAATCTAATTCAATGTACTGACTGCACAAAAAATTACTTGCAAAGATCAAACACATTTTTTTTAACGTGGCTAGGACAAGAAAATACGTTTTTATTGAAAAACGCCCCTATACGGAGCCCGGATAGGGAGAGAGAGGGATCGGTACGTCGTGTCACGGTGCTTGTACTAACTGTGTACTAAATATTCAGCAAAAAACGAAAATTATAAAAGCTTATTTGCTAGTTCTACAACATTTATCACTCATGTTTTACACGGACTTTATGAAGATAACAATAAATACATAGATATGTCAAGTCACTTAGATATTAAATTACAATCCTAGTTATGACCCCTTCCCTCACCCCCTTTTTCCCATCTATCAATGCATGTACTGCGGTTATACACTACAGCGGAGGACGATGTTCTTTATTGATAGACATTTTTGAATATATATTACAATTATTTTAAAACAAATAACAGTCCAAAAATTGAGAAAACAATCATTTATAAGTACATGAATGTATTGGTTTCAATGTAATTTACTAATTACACAGTTGTCATGCCCTCTATCAAGTTCGCGTATTTTTAGGTATAAAATGTATGCTTCAACCCCGTACTCAATACCTGCTTGGATTTTTCTAATATATGTAGGTTTGAAAACTATCTTAATTCACTTTGCCATTATGGGATTGTTTATGTCTATAGATTTACTTATCAAATTTCATTTTCAAATTAAGAAAATTGTAAGAATCCTAAATTTTCCAATCCTAAATATGTTTAATTAATTCATTTTTAATTTTATTTTTTTTAGGTGACGAGATTTTTATTGTTAAGTATTCAAGTGGATGGAAGGAAACATTAGAATTTCTATGATTTTTCAAGTTCCCACCTTGATGAAAGAAAATAAATTCAACTATCTTTCAAATACAAACAAAAAATCCTTCACTCCATTTCAGCTTCAGATAAATATACTCTCCTCGAAGTCAAGATCTTGTTGAAAGTTAGAATTTGGGATCTTAAAGTCATAATAAACGAGTGAAAAATAATGTTATTCCAACTCTTGATCTAATGCATACAAACGTCATAAACTTACTAGTCTTCTGTGCACGATTTTATCATTTTTTTCGCATAAATTTCGTATAATCGTCATTTTTTTTTCAATCGGTCAGTGTTGTTGTGAAAATATGGCAGGTAATTAAAGTTCGTGTTTTGAAGCCGAAGTTTAAATATAAACGATTGTCACCTGTTTGTCAACAATCAACAAAAAGCATGAATATTGAGCATGTATTTAACATGTACAATCAGATAATAGTTTATTTTAAGGACATTCATGCGTATTTTTTACGAGATGGGTCACACTGCATGAGGTCACTTTGCATACGGAAAATATGTCGGGGAATTGCTTCCTGGAAGGAAGCAAAGAAAATAAAGTAAACTTCTTTTAAATATGAACAAATTAAAGAATTTTCTTAAGAAAAAAGTATATGCACATAATTAAAACTATCCATTCAGTTATTAAAAAAAAAGCATATGCATTATTTTTTTTAATTTGAGGTTTCTTAAGACTTTTTAAGAAATGAGCCCGAGCGAAATTATTTTCTCTGTGTCAAAATATTACAATTTTTTATTGTATAGGCAGCGCACGGTAGGTTGTCTCTTGAGTATGCATCTCCACGTAAAAAATAGTGTGTTCATTGTATACAGAATTGCTGAAATATTTTGAAAACATTTCATTGCCCCCCCCCCCCCCCTCCCGATTACAAGTGCAAACTTTTGGGCAATCGTTTTTATATTATAATTTGAGCATTTTCGAATTATACGGATGCTAGCAGATACATGTGGTAAATATACTAAACTAGAAGAAAAATGTCAAAGATAGAGAAACGTGGCGTTAAACATCAGCAATAAATCAAAATCAATACTATATCATAAAGAATATCGACAATCTTTTGTGGAATACGAGATATATCCTTTGTTGTATTGAGAACTATTTCCTCATTATATTTGTCTCAAAATCTCATACATCTTCGCCATATATTAATTCTTTTAAAAAATGATAACTACGCATTTTGTCTCGGTCAAGGATTTTTATAGTAAGTAAATCTTTATATAAAGGTGGAGACCGTCAAAGGTTTTGTTCATACATGAAGAGTGTACTTTTTTTTACGGAGATTGAGATATATAACTTAAAAACAGATGTACAAATTAATGTTTAATATGCCTACCAAAATAATCCCCCCTCCCAAAAAAAAAAGAAAACACAACAAAAAAAAAAAAAAACAAAAAAAAAAAAACATTGCACACAGGCTGAGACATGACTCGTAAATGTTTGTTTTGTTATTTAGTTCATCCACACAAATGATGGAAGGGGGGGGCGGGATCGGAACTCCGGGATCGGGTATTTTTAAATACGGGATTTCGGAATTCATCTTTTCGGGATCCGGGAATTCTTTTTTCGAATTTCGGGATGGCGTGATTTATTTTAAATTACTTTAAATTCGGGACCTCTGGATTTCATTTTTTAAAGTCCGGGATTTCGAAATCAGGACCCCTCCTATTTTTTTAGTAGGTATATAGTAGTAGTATGACATCGAGATGATCGATATAATCTCGTTCTCGACCTTCAAGTTTTATGGGTGAAATAGAATTGAGAACAGTTCTATTCTATATTTGAGATGCTACTTTCAGGGTACAGTTTTTTTTTATTCGGTTAATTTTTACCCATATATTATATATAATTTTTATATAGAACAATTTCCTTTGAGGAGACAACCATACGAATCAATACTAGTAAGACAATTCTTTTAAGGATCCACTGAATGTTCTTTTATTAGGATAATATTCCATGTATAACTCTTTAAACCATAAACTATTTATACATGTATCTATTAAAAAGATGTGTGTTCTATTTTTAACATCGAAACTTTCAACAAAATTGCGGACGTGAAAGAAAACACCATTAGAAAAAAACAAACACGTCAGAATACAAAATGTAGCGATGGATTAATGATCGTGAAACATCATTTTTGTTTATTTTTCATTTGTTATAGTCTAAAAACTGTTGTATGAATATTAAATTATTGTTCCGACCGTAAAGAAGGTTAAAAATTTAAATGTATTATAGTTTAGTGTCATCCATATGACTGACTGACAGCAGCGGATAATTTATGACCAGTATTAATTTATGTGGTTCCTTTCCTTTTTGATACTTTGAAAATATTTTTAATTGTTCCGAATGGTGTGATAATTTTTTTAAATAGGGGATATCTAGTCTTACCGTACAAGACTAAGTTTAGTAATTAATGTCCCAAACTTGCCCCCATTCTGCTTATTTCCTGCTACACGATGTCTTTTCCCAGTGAATATAGGCTTTTTGTATGGACAGTTTTGACATACTACATATAGAATACAGGGGCGGATCCAGGAATTTGCAAAGTGGGAAGAAGTTTTTTTAATTCGCCGAGCGGAGCGAGGCGAACAAATTTTGGGACTTTTTTTGGCTAAAAAACATAAAATAAGTGTAAAATGCACATTTTAAACGGTTCTTGACGTGGGGCATGTATATTTAATAGTTGCTGTTAAGTGTAAGAGTTGGACATTTTTGATGTTGTATTCTCCCTAAACATAAATTGTCTATGATCATAAAATTATAGTATGGGTCAAAAGCTATGAACTGATATATTTGATGTGGGACTTGTCAGTAAAAAATTGACATGGACAATTCTCGCTTGTTGTATGTTAAGTTAGCATAAACTCACAGATTTCTTGTTGTAAACAAGATACACGCCGCTATTCGATGAATTTTACAATACGAGCGACACGAGTTAAAAAAGACAAACAAGCAATTTTTATACAAATGTTTGGTTGATATGTTTTACCCAACACAATTGAAAATTAACCAAAGGCTATTAATGAGTCTGAAACGACAACGAATTTGTGAATGACGGTCGACAAATGGAGACATAAAGGCCACACCAGCAGGCAGGTTGCAGTCTGATCTTGATAAAAGTATTCGATATATCAGTTCATGCAAACCCCCGTCCCGAAAAAAGTACGCCCGTTTTTTATTTATTATGTTCATTTAATGCTATATTATTCTGTTGGAAATTTTCGTTTCTATTAGCCAAAAAGTGGACAAGATTATTGTTTTCAATCTAAATACGGCCAGACTCTCAGATCTCAGACTGCCTCCTCAAACAATGGCTCGAACCTTGCACTTTAAATCTATCCAGAGCTTATACTGACTGGGGATAATTCTTCAGCTATGTTATTTTAAGATAGGCGCGGGCGTTTGGGGTTAAACATAATTTCGTAGGTAAATAATATTAATGTGGAACTTTTTTCATGAGATTATAATAGAGTATAACTTTTTTTGGTTGAATTGTGAAATAGAAGTCAATACGTTCTTGCTCACTTCTTTGTCGCTTTGAAGGTGTCATGATTTTTCATGCTCAGAATTGCAAATGTGTTCCTGTAATTTGAATTTCAAAATGACTGAGTGACGTTTTTTCGACAAACTGGTCAGCTCAACCATACCGAATCACTCTACTGTGATGCGACTGCCATATAAGTTAGAGGTTTAGCACTATAAAACCAGGTTCAATCCATCATTTTCTACATTTGAAAATGCCTGTACCAAGTCGGGAATATGACAGTTGTTGTCCATTCGTTTGATGTGTTTTATCATTTGAATTTGCCATTTGATTAGGGACTTTCTGTTTTGAACTTTCCTCGGAGTTCAGTATTTTGTAGTTTTACTTTTGAAATAATCAGTATATACTGGCGAAAAAAAAAATCTGTATATGAAAAGAAATGTCTCATAAAAATTAAATACACGGGAAATGGCAAAGTTTACGAAGTCTAGTCTAAGTCCAAGTAAAAAGGGGGGGCGTACGCCCTCATGCCCCCTCTGTATCCGCCACTACACGCAGTTACTGACAGCTTGTTCAAAGCCAATAACAAATAATAAAAAAATCAAGCATCTAAGACTAAATTCTTACCAAGATTTCTGTAAATCAGTGTTGATTGAGACCCACTGGAAAGAAATGCACCACTATTATTCTGTGTAACAGATTGTCATTGTTGCGTCAACCAGATTGATTTCTTGTTTTACTTCATTTGAATTTTAAAAGTGTAAGAAAAATTGATTTCTTGTCCAAAAATACCATGTGTTGCACTTATAAACCTTTCTTTTTGTTTTTAAAACATGCTAAATGTTTATATTTACATGATTGTGTAAATTTACATTCAAACATTAGATGAATTGCATTTATTTCAAACGTTCCAGAAAACATGCTCTTATTCGAATAAGCTGACAATAATTCAAGTGAAACAGGGATGGGGATATACAAAGTACTGTAAAAGAAAAGTTAGAGTATCTATACTAATAAACGAGAAGACCTAATTTTGTGTGTCGCTTCTCTTCCTTCTACAATGAATTAATCATCATGCCTCTGTGTTCTATATAGGTATAGTCGCATTTGTCATCTTTTCTTATGATTATTCAGTTTGTGTTATTTTGGGAGGAAAACGAAAATAAAGGTGTCAAACCACCAATTAAAAATCCCTATCTGTTCAACCGAATCTTGCAATTTTCACAGCTATCTAAATATTTTACCTTAAGTTTAACTTCAAGGAAACCAGGTATATCCTGAATTGTACATGTATCACCTTTCTACATGTCAATTTTCAACCAATGTTTAAAGTCTTATATGAAATTTCTGATCTTGAAAACACAGGTACTACCAAAATAACTCCCTGTTTTCTGGAAATCTTAAATTAGTATACTATGAACCGCATTAATCCTGAATTTTTAACGCAAACTCATAGACAAGTGAATTTTGTCTCAAAATGGTCTAAATATATTTCCCTTTCACCAGAAGTTTCATTTCTGCATATTTGTTGGTTAGTTTAAGTAAACAATGACATAAAAAGTACTATTTTGTGTCAGAGTTCAATATACTGTCGAGACCGCACTGTTTTTCCTCATCACAATTATGTAGAAATAGTGGTGAGCAACAGTGATCAACAGTTTTCACACTTGTTTTAACTGGTCGGCAGATATCCAAACTCAGACACCTGATTTTCGTTTTGAAGGTCGTCTTCATGACTGTTTTCATATTCATTTTCAAAATCCTGTAGCATTTCTTCAATTTTAGCAAACAATTTCATTCTCCTAGAAGATACATACTTTCCGTCAGATTTACCGTTGTCCCATTGAAAAGTCGCCGGTTGAAATTTTAACATTGCAAAATCTGGTCAAAGGGACGTAATTCGTACAAAACGTCGCAATATTTCGCGGAATCCGCTAGACGGCGTTCATTTACTGTTACTTGACCTTAATAAAGGAATCCAAAGAGCAAAATATATATATATAGGTCATCGTGCTTGTTTTCGAGATATGAGCCATTTCAATTTTAGCGGGAAAATATTTTCTCTTGACTTTTCATAGCTTTAAACAAGTTAAAGTTCTCAAAAACTGTTAAAAAGTAATTAAAATTTTATAAGACTTTAATTTACAGATTATCGGTTTATCATTATACATGTTAAAGAATTTCAAAAAGAAAAATGGGGGTCACCAGGCAATTTTTTTCAAGGCATTCAAATGGATAAAACCAGAGGATTCTGAAAATCTGACAAAAATCCAAAACCTGACAAGCCAGCTTCCTTAACAGCTGTATCATGATACGTGATATATCTGTAATTTTCCGAATTTTTGATCGATAGTGAACCGTTTCAGTATTTTTCTTTAATTTTTTTTTTCGTGTAGCCGTCCGTCTCAGTGTTATTCAGTTTTTGTACGAGAACACATATAACAATATTCAAATTTATGTAGGGGCTCAATTAAGCAGAGGAAGTTCCCTTTTTTTGGGGAATCTTTTATGATATCGGAAATTCGTTACCGGCTGAATCAGCTGTTGGATCGTTTTTGTTATTGTCTCCCGATCTTACGAGAGTATTATGTTCAATACGTTAGTAGATAAACACTCCCATTCGTTGTAGCAAGAACTTTCTATACTAAGTATATACTATTATAGAAAGTCCCTGGTTGTAGTTATATACAAAATTTACATGTCTGTTCAGCTTTCAATAATATTGAAATTCAAGGTCCTCGATAAAAAAAAATCTTGCGTTCTATGATCTTGCTTTACGATATTTATTTTTTAACTTACCAGTTTGATTTCTAACCAAAAAAAAATTTAAATACAGATACTAATTGTTTGCATAAAAATTGCTTCCAGGATCCAGCAATACTGATATTTCTTTAAGTAAGGAAATCGAAGGAAAACGGGTAATTTTTAGCCACTGATTTTATTGAGAAAAAAATCAGCGGTCACTTTATTAAATGTATTTAATGTTAATAATTATAGGTCAAAGTACGGCCTTCAAGACGGAGACTTGGCTCACCCCGAACAGCAATCTCAGCTTAAGTTGTTCTTGCTTAAAAATAGCTTCCAGGCTCAAATAATACTACGTCCACGTCCACTTGTATTTTAGTCCATCTGATGAATTTTAGTCCATCTGATGAGTTAAGCCTTTTTCAACTGATTTTTATAGTTCGTTCATATGTTGTTATGTTTGACACTGTCCCAGGTTAAAAAGGGGGGATCCCGCTATCATGCTTAAACCCGCCAAATGTATGTATGTGCCTGTCCCATGTCGGCCTGTAATTGTCGTTGCATATTTGTTTTTTGTTCAATTTTTACATAAATCAGATCGTTAGTTTTCTCGTTTGAAATGTTTTACATTGTCATTTTGGGGCCTTTTATAGATGACTATGCGGTATGGGCTTTGCTTATTGCTGAAGGACGTACGGTGACCTATAACTGTTAATTTCTTTGTTATTTTTGGTCTCTTATGGAGAGTTGTCTCATTGGCAATCACACCACATCTTTTATCTATTTTATGCTTTCCTAATGTCCTGATGACTATTTTTTGGATGATACAATAACAAATGCACCGCATAGCGTTATAAAATATGAAATAAAAATATGCATATACTTTTTACATTTCCATAATTGATTGTTGTTTTGCCAGTGGGTTTCTCCTTGACAAAAAAACAACCTAGACACGCACAAGTAACTTTCACAATGCTTAACACATTTTATACCTGTTCATAAATAACATTCAAAGATACTTATAATTTCTAGTAAAAAAGTCCCAATGAATGTAACTGTTTTTTTTTTGTATGACTTCATCATTCTTCAACAATAGCAAAAACAGACCGTGCATGAAAAAAACAACCTCCGCCAGTCAATTTTCTAATAAAATCAAAGCAAAAAATTTCTTAAAACTAGATTGGACACTTATCATGCTTACCTCACTAAACCTCATTACTATACTAACAAAAAAACTGATAATTATTTCAAAATACGATGGTATGAATGTTCTTCCTGGTTTTGAAAGAACGATTCTTTTTATAGACATGAACGCGGCTGTCAAAGAGAGCACCCCTTTTCCATTATTATCGTAAGTCTACGTTACGTTTACGTTACGTTTGCGATCACCTTTGTGAAACACTCGCAGGTAAAATCTTACGCTTAACGTAAGTTTAATCGTAAACGTAAGTCGTACGAATCTTTGTGAAACGATAGCCATGTCCGCAAATAGTCAAAAACTAACATAAGGACCAAAGAGCTACGGTTCCGCAGCTAAGTCTAAGCGAGATTCAAACCTTACACAATCTCTGATTAGTAAATGTAGTTCTATGCTCTAGACTATTGATGAAGCCACGACGCTTGACTATAATGTCATGTAAATATTTTGACGATCTTTGACTAGGGAACGGGCTGAAAATTGGTAAGTTGAAGTTATTTATTGAACGAATCAAGATTTTGAAAATGAAATGACGACAATTTAATTAATGACGTCAATTTCATTGCATGGTACAAAAAATGATGTCGACATTCTTATTTGGAAGAACAAACATGTTTGTATAATATCTACCGCTCTGTGCAACAAACCTACCTTTTAGAAAACTTTGATACTGTTTTTATCTTCAAGACTACCAGGATATAGATAGTATTAATGTTGATACGGTTGGCACGTTGGCACGTTGGAGTTAAAATCACATAGTAGGCTGACGTTAAAAATACACTGAACTGGAGACGATCAATAATTCCGTGTTTAGTAAACAACGTTTCTGTATTAAGTAATCTTTATTTATTTGCAAAACAAACAAAAACCAATTTTGGTTATGGCAAATACATAGACAAAACAAACAATGAAAACTCGACAAAATTACAATAGATATGATAAAAACAGTTAGAATCTACTGTACTATGGGTCTCCTTTCCTCAGTTTTAATAACTCTTTAATAAAAGAAACAACTGCCTTTACATCATTTGGTGTTGATGGATTTTGTATAATCACGAATTTATCATTAAAATAAAGTGTATTAAAATTTACATATTTTCTTATATATAACATTAATGGTGTAGTCGTGTGAAGTGTGTCTCATTGGGGTTAAAGCGTGACGCGGGATTGACGTTTTATTTAAGTTTTATAATAAAAACTGGCCATTTAGTTATAAAAAACATATGCATATTATTTTTTTAGTTTGAAGTTGCATATGACTTTTAGTTCATATAATCCTTTAATTCAGAAGCTGTTTACTCCGCTAACATGTTTAACCCCGCCACATTATGCATATATGTATGCCGCCTGTCAGGAGCCTATTCGGTGGTTGTCGTTTGTTTATATGTTACATATTTGTTTTTCGTTCATTTTTTTTATATATAAATAAGACCCGCGTTAGTTTTCTCGTTTGAATTGTTTTACATTTTCATTTCGGGGCCTTTAAATTAATAGCTGATTATGCGGTATGGGCTTTGCCCATTGTTGAAGGCCGTACACGGTGACCTATAGTTGTTAATGTCTGTGTCATTTTGGTCTCTTGTGGACAGTTGTCTCATTGGCAATCATACCACATCTTCTTTTTTATAATTAAAAAAAAACATAGAGAAAGATCTAATCGTCTTTGTTCAAATTGCTCACTTGGTAAAGTTGAAGATGAGCTTAATTTTTTTTTAAATGTCCTCTTTATGATATTCAAAGGGAAGTTTTTTTTTTCAATACATTTCTAACAATTGTGATAATTTTATAAATTTAAATAAATCTTCTAAAAGTTTGCAAGAAAATGTAACTGTTATGGAAAAACTGGGCCTGTTATATTTGTGACTGTTTTAATTAAGGAGATCAGGTATGAATATTGACACCAAGTCAAGTAAATGATTTGAGAATAAATGCATATATAATGTAATTTTATTCTTTTATTTACAATATATATGTTGTTTTTGGCTCTGATTATGACCAATGCTTATATACTAAACATATTTTTATATGTCGCTATTGTTGTTGTTACCAATTATGTAAATCAATTGTATCTGATTTTATGCCCTTTATGGACCCTGTAAACTGGGAAATAAAAATATTCTATTCTATTCTATTCCATAGTCAGATTGGCTGTTTCGATTGTGTTTTTTTTTTTTAATTTTTTTAATAAAACAAAGTATGATGCGCTCTAAGGTTTTTGATATCCACAATGATGCTGTGTAAGAATGTGACTTACTGATTTAGTCTTGTCACCGGCTTTGTACTTGTATGATCAACACAAAACGGGTTAAGTTATGACTTTTCGTTCAAAAGTATTGTTACTTTCTTTAAAAGTCCTCAGTTATGAAAAACCAGGGATTTTCCTTCCAAATATGCAAATTTCGAACCAAATTATCTCAAAAAGTAAGTCATGAAGGTACTTTTTTCTTTGCATATTTGAAAAGTACACATTGAAATTGACCTCCTATCAAAATTTTAAGAAAAAAATCAACGAGGGATCTCTACTTTATCGTATGTCCTTAAGCCAAACAAGTACAAAGTTGTAGAGCATTGAGGATCCGAAATTCAAAAAAAGTTGTGCCAAATACTTCTAAGGTAATCTATTCCTGCAAGGGATAAGAAAATCATATCACACCTTCTTATTATATATTACTATTTTTTTAAATTGTTGGCCTTCGCTGAATAGTTTCGGAAGCTGCGCATATAATACATTTTCAAGATCGTAAATGTCGAACAAAGATAGTCAATGCAGTAATCAATAATTTTCTTTGTTTTAGCATTGACTATTTACCGATGAATAACTTTGATGTTTTTTTAGCAATGTACTAGTTTATGTTTTAAATTTCGTATAAAGTTGAAGTGTTGTGTGGAATAAAGATTAATTATTACGGCCAAAAGACCGCTGATATATATTAGAATGCAAATGTAAATTGGACAGCAAATCAACGACAGACATTGTGTCTATTGTGCAAGACCGTTTATGCATGATACAGTCTGAACCTGGTTTTGCTTATTCTGTTGTTTGTTTGCGGTCTAGTTTACACCAACCAAATCTATATTCAAAAGATGAAACAACAGTCTCAAGCACTTCTTTACAAAACTAAATATTGAGTAATACGAAGGTACATGTATATGGCGCCAGTAAATAATTTTGTGCCCGCCACATATCTGTCATATTTGTTTTCTTTGTTGAATTGTTTAACATTTTTATTCTGAAATGGTACACCGAGTCATTTAGCTTTACTTCAATATTTTATTGCAAAAAATATTTATATATACAAGTAATGAACTATATATAGTATTAAATAGCACCAATATTTTCTACGTTTGTGCTAAACTTACACGCAGCGTAACACTCAACGTTATGGTATTTCAGGTTAAGACGTTTTATTTAACCAATGTTTCACTGTAGATTAAACAATGTACTTTAACACTACAAGAACAGAATAAAACAGAACAAGTAGTGTTTGAGCGCGGCTACTATTTCCACCAGCTATCTGAGGTCCATTACAAAAATCTGTTTCACACACAGTAACGCAAGCTACTCTCTTGGAAAAGGCGTCGTAGATACATGATGTGTGGTTACGTGCAGGGTCTAAATCTAAAAACTTCGGGTCATAAAATGAATAGTTGTTAGCACTGTTGTGACAATCTCGTATATATGCGTGGACTTT
This sequence comes from Mytilus galloprovincialis, assembly GCF_965363235.1. Lineage (NCBI taxonomy): Eukaryota > Metazoa > Mollusca > Bivalvia > Mytilida > Mytilidae > Mytilus > Mytilus galloprovincialis. Next base: position 11,321,724 of record NC_134850.1, on the reverse strand, counting down.
TCCTGAAATAGAAATGTAAATAATGTGGAAGCAGACAACAGGATTCTATAAAATAAGATAACTTAAGAACTACCAGCCATTTATAGAGGTGGCAATACCTTTTTGTGTTAACCTGTTATGGCCCTTTTCAAGGTGTTGTTAACTGTTATCTGAGATCAATTTAAGCTGTTTTCAACCCTGTTTGTTAACTGATTTTATAGTTGTAGTTACTGAGAGAAAAAAGTTTAAGAAGCTTATATTGTGCATCAATGTAAAAAGGCTTAACTGGGATCTGGTGTCATAACTGCTCGTGGTGTCAAATTATTTATTTATGCATCATTGTCATTTTGCTTAGACATAAGTGTATTTTGTTACCTTTTTCTGGAATCGGACTCGAACTTCTTATAAAAAGAGTTTTACTGTGCGTATATCTGTGTGTTTCTTTATTGTATGGGGAGGGTTGAAATCTTAAAACATGTTTAACCCGTCCCAAGTCAGGAGCCTCTAACTTTTGTACTAAGTGGGTTTTTTTTAGCTTTAGTTAATTTATATGTTTTGGAGTTATATAAGTATTATGTCAATTTGCTCTAAACTAGTACAGATTTGTTTTTAAGGATCAGATGAGGCTCACCTCCGGGTGTAAGATTTCTCGCTGCGTTGAAGACACAATGCGATTGGTATCCTTCGGCTGTTATCTGCTCTGCGGCCAGGTTGTTGTGTCTTTGAAATATTCCCCATATTCTTTCTCAATTTTATTGGTAAACTTATGATTGTAAGACTAACTGTTGCAATGCTTTAAAAATACAAAATATATTTTCGAATTTTCGTTATTGTATCTTTTTTACCAATCTCTTTTTAAATATGAACTGAGTTAATACACTATCTTGTTCTTCTATCCTCTCGATGACACACCTATCAGAGTAAATACACTACTTTGTTCTTCTATCCTCTCAATGAAACACCTTTCATAGTAAATACACTGCCTCGTTCTTTTATCCTCTCAATGACACACCTATCATAGTAAATACACTGCCTTGTTCTTCTATCCTCTCAATGACACACCTTTCATAGTAAATACATTATCTTGTTCTTCTATCCTCCCAAGGACACATCTATCATAGTAAATACACTACCTTGTTCTTCTATCCTCTCAATGACACATCTATCAGAGTAAATACACTAACTTGTTCTTCTATCCTCTCAATGACACATCTATCATAGTAAATACACTACCTTGTTCTTCTATCCTCTCAATGAAACACCTGTCATAGTAAATACACTACCTTGTTCTTCTATCCTCTCAATGACACATCTATCATAGTTTGAGTTCTGACAATTCTTAAGATATTGGTATTTTTTCGTATTTGTGTCTTTATCAGTTGTTGGCTGATCTTGTTTCTCTGTCGAGTTTGTTTTATTGAACTCAATGTACTCTGCCTCCATGGCAGCTGTGTCTGTTATACACGGACCTGTGGCAGAACTATCACCACATTGGTAGCACCATAATGTATCTACAATAACATTAGTACAATTTAAGAATTATTTATGAATACAAAAAATAAAGAGCTGTGGTATGTGAGCCTATGAGACAACTATATATATGCATTTGGCTGTTGTCTGCTATATGGTCGGGTTGGTGTCGCTTTGACACGTTCTCCGTTTCTATTCTCAATTTTATGATCTACCAATTTTCAAATGAAGTGTATGTAAGCAATAATAGACACCGTTCGGCCTTCAACAATGACACAAACCAATACCGTTTAATCGGCTGTAAGAAGTACCGACATGAAACATATGATTACTTCTACAATAATTCAAATAGCTTCAATTAAAAGTCGCCAGACTATTCCCTACATATTGTCTTCAAGTATTGCTAATAATTTTTGCTATCTATCTTTATAATTTTTAAGATATAAGGTTTTGACTCAAAAATTTTGAAAAATCGTCATTAATGGGCAGTAACTCTTATAAGGAGTCGCCTGTAAGTTTCGAAAATCCATATTTATTTGTAGAAGTTATTTCAAGTTTTCAAGATAATAGGTAGAAATGAAAATAATGATAAATTTGTATTTTAAGGGTGATAACTCCTATGAGAAGTCGTCTGACAGTATTGACGCATATTCATAGAGCTGATAATTTATAACACATGTCCATGTATTTGTAACAGATTTTGAAATGATAGACCAAACTTGCCTTTTGCTTGTATTTTCTATTGGTAGCCACATTTTAAGCTAAGAGTGGTTAAATTTGTCCTAGTAGTTTCAGAGGAGAAGAATTTTGTAAAATTTAACAAACGGCGACGGACAACAAGTAACAAAAAACTCACTCGGCCCTTTGGGTAAGGTGACCTAAAAACGAGCTGATATATATACATAGGTAAAATGTTACTTATTTATGAAAAACAAGTTTTGTTAATATAAAGAGGAATAACAACAAAAAACTGGACAGTAAAAAATACCAATATAAAAAAGAAGATGTGGTATGATTGCCAATGAGACAACTGTCCACAAGAGACCAAAATGACACAGAAACTAACAATTATAAGTCACAAGTTAGTCATAAAAATCGAATTCCTCCGAAAATAGGACAACAAAAGACAAGAAATATCATTCAACACACGAGGGTTTTGAAAAGGGTCCAAAAGGGGAGCGGGGTCCTTTATTTCTTTTTTTCATGATTCTTTATGCCTTTTTTTGTCTAAGATTCTATTTACTTTTGCTCATAAATCTCTATTTTGTTTTTCAAAACACCCCGATATTTTCTATAATTCTAAGTTTTTTAAGGCCTATATTTCCCTATTCATTATATTAAGGGGCCTATTTTTTCTCTATTCTTTATATTTTGGGGTTCTTTTTCTGTATTTTCCCCCTTTATTCTGTCCTTTTTACCTTGTTTAAGTTCTGTAGACCACATCTAGACCCTAATACATGATTCAGATAGTCCACCAAGGTGCTGCATGGTCAGAAATTGGTTGGGTAATAAATGGTTTGCACTAACCTCGTCCTTAACCTCCTGATATAAGATATCTGTACAGTACAGAAAAAAACTAGAGGACAAACTACTTAAAGAACGGCAAAAAAGTGGAACCACAAACGGTCCATATGTATAAAAAAAATGTGAAACTTATACCTCATCAGTCTTATAATATTACTTTCAAGTATCCTAGTGTCGACTAACTCCTGTCGTGTACAATGAACTTACATTCTGTATGTATGTGCCTTTCACGAGTCAGTAGCCTGTAATTGATGCCGTGTACAATGAACTTACATTATGTATGTTTGTGCCTTTCACGAGTCAGTAGTCTGTAATTCCTGTCGTGTACAATGAACTTACATTCTGTATGTATGTACCTTGACGAGCCAGTAGCCTGTAATTCCTGTCGTGTACAATGAACTTACATTTTGTATGTATGTGCCTTTCACGAGTCAGTAGTCTGTAATTCCTGTCGTGTACAATGAACTTACATTTTGTATGTTTGTGCCTTGACGAGCCAGTAGCCTGTAATTCCTGTCGTGTATAAAGAACTTACATTCTGTATGTATGTGCCTTTCACGAGTCAGTAGCCTGTAATTGATGCCGTGTACAATGAACTTACATTACGTATGTTTGTGCCTTTCACGAGTCAGTAGTCTGTAATTCCTGTCGTGTACAATGAACTTACATTTTGTATGTATGTGCCTTTCACGAGTCAGTAGCCTGTAATTGATGCCGTGTACAATGAACTTACATTACGTATGTTTGTGCCTTTCACGAGTCAGTAGTCTGTAATTCCTGTCGTGTACAATGAACTTACATTTTGTATGTATGTGCCTTGACGAGCCAGTAGCCTGTAATTCCTGTCGTGTACAAAGAACTTACATTCTGTATGTATGTGCCTTTCACGAGTCAGTAGTCTACAGTTCCTGTCGTGTACAATGAACTTACATTTAGTATACATGTATTTGCTTTTCACGAGTCAAACGTCTGTAATTTCTGTCGTGAACAATGAACTTACATTCTGTATGTATATGCCTTTCACGATTCAGTAGTCTGTATTTTTATTTCTATTGTGTACAATGAACTTACATTTTGTATGTATGTGCTTTTCACGAGTCAGTAGTCTGTATTTTTATTTTTGTCGTGTACAATGAACTTACATTCTGTATGTATGTGCCTTTCACGAGTCAGTAGTCTGTAATTCATGTCGTGTACAATGAACTTACATTCTGTATGGATGTGCCTTGACGAGCCAGTAGCCTGTAATTCCTGTCGTGTACAAAGAACTTACATTCTGTATGTATGTGCCTTGCACGAGTCAGTAGACTGTAATTCCTGTCTTGTACAATGAACTTACATTTTGTATACATATATGTGCTTTTTACGCGCCAGTAGTCTGTAATTTTTGTCGTGAACAATGAACTTACATTCTGTGTGTATGTGCCTTTCACGAGTCAGTAGTCTGTATTTTTAATTTTGTCGTGTACAATGAACTTACATTCTGTATGTATGTGCCTTTCACGAGTCAGTAGTCTGTAATTCATGTCGTGTACAATGAACTTACATTCTGTATGTATGTGCCTTAATTAGCCAGTAGCCTGTAATTCCTGTCATGTATTATGAACTTACATTCTTCTGTATGCATGTGCCTTTCACGAGTCAGTAGTCTGTAATTCATGTCGTGCCCAATGAACTTACATACTGTATGGATGTGCCTTTCATGAATCAGTAGCTTGTAATTCTAGTCGTGTATAATGAACTTACATTCTGTATGTATGTGCCTTTCACGAGTCAGTAGTCTGTAATTCAGCTGTTGTCGTTTGTTGCTGTGTTACATAATTGTGTTTTGTACATTTTTTTGTACATTAACTAGGCTGTATGTTTTCTCGTTTAAATTGTTTTACACTTGTGATTTCGGTGTCATTTATAGCTTGCTATGCTGTTTGGTCTTTGCTCATTGTGGAAGGTCATACGGTTACCTATAATCGTTAATTTCCGTTTCATTTGGTCTATTGTGAAGAGTTGTCTCATTGGCAATCATACCACATCTTCATTTCTATATTGACTTATATTTGAACAAACATTTTTAACCAGTATGGTTAATTTTTGTAAATAGTTCTAATTATAACGCTGAACATTATTAAACCTTCATGTCTTTTAAAGGGAAAAAACGACATTCTTTAAAAATACTATGCTATTTATTTCAAACTGTAAGATAAAAATCAAACCGATATATTCAATTAGATTAGGTAGATAACAATTCGTGAGACTGACATTTACGTAATTATGCTATAGTTGTATTTATAAAAAAAAAACGTTGATTCAATACTCATCATGAAGATTTTATTTATTAAAGATGTCCACCACCTCCCCCCTCCCTTTTCCCTCCAAAAAATAACACAAAATCAAAGAAAAACGAAAAATGAAAACAAACAAATAAACAAATGAACAACCGTTATTCATTAAACAGTAACAAAATGCTCAAAAGACGTCCTTCATGCTACATGTCCTTCCTTGACGACGGCGCCATTTTGTCGACTGGCCTATTCTCCATCATAGAGTTTTACATGAAATACTCCGAGAGAAATAAGTATCCCTGTTTTTTTTGTTTTTTTTAGTTTTCGCAATATTCCCATAACGTAAGCATGGCAAGACGATTTGAATCTGCTTGTCTAAGGTCAGACGTTAGGAAATGAAAATTTACCCACATTAGAATTCAACTGCAGAATACTAGTATATATCATTATCTGTTTAACAAACCTGAATGATATACCAATCCTATGAAAATAAGGGAAAAAATCCACAACCGACAAAAGACCACCATTGTTTCCCTTCCTTCTAGATTAAGGTATGGGTGATCGATTTAAACAAAAATAAATAAGAGAGATACGAATGTTTATATAAAGATATCGCCTGTTTACCTTTTATTGCACTTACAAGTTTGTTACATGTAGATATTGAATTTTCGATTGGTTAATGTTGTAATAAAAATATAAATTTCTCTCCTCATGTATGTTCATTCTTTATACGACATTGTGACGAACTTGTGATCTGACGTACCAAGATGTACATGTATATATACAATATATATGATGTATTCGGATTTTATATGTACATGTAAATACAGTTATTCGTGTATACATTATTATCTTTAACTGTCCTCAATGTGTACGCTTTAAATCTTTTTAGACGGTTTCAATTTCTTTGTATGTTTTCTACGGTGGCAGAATGCGGCCATGAAAGAAAAAAAAATATGTTGTTCCCTCAAGATACTATGTCGTTCCCTCAAGATGCTATGTCTTTCCCACAAGATAGTTATCTCGTTCCCTCAAGATACTATGTCGTTCCCTCAAGATAGTTATCTCGTTCCCTCAAGATAGTTATCTCGTTCCCTCAAGATACTATGTCGTTCCCTCAAGATATTTATCTCGTTCCCTCAAGTTATTATCTCGTTCCCTCAAGATATTATGTCGTTCCCTCAAGATGTTATGTTGTTCCCTCAAGATACTATGTCGTTCTCTCAAGATGATATTTCGTTCCCACAAGATAGTTATCTCGTTCCCTCAAGATACTATGTCGTTCCCTCAAGATAGTTATCTCGTTCCCTCAAGATACTATGTCGTTCCCTCAAGATAGTTATCTCGTTCCCTCAACATAGCAATACAATTATATTGATTTATTCTTTATTTCCAACTTCGAAACGGTGGAGTAAAGACGTGGAGTTACTTCCAATTCACTTTTTAATCAAATGCGGAACAATGCAAGAACGAGAAATTAAGAGCACCGACACGAAACACGGAAAATAAATAAGGGGAAATACGAAGCACGCACATCGAACCAAACACGAGAAAACGAGAAATAAAACACCAAATCACGAAAACACGTAAAATGAAAAGGCCAAAAACGTTGCACGAAAATAACCCTTTACCACCCTCTTAGAAAATAAAATTAAAAATGAGCCACAAAATGTTTTATCATCTCCTATTCCTGGATTTCTAATACATTAACCTAACTGTTTGTGTTGTACATGTGCATATGTATGTAATCAGTATCTTCCTTAGATTTAATTTTCAAATGTTAAAAGGGTGAAAAATAATTCCATTTCTGTGTATCCATGGCATATTCTGCATTTATTTACCATAAAATATTGCAAAAAGGGGTAAACATGCATGTCACATATCCCCCCAAAATTTGGATCAAACTAGAATTTCAATGCTTTTTAGTGATACCTTTTTAGACACTGTTTTCATAAATCTTCCTAATGATTAAATAAAAAATGGGTGTCTTTCGCCTAATTTTTTCGTAAAATCTAATCACAAAGTTCGTGCGACAAAAAGTTGGAAAAAAACATTACAAAAATTATCTATATCAATATCAATATAAAAAATAATAAGTTCAAATGAAGCGGATTTTTTTCTTGTTTTTAGATTTTTTTTTATATAAACACTAAATAGTAATTGTTGGCCTTTAAATTTTGTCAGTTTCCGAAGAAAATCATATTTTGTTATCTTTAGAACTGAGTAATATTTGATCCGTTTTCCTATTTTCTGAGATTTGAAGATAAAAATCTTAGATGAACTTATTTGGATACAACGTGTGAATGTATAGATTTTTCACAGATCGTTATGACCAAATAAGTTTATGTGTAATCGAAACGAAAGGTCATGACTTCTGTTGATTGACAGGGAGGGAGGGGCATGACCATATTTATCCGTGCCAGCGTGCCTACCTTTTTTCGGTGGGAGGGGCATGACCATATTTATCCGTGCCAGCGTGCCTACCTTTTTTCCGTGTCTAAAACTGAACACTCTCTACTACTGTTGTAACATCAAAATACTAATTTATGGTCATGATATTTTTAGTTTCCGTATTAATCATATTTGTGATCTTAGATGGTCTCAATAGGGTTAACAGAAAAGAGAATAAAAGGCAAAAAGTGCCAACCTATGGGTATAAAATAAGATAAAAAAAAATAGGTTAAACAAAAATAGGTTAAACAAAAAAATTGAAGATAAAAATAACAGGGTTCTAAAATAGACAAAACAAAGAAAAATGCCCGAAGTAAATAATAATAGAAAATAATTTCCTGAAAAATTAAAGAATTTATAAATGAGGGACCCCAATACCACAATATAAATGAGGGACCCCAATACCACAAATTGGTTTATCAATTACGAACGAATTTCAAAATTTGTTCAATATTATAAAGAAAAAAAAAATTTCAACTGTGTTTTCAAACTCGGTGTGATTTAACGACACAATTGGTGTGCATAGGTATTTTGTACAGATTTTGTAAAATGTACTGAACATATTTACCTTTAATCTAGCCAAGCTATGCATTTGAATATTATATTTGTTATAAAGATTTATGGTATGATAAATCTCAGTCGTATTTGAAAATTAATGTCCACCCCTCTATACGTCATTCTATTAAGCAGTTGTTGATTCGTGTAGTCCACGCATTATCTTTGTAAACAGTGCATTGTAAGGTTAAGCCATAAACGGCTATTATACATGCCAGAAAACAATATTTCTGCGATCAAAAACTATTAAAAAATAACAAAGATTTTATAAGACTTTTACAGATGGCTTATAATTATACATGTGAAAGATTTATAAAAAGAAAAATGGGTGTCAACGGACAAAATTTTTCAAGGCATCCAAATGGATAAAACCATAGGATTCCGAAAATATGACAAGCTAACATCCTTAATTTAAGACGAAAAACAATGTTACGAGATTTTGTCTTAAAATCACTACAACAGCACATAAAACGTTTAGCCATATTCGTATCTGCAATATCGATCCTCCGTCAATCTGAGGTCCATTACAAAAGTCTGTATCGCAGATTGTTACACACACCAATCTTTTACTAGATCCCCTTTCATAGATGCACGTTGTGTGATTGAGACTAGGGTCAAGGTAATTAAATCTCGGATCTTGAATCGAGTATCTCCTTCCGGTATAGTGACAGTCACGTAGATATGCGTGCGTTTGTCCTGTAATATTATAATGATTAAAAATATACCACATAAATATAACGAATTATTAGAGAAAAAAACATTTACTAATACATGAGAGGTATAAAATATCGTCAGTTCGGGAGGAAGAGAATCGAATAAAAAAAAAATACAACAAATGCATTTTCAGGCATGATGTACTCATTACTTATGTCTAATGCTTTGATGATTTAAAATACTTCTGATAAGTCTTATCAAATTCAATTTCTAGTACTGGCATATATTTTATGCTGTGACTTCATAAACAAACTTGTTGTGAGGGCTTTCCATGAGGTGCAATATGCAAAAAAACTTCCGTATTAAACCTAGCCAATTTCCCGTAGAAGCCATGGTTTCCAAATTGGTGCGTTTTATTATTTCATTGTTCGTCATGTTGGTAGCTGAATTGTTCTTTATAAGGCATTTTTATGTTAAACGACATACGGTCTAGGGAAAGAGAAAGGTTTGTCCGTACAGAAAAAAGTAAAATCACAAAAATACTGAACTCCGAGGAAAATTCAATCGGAAAGTCCCTAATCACATGGCAAAATTAAATGACAAAACACATCAAACGAATGGACAACAATTGTCATATTATTGACTTGGTTCAGGCATTTTCAAATGTAGTTATAGAAAATGATGGATTGAACCTGGTTGTCTAGTGCTAAACCTTTCACTTGTATGACAGTCGTATCAAATTCTAGATTTTGTACTAAGTCGGTTTATCGTCACTTTGTGTTGTTCTTTTATCTTTGTTTGGTAGGTCTGTCTTTTGTTGGTGAAGTTTGTAGTATTTTTGTTCATATTGTTTCTGCATTTGCTGTGATTTTTTAAATTTATTATCGTGCATACCCATTTTGGACATATGCCGGTATCAAAACTCCACCTATCTATCTTTTTGTGGTTTTGTTAGATTATTTGTTCGGATGTTTGTTTTGATTTTTTTAGTCAGTGATGCTGTATGTAATTGATGTATTTTTACACAGTTTTGTCCGCTAGATCCCAATCATTGTCATATGAACCTTTAGTGTCTGTTTGGGTTGCAAAGCAATTATTGTCAAAATACTCGAAAATCAACAACTGCCACACAAGGGGAAAGTGTAGCTTATAATACCCCCCTCCCAAAAAAAGTTTATCCCACTACTTTCTTCTGCAAATGCTTGTTCTAAGTTAGAAATAGGACAGGTTTTTTTTTCAAATTCTTTTCGTTTTTAACATTAGAACGTCTATCATGATATATCTCACCCTGTTCTTCAATTCTTTCTATAATACAGATATCACTGGTGTTTACACAATCCTTAAGATATTTATATGGTTCTTCGTCCTCATCCGGCTTCGGCTCTTTTAGAAAATCATTCCGTCTGATGTACTCGGCTTTCATGCCGGCTGTGTCGGTTACACATGGTCCTTCGATCGAACTATCACCGCATTGGTAACACCATAACGCATCTGGATATATATTAATAAAGAATTAAATTTTCTTTTATCATTTAGCACGTACATGAGCTTTGTTTTGTAATAGACTAGGACGTTTGTTTTCTAGTTTGAATTGAGCTATTATTTTCATATCGGAGCCTTTCAAAGCCCGACTAAATGGTATTTTTTTTATCATTGTCGAAGGCTATTATAAATGATTACATCCACTTAATTTACGTTTTCGGATATGATATTATATTGCTAAAGTGACATATAGGTCCAATGGATCGGGTGTAAATATCAAATTGCTATGTATATAACTGTATAAATGTATGTTGTGATACACATGTCACTATGATAAATAATTACTTACTTACTTAATTTAATTGTTGGTTGAAATTCGTCTCAATGCATTCACATCATATCTTCCTATTTCATATTTATAAGGGTGGCCAGTTTTGTTTTGGGTTTTTTGTTGGTTTTTTTTTGTGGCAGAAAATGGAGTTATCCGAGTACACGAAGAGAACCACTGATCTAAGGAAACAAAAACTTGCCGTTCTGGTAATTTGGGACTCGAGTCAAACGTGTTTTTTTTAGCAATTTTCCCCTGGACTTCTATAGGAAACCCCTATGTTTTATTTTAAGCCATGACAGCCATGTTGGTTTGATGGCAGGGTCATCGGATACATGTTTCAATCAATGACACCCTACTAAAAATTGTGGCTAACTTTATTTCTGTTTGGCCTAGTAGATTTAGTGGAGATTTTTTTGTAAAATACCATGTTGGCCATGTTGACTTATTTGTAGATCTTACTCTGCTGAACATGTTTGCTGTTTACGGTTTATCTCTATCTATAATAATAATCGGATAATAACGAACAATTGTAAAAATTTCCTTAAATAACCAATTTAGGGACAGCAACCCAACAACAGGTTGTCTTATTCGTCTGATTTTTCAGTGCAGATAGATCTTAAGCTTATGGACATGTTTGTCAGAGGATTTTTGGTGTAAGATGACAAAATCTTACGAAAAAATGGTAAGAACTGACTTAAAATTACTAGTTCAGGGACAGTAACCCAACAACGGGTTGTCTGTTTCATTAGGGCAGATAGATAGATAGATATATAGATAGATACGTCAAATTTCCTCTAAATGCTTTAGTTTCAGAGATATAAGCCAAAAACTTCGTTTAACCTCTATGTTCTATTTTTAGCAATGACGGTCATGTTGTTTTGCAGCCGTGATCGTCGGACACATTTTTAAAACTTGATACCCCAATGATGAGACGTGTGGCCAAGTTTGCTTAAATTTGGCTCAGTAGTTTCAGAGAAGATTTTAGTGAAAGTTAACGGACGACGACGTAGGACGACGGACGCCAAGTGATGAGAAATGATCAGGTCAAAAGACGAACATTGACGATGTTTCATACATGGGACAGGAACATAAATATCTGGTTGAGTTGAACCAACTTACTGAGATATTTATAGCCAGATAATTGGTTGTTTTTTTCAAACAAACGAGTTTCTCAGTTAAAATTTCATTGAATGGCAACATACATCTTCCGAGTTTAAAAGACCCTTGATAATCTGTTTTGAGGATGTTAATTTGACATCGGCACGTACTTTATATAACGATATTTTTTTATTGTTAAATGTTTATTGTGCATCTTTCTTTTGGTCTTTTTTTTTTTAGCTATTTTTTACATCATGTTTCTCACTAGGTATCCCCAAAGTTATAATTATGACTATATCAATGTCTTTCTGATCATTTATGTAAACACTGAAGTGCTGACTACTGGGCTGGTGAGTTTATTTGAATTCTGACTCTTATTTTGAGTAAAGATTTCGAACTTCCTGTTTTGATGCGAAACTACACAAATGCCAAAAATTTTGAAAATGAAAAGAAAATAGCCAATGTCTCATTTAACACATATTTTCAATAAAAATATCTTTGTTTTAAACAACTACAACGACTTTGGCTAGGCTGAACTATTTATTGGCCATATATAGCTATCGCTGCTTTATTTTCCCATAAACTTGATCCAATTGACAGTTGTTTTGTCTTTATACAAGTATCTCAATTTCAGAATCTGTTCAAGGACAAGTGACACCTCAATTGACATTTCTGTACTATGTTTGAATTTCGGGTGGAATTGAAAGGTTGTTTTTTTTTTACCAAAAAGCAATTTCTGTTTTGTTACCATTTTTTTATTTTGTTTTTAGATTTTCTTTTGTTAACTATAGTTTTTGTTTGTTTTCAGCAGTTATATTGTCGAAAGTGTTTCATATTTGTCAACACGATTTTATTTTTGTTTGTTTATAAACATGCACATTTTTTTTCTGGTATACAGTGATAAAGTTGAGAATTGAAATGGGGAATGTGTCAAAGAGACAACAATCCGACCATAGAACAGACAACAGCCGAATGCTACCAATGGGTCTTCAATGCAGCGAGAAACTGCTACACCCGGAGGCATCCTTCAGCTAGCCCATAAACAAATACATGTATGTACTAGTTCAGTGATAATGGACGCCATACTAAGCTCCGATTTATACACAAGAAACTCAAATGAAAAATCGTACAAGACTAACAAAGGCCAGAGGCTCCTGACTTGGAACAGGCGCAAAATTGCGGCGGGGTTAAAAATGTTTTTTGAAATTTCAACCATCCCCTTATACCTCTAGCTAATGTAGAAATAAAAAACGCACAACAATACGCACAGTAAAACTCAGTTTAAGAGAAGTCCGAGTCGGATGTAAGAATATGAAAGAAAAAAAAAAGAAAAGAAAAATATGACAATAATACATAAATAACAACAGACTACTAACAGTTACTGATATGCCAGCTCCAGACCTCAATTAAACTGATTAAAAGATAATGTCCTCATCATATGAATATCAGACACAATCCCTCCTGTTAGGGGTTTAGTATTATACCATCATAAAATATATGAGAAGAAGTGATATTTGTTTGTTAACAGAGATGATTGTTTGCCTTATTGAAACAAACTTACATAATGGTTTACTTTTATAAATTGTTATTTGGATGGAGAGTTGTCTCATTGGCACTCACACCACATCTTCCTCTATCTATTTACAAATGAGCAAAGTATAAAACGAAATGAATTAATGTTTGCTAAGCGCCCAGTGGCAAATGTGGCATGAATGTTTGAAACGAGAACAAATTAAGGGTAAGGGTCCGAGATGAATATAATGGGACATTTCCACTACCTCTGAGAAATAAAGATATATAACATAGGAACACTTTTTGTCTTGTAACAGGCTACCGACGGATGTTACAAGGATAAGTAACGTACAGGGAGCTCATCATTCTCTTCACAGGAGGCACAGGATTTCACCTCCAAATTCGGTCAAAAATGATTTGCTTAGTAAAGAAATTAATTTGGAATTTGGAAGATCATAGTGATTGTTGTTAGCTTAATGTTTGGAACTTACATAACATCAGTATTCAGTATGAAAGAGGGCTTATTATAAAGGTCAGATTGCATAATGATTAGATGTAAGGACCATTAGGTTGTCAACGAAAGTAAGACACATATCAGGTCATTACTTAAAGAATTAATGATTGGTAAACAGATATTTGAACAATATAATGTCTGACTTACTTATGTGCTGTCTGTCAAAAACTCTATCCTTCATTTTGAGAACTGATTTGCGTTTCATACGTTCTAAACCAATTTTAAGAGACATAAATAAGAAGAAAACTGTACCTACTCAGTCTTTTTTAACTTTTTAGTTATATTAATCGGACAAGTCTGTATACTTTCTGGTGATGATTCAGAATTTTATTTAAGAGTTATTAAGTTTTTGTAAAAAAAAAAAAAAGGAAGGGGGTGGTTTCACATGTCGCGCTTTATCTCAGAAACTATTTATGATTGTTGAATAAAACTTCACACAATTGACTTGTACACATCTACAAACCTGAATATAATATGAGTGCAAAACAAAACACACAAATAATCCAACTTCTGATTAAGTACATCATACATGTACTTATACTTCCTTTCAGACAATTATACTATGTGAGCGTTATCAGACACACAATTATACATTCAAGATAATATTGTTTGAATTACGATATCGATTTGCAACTTTTTTGTACTTATCATTTTTAACAATAATTTATAACGCTATGAAGTATTCTGTACCTATTCACTGAAACTGAAACTCCGAATAGAAATTTAATAAAATATCCTTTTTCTACGAAATCCTCTATCTTTCTTTTTAGAAAGATTGCATGTCAATCATTGCATGTCTATTTTTAAAAGATTTTAAGATAAATCTTATTATACTTTCACATTCCGTAATTATCTATCAACCTACATTGTTCCTGTAAATATAATTCAACCAATCATATTGCGTTGTTTGCTTCCTTGTTGGGTCTACCTCTGACCAGCCATTTTCTTGGACAAATTGATATCAGCGATCATGATGACTATTAAACTCAATTAAATCTCAATTACATTAATCCAGCGGGTTATTTAACAGTGTGCACCACATTTTTTATGTTATTTCGAATAGACAGAAAAAATAGTACAGTCATTTCTTATAATTTAATTCTAAATTCCATTTTAAACCGTAGAAAACCTTGAAAAAACGTTGATGACGTCACGGTCACATGACTAGATTATGTCTATGGTCTGATAACAAAATAACGTCAGCCAATCAGAAGACGCGTTACATCCAAAATTAAATTATTCCAGAATAATGCCTGCCACAATTTAACGAGGAGAGCACAAACCTTGAAATTTCCACCTATTTAATTTTAAATTATAATATTTACGCTCTGGAAACGTTCTTTTAAGTTTAAACATTGTTTTTACCTTATAAATCTGTCATTAAGATACTGTTTTATTCCAAACTTAAATTGTCCTTGATAATAGCTATGTTTTTTGTAGTCAGCACTTCTGTGTTGACATGAATTATCATTGATATGGTCGTATTCATAATTTAACTGTTTACAAAACTTTTGAATTTACTAAGGCTTTTCTACCTCAGGAATATATTACCTTAGTTCTATTTGGCAAAACTTTTAGGAATTTTGGTCCTCAATGCTCTTCAACTTTGTACTTTATTTGGCCCTTTTTACTTTTTTGGATTCGAGCGTCACTGATGAGTCATGTTTTTATAGACGAAACTACAAAATTTAATCCTGGTATCTATAATGAGTTTATCTATATAGATGGATGTAGAATGAATCCCCTTTATCATGTCAGTTCTTAGACGTTAAGGGAATATAACTTTCTCACCTTTAAATAAAAGACCATTCTGTCGGATCAGTTCATCTCGAATTTCGAATTATATTGATACTCCCGATGGTACATTCCATTTATTAATCGGCCATCCTTCCTGGATAACTTCTTTCAGTTCATCCTTCCTGATTAACTTCTTTCAGTTCATCCTTCCTGAATAACTTCTTTCAGTTCTTGCATTTTTGCGCAATCCTAGTATGTTTTTGAAGTTCAGAAATTCGCTCTTCAGATATCATCAGATATGCTCTAAATATTTGATATAGCATAGGTTTGTGAAATGAATGAAGTCAAAGAACTAGAAAAATTGAATTTAGACATTTACCTATTATGGTTTAATATTCAAAATCTTAATTATGCTGTAAGAATTGCATATAGTTATCAACGGAACCAGGATTATAATTAAGTACGCCACGCGCGCGTTTTGTCAACAGAGAACCCCAAGATTTTTTTTTATGAAATATACATTTCTGTTGAAACGGAAATATCTCAAAATTGATATAATAAATGATAATAATAAACAACCAGTCATGACTTAATACTAAATACAATCACTAAAATATGGTTAGAATCAGCATATCAAAGAACCCAAGAATTCAATTGTTGATCAAACAAAAGTTTACTTTAGGGGCTTTAGGACCCTTTGCATCTCAATGTGATGATATCGAATTAATAATGAAAATATATACAGGTTTAGATTCACCATTTCAAAGAACCTTATATATTTTCAATTTATGTTTAAATAAAGCACAGTTTAATTTTGGACCCCATTTGGACCAAATTGAACCCTGACTTGGCCGAATCTAAATATAGGTTTATTGATAGACAATATAAGCTTAGTTTTTAATGGAGTTCACTTCATCAAAACAAATATATAAAGCATTCAGAAAATTAGATTTGACAGAATAACAAACATAATTACCACAACAATTTTCAAACAATCTAGCCAAGAAAGAAACAAGAGGCTCCCAAGAACCTGAATCGATCACCTGTACTTTTTTGCTAAAATCTTTGAATGATTGATTTTGCTTTTCAATAAGACTACTTATATGCTTATGGTGATTGGGGCGAAGGAAATTACTCAGAGTAGAAGCAGATAACATAGAAGACTGATAATTTAAACATTCCGTAATAGTGCTAGTTTGTAGGGTAAATACTTTTTTTTTCGAAAGGTGCGAGTCAAGTTTTGTCTCTGTGTTACGGGTGCTGCAAGAACGGAAGAAATAATGAATTTACTAAGAGACGAAGAAATCAATTTTATTATAAAACACATATCTGTTGTTTCATTTGTTTATTTTAAGTGGTGTGGGTTTTATTAAGTATTGTAATTTGTAATAATCAGTGACAGTTTTTGGGTGGTGCGAGTTGTCTCCAGACCGAGATGTCGGACTGTATATTGGCTAAGCACGCGCGAAAGCGTATGACACGGATCGATTACTTTTCTATAGACTGGGATGTTTCTAAAAATAATGGCGTGGTTTTTATTGGTTTTTTTTGTTTGTTTTTTTTAGACAAATTTAGGAAGTACAAAATAAAAGCAACAGTTGTATACTGCTCTTCTGAAGTCATAAATCGATTTAAAGAAAACAAATCCGGGTTACAACTATAAGGTGAAAACAACAAAAGAATAGGAACACTGAAGTGAACAAAAAACCAACGACAGTGCAACAAACACAGGAACGAACTATAAGATACCAGCTGCCATATTTCTGACTTGGTACAGGACAGTTTTTTAAATGTGGGTTGAACCTGGTTTTTTGTCTAGCCAAACCTCGTGCTTTTATGACAATGTTAAATAAAACACTAAAATGACAACAATACGGTACAAAAAAATGCAAGAACACTCAGGACAAAGAAATACACAAATGAACAATACAATCGAATGCGAACGACAGAATAAAACAAACACGTATAACAATCTAGGATAGCACACAAAAACCGCAAAACAGAACTACAAAACACTACATTTAAACGTCATACAACAATTATTTTTCCATTTGTATGGTCACACAGGAGTTGCGGCTCAATGAAATCAGTCTCTATTAGACGTGTTAGGAAAGTCGACACTACTGCTGGCGCTCGTGTTGAATGGAAGATGCATACAATATGATGTGGTGTTCATCTCAAAAAGTAATAATACCATATGATTTTTATTACCTGTATGACCACTGAAATACTTTATCAATAGTATGCAAAACAATCATTTTTAAAGACCCAACATTAATAACTAAAATTAATGTGAATTTTATAATAAATTACGTGGGATTCTAGACAATCGTTACAATAACCCTAGGCCTGCATGTAACTGTAATTATTTGATTCAAGAATGCAAAATATTATAAAACAATTAGGCAAATCTGTGCCTTCTGTCGGGGAAAAAAAGGGGGATGTTTTTATTTTAGTTTCAAAATCAACAAGTTCTTGCAAAAAATAAAGGAACAAGAGTGTTGTCCTGCCTTAGCTCCCAATGAAAAAAAAACATCGATTTACTATCATTTTGGAACGACTTAAAGATAAATATAAAGCAATTTTGGAAACTAAACAAAATCTCCCCTTTTACACAAGATGAATTCGCGATGATTTATTCTAAAATGTAAAATTGGGATTTTGTGGTCTATTGATACAAGCATTCAGTTTCATTGATTAAATATGACGAAAAAGTTCGGCACACACTTCAGCTATTAGATTAAGTTCGTTCCTTTGATGTCTCCGAAAAGTCCAAGACGACCCTGTTTATCTTTAAACTTCTCATAGCGTGTTCAACATACACACGATACTTTGATATTCTTCTATCTATTTTTTTACATTTCTGTTTTCGCTCGTTTTGCCTTAATTGATGATAAATTACAAGTCTAACAGTAGCCTTGACCTTTGACATTATAAATTTTAATGGATTCTAGATATTCATTAGGACTAAATATAACCAAGTTTGGTCAAAATCCTGGAACAATTGAATTTAAAGTGTTAACAAAGGAGTTACGGACGAAAGTTGACAAACGGACCGACAGATGGTATCCTTAGAAGATCCCCTCCAATTTTGTTAGCAAGAGGATAAAAACCATTTGAATCGGAAATGCAGACACATGTTATTCTAAATGATGGCAATGGGAGAGGAGGGTAGTGGGAAGGAGGAACGAATGGTTAATGTATTTACATTAATGAAAGTCCGTTATAGGGTATACGATTGTAGGTCCGGAAAACAATGGCAACTAAATCGAAAGTAATTTTTCTTCTTTTTTTAATTTCTTGATAACTTTTCATTTCTTAAGTCGACTCACAGTACTTGTATATCCGGAAATGGAAGTTGTATTACGTGTATCAAATGAAAAAAGATTTAATTGTCACACATGTAGTTTATTAGTTCAGGATTACCAATCCGAGATCACAGATTAGCAATTAATGAAAACAGATTAGCAATCCATGGAACACACATTAACAATCCGAGAACACCGATTAATAATCTGACATCACGGATTTCAATGCGAAGTCATGGAATTTCAATGTGATAATTACGGGTCAATTTGATTAGTGTTCCTTTATGACATTCGTAGTTATACGACTACACCCTTTTACCATTTGTTTTCAAAACATTAAATCAAGATAAATTATTTTTCAAGATTAATTTTAATTGATCTAAAAATGTAACTTCTAAGTCTTTACTGGTTCTTAAAATAAATAATTAATTTTTAATCTTCACCTGCGTACTTTAATAACTATAATTGTTTAAGATTAATCAAACACGCCTATCCATACAGGTAACACAACTATTTAGTTTTGTACTTTTTAAGATGGTCCCAACATCATATTGTATTCATCTTCCATCCAACACGAGCGCCAGTAGTAGTTTCGACTTTCCTAACACGTCTATTAGTATAGATGTTGACTGCTGTATCCCGATTTGTGACATCTTTACCTATTCTGTTAATTGTAATGCTTTAACATTATTGTCATTACAATATAATTCTATGCAACTGTTACATGTGAGAGGATTAAGGAAGTTCGCTTGTCATGTTTTGGGATTTTTGTCAGATTTTTGGAATCCTCTGATTTTACCCATTTGAATGCCTTTAAAAAATTGCCCATTGACCCCTAATTTTCTTTTCATAGATCTTTTACATTTATAATTATAAGCCATCTGTTAAAGTCATATAAAATTTTCATTATTTTCTAATAGTTTTTGAGAACTTAAACTTGTCAATGATAAAGCTACGAAAAGTCAATATTTAACCGCCAAAATTTCAATGGCTAATATCTCAAAAACAAGCACATTGACCTATATATTTTTTTTGCTCTTTTGATTCCTTTATTAATCCTATCAATATAAACTAGTGTTTTGAAAAAGCTAATTATTTTGAAACTGAGAAGCGAACTCCCTTAAGTAGCCATGACATCAAGGTTTACTAACGTAATCATACAAACCTCTGTATTGTGTACGTGTTTACCAATGAAATTAATATGGTAGATGAGATAATTGATAAATATAAAATCATATGCACGTTGTTGTTGCGGTCTTTATATGTCTACTATATTAACAATTTGTGTATGCATGTCATTAAATGGTTCTTGCATGACAAGGGGGCAATAGAACAATCCTTCGAAACACGTTATGTACAGTGTTTTAACATTAGATATATAACTGGTGTTGGTTAGAAATATTTACTGATAAGTCGTAATGCCGAAACGCGCGTCTGACGTACTAAATTATAATCCTGGTACCTTTGATAACCATAAACAAGATTTCTAAACTATACTGTTTTTATGTGATTTTCAAAAGTTTAAACGTTTGCTTATTACTCCGAATTCTTTATCCGCAAGTCTTTAATAATGTACACAGTACCAATTTACTATACCTAATGCACATTCTCTTCATTGATGATTGAAGAGAATTTTTTGAATTACCAAAAGTATATAGTTTTGTGAAACCAAAAAAGACCTTTAATAAACCCTAATCCGGACAAGCTTTTTGCACATGTTAGCTTTAGTATTTTAATATAGTATGATGTTTAATTGTTCTTTTCTTTGTCATAATTCGATTGCGACTATTCCATATTTGGTCTTGTTTAATTTGATTCATTATTTAAGATATCGTCAGTTGTCATAACTTAATACTTAAAAAAACAAAATGACGTCTGTAGTTATTTAGAAATAATGACTGAAAGACAGATTGACTAGTGATTTAAACAATGTCCACGAGGATTCATGCATAACACTATTATAAGTTTTCACAGTGATTCAGACACAGTGAATTTTCAAAGTGCCGTATACGGTACAGGAAATGCTTTCCCTTCCGGAGCACCTGATTTCACTCCCGGTTTTTAGTGGAGTTCGTGTTGTTTCTTATTTCTTATTTATAACTTTTGATGTAAATGTCCTTTGGTTTTTTGAGTCTTTGTTTACTCCTTGGTTTTGATCGTTATTGTCTTCGACCGTGATTAAACATTAAAAGAGGGACGAAAGATACCAAAGGAACAGTCAAACTCATAAATCTAAAACAAACTGACAACGCCATGGCTAAAAATGAAAAAGACAAACAGAAAAACAATAGTACACACGACACAACATAGAAAACTAAAGAATAAAAAACACGAACCCCACCAAAACTAGGGGTGATCTCAGGTGCTCCGGAAGGGTAAGCAGATCATGTTCCACATGTGGCACCCGTCGTGTTGCTTATGTGATTACAAATCCGGTAAATAGTCTAATTCGGTAGGTCATATTCATGAAAGGGAAGGGGATTGTAGTTACGACGTAAGGAACATATCCGATATCATTTGTGAAACGGTTATTCCATAACGGTCAACCAACTCGTGATATTCCTTCCATAAATTAATTTATCCCGTTTCTTGTCAGATATATAACGAAGGATAGAAAAAGGATATGACTAGAAAGCAAATGATTTGTGGCTTATTCTAATGAGTATAACCATTTGTAAATAGTTCTGAACACACATGCAACTTCTGTTAGAATATATCTTTTTTGTTTAATTCAACATGTCCATAGGTAGAAACATTCCTATCGTTAGTTTTAGCTTCATTCCTATCGTTAGTTTTAGCTT
Source organism: Mytilus galloprovincialis (assembly GCF_965363235.1). Classification (NCBI taxonomy): domain Eukaryota; kingdom Metazoa; phylum Mollusca; class Bivalvia; order Mytilida; family Mytilidae; genus Mytilus; species Mytilus galloprovincialis. The sequence continues at coordinate 11,300,029 of NC_134850.1, read as the reverse complement.
CTCGTTTTGCGATATGAAACGTAAGAATCACCATTAAGATTGTACATAAAAACATTATCACTCCGAACGCTAACGTCTGGTGCATGAACATCTCGTATCCGTAGTGTTCATAAAGATATCCCATCAACCAACCGTAAGCCATCGCTCCAATAGAACTTCCAATCAACAAAGCTGCAGTTGCTGTTCCTGTTATAGAGATAAAGAAGTTTCCCCAACCCATACCAGATGGATACAACGGAGAGACAAAGATTCCCATTGGTACTACCAATATCCACAATGACATTTTATTATCACGTGCAAATATTTCTAACAATATTGTCGTCAACAATAAACCGGACGATTCCAACACTAATAGAATACGGATAGGAATAATGCTACCGAAAAGTAATCCAGCCAACCTGGAGGCTGTGTAACTGATTGCAAATATGGTATTTAGAATGGACCCATCATCTCCGGAATATTTTAGATTATCAATCGAGTAACTCCGGAGAAATGTTTTAAACATGACTTCTCCTCCAACTGCATTGAAGAAATAAAAGATAAGTATTCCTATAATCTCTGCTCCAAACAAACGATTTCCATTTGCGCATGTGCCTGTGTCAATCAGTTTTAACAATTTTTTAAGTTTATTTTCTGTCTTAATTGTGTTCAAAGAAAATTGTGGTATTTTGCGATAACAAAATTGGTAAAACAAAAATACAAAAGAGACAGATGCAACAGTTAGGCTAGTTATTAAATAAGCTGTTTTTATTCTTGATTCTTTTGTATATTGAGTTGAAGCATTAAAGTCAAGTTTCGGGTAAGTCAAACATGTCGTTGTTATATTCCTGGACAAACTAATGGAATCGTTTACATGAGATGGTTTTAAAACAGCCAAGAATGGATTGGCTATTAATGGAATGATGAATGCTCCAATACCATATCCACAATGAAGAACATGCATTGGACCAGTTGATTTTTCCTTCCATAAATTAAAGATAATGATTTGTCCAGCTGTGAAATTAGAAATAAAATAAATGTTTACGAAAGTGCTTACCGGTATTGTTATACACTTTCCTAGTTCAGTAGTCAATTATAAATATACAATATTAGGTCAATGTCAGGAAAACATAAACTATTTTATATGAGGCTGAGAAACTGGGAAAGAACCTCGCCCTTTCTCAGTTTTAGGCCTAGTACAAAAAAGTTCATGTTTTTATGACATTGACCTAATATTGTTTTTAAACTGCAACTTAAACATGTTAAAGTAATACATTGATAGCTTTTTAAATCGTAACATAAATGTCAAATTTCCATTCCTTAATGGACCCCTGATTATGGAGAAAGTGTTCCATGAAGAAATTGGCATTATACAAAATATAGCTATGTTTCTATATTTAGGAAATGAACACTGAAGGTGGTAGCAGTATTAAGTTCAGTCTTTTCCTGTGTCGTATGTTTGGGTTTTTTTTGGTTTAAGCTACTAATATGCTATTGGTCTTTATGGCAAGCAGTGCAGGGACTTCGTTACTGACTTTCATATTTGATCAAGTGCTCATTTCGGATCTTTGGTTATAACTGTTTGCAACTATAAATTGATTTAAAACTTGTATAGATTAAATGGTATTTAAGAGATTGTTCTTTCGTGTTCAGTTGTGGTGTCATTGATGTATACATTTTGTTTTCTATACAATTGTTTTAGTCCATTTAATATCTAAGTAGACCCTAGTCCAAATGATTATAACGTCTGGCAAGGATGTCTTCTGGGACAAATACGGAAGGCGTCCCAGAAAAAAATTAAGATAGCCTTGCCAGAAGTCATAATTATTGGAACTAAGTAGACCCTAAATATTTAATTCATATATCATATCTGTGTATAAACATAGAGGTCTATATACGTTATTACTTATGACAGACGTAACACGTGATCTGTAAAGGATAATATCTACATGTCAAAATACATTAAATTGACCAGATTAAGCAACCGGCTATCGTGAAAAATGTATTTGCCAAATGCTCATACATTCACTCCTGCCAAGTCACTCACTGAATATAAAGTCATCCTGACGAACACATTCATTGAAGAAAAGGAAAAGAGATTGCAATATAGCCCCCCTTCCGCGACCCACTCCTAAAATGAAGGTATAGTTTGTTTTTAAGCATTACCAATGATAACATACTCACCTACGTTTTGTAATCCTGCACACATACCTCGAACAAAAAACAAACCCCATAAAATTATAAAGTACGACGAATAAGGTGTAAGGAATGTTGCTAGTGCAGACACAAGCAAACACAAAGCTATCATCAAGTCATTGAAATGTTTAAACATGTCCACCAATGGCCCACCTATGACTGCTGAGACTATATAACCAACTCCAACACCCAATATTGCTCTGGAGATAACTTCATAATTAGAGTTTGTTAGAATAATTAGGTCATTTAATGTTGTATTTGTTATCTCTTGTTGCAGTCCCTACAATTATAAATATAAGTAGTATATAGAATATATAAGTTATTCAGTATGCACCACATCTTTTCTGTTATTTCGTCATAGACAGAAAACAAATGTTAAATCTCAATTAATGTGCTTTTACGTCTAAATCAACTACTAGTATTCCAAAACAACCTGGAACTAGCGTATTTGCCTAACTATATCGGGATATAGGTAGTCCGATCTTAACATGTTCTTGTGATTTGTTTGCAAACCGGTATTGATAAAAATAAACAAAACATGTCGTTCAAGACTTATTTAAATCTGTATTTGGATAAGTTGACGCAAGCGTACGATTTGTATTGCGTCTTACACTTTTAGAAGCAAATAATCTTTAACTACTTTATTAAAATATTGTGTAAACACGTTAATATGAGCTATGAAAGTCAAGTGGCTCGAGCATTTTTCTGAGTAAATTTTAAAAAAAATTCAAAGAAACATTTTTTACAGTGGTTTAGCTTTCATTAGTCTTCACTATACTATAGATTAACAACGTTTGGTTATTTATTATTTAATCAGAATATTAACTGAAGGTGGAGCACGAATGCACAGTTAATTTATTATATTGATGTGTCGTTTGTATGCAAGAGTGACATTCCTTTGTATTATGTGTCGATTCGAAAAAGTCAATCTAAGTTATGCGAGTATTGTCTCCCTTTAACAGGTTCATTATTTTATAATTAAATATAGGTTTAAAATGATTACATACCAATATAAAGAACCGTTCATCGTTTTTGAAAAAGACTACAAATTAAAGCCGCATTATTTAACTTCCCTTCATGATTGTATGATTAGGAAATTAACCAGAGTTATCTAATATCAATCACAGAGAGGGACAAGCAAGCAGTTTTTAATTGTAGCTTATTTAACGTTTAAACAATTTTCCACTATAAACGAATGTTACTTTATACAAATATAAGGACTTTGTTAGCTAAATCTACAACTTTTACTAGATATTATGAATTTTTATTACAATAGATTAACATACTGCTTGAACGACGTGTAACAGTATGTTTGCGTTCATTGGAGTGACGCATCGCAAGTACTGCACTTTTGAAATTGTCCAAGTTATTCAAAAGGGATAAACTATTCTTTATATTTGTGACGTACAAGGAATTTAAAAATATGTTATAACAAGTAAAATATGCCCTTTCACAATTGCATGTTAAGGATGCAAAAACCAGGCAGTTTTTAAAGTATATTAAACGAAACATTATTGACAGTGTTGGAAAAAATAATATTCCAGGCCTGTTCGTAATGGAAAGATCATATCGGTCCTTTACAGATTTTCTTTATTGCAAAACACATTTAGTACTGTTTATAATATTGCTATGAAGTATATGTCAATCGAAAACAGTTAACTCAAACAAATTGCTCACCATTACTTCGGGAACCTTCGGTTAGGACGGGAGTACAGTTTGTTTCCATAGAATTCCCAAAGGTCAATCTATATTTTTAAACCTTCTGATATAATGTTTTAAATTATTTTGTTCTAAACGCATCACAAACACTCATTCATTCTCAATGCTCACATTTGATTTTATTATGCCATGAGACATGCTCCGTTATGTTATAGTTGACAAAGTGTCATAATTTGAAAATAGACTTATCATTATAAATGCTCACCAGTGCAGTCCAAGATATTACCAGGAAAAACGATTTCAAAACTTTTTCTGTGATTGTATAATCCGAAGATAAAAATCTGTTTTCTGTCGATTTGCCTTCGATGTGTGACATCTGTATCATAGGAAAGGGAAGTAGTTTTAATCTCCAGTATAATTTACTATAACAAAACAGTAACCTGGCAATCATAACAGCTATAAGTCACAATAATTTTATGAAAACTCACCACAGATATTAGATTTTTAGTTTTGTATGAAACACATTTGTATCGTCTACATAAGACTCAGAAAATAATGCGTGTATCAAGCATTTAATATGCCAAATCAAGTACAACATCAAAGAATTTATAGTTATTGTGTTTCCCTTGGTTTAAGTTTGTAACCAAGATTTTGCTTTCTCTCATTTGATTTATGACTTTTAAACAGCTATATACTACTTTAATAAAAAACTGAAAAATCGTTTTGGTATTTCAGAATCAACAAATTTTTGAATGAAAAGATTTAAGAATCAATAGATGTTATAGCCTTGTACATGCACGCTTTATCGTTTCATTTAAAAGGCAATTGACATTGATGAAGTAAGCTAATAATAATGACTGATTATTCAACCAAGCAGAAAAAAAGGGGACGAAAAATGGATGACCCGAGAGCCATATCTCTTGCACGTAAAAAGCACCCTTGTAGATTTCGAAAAAGAGTAGGTAAATACGGCTACAAGGCAGCACTCGCACCTGCAAAGTGGAAAGGGATTAATATAAGTTGCAATAGCTTGTTTCCCAATCCACTATAAATAAATATGTTTAGATTAGAACCAATTTAAATCCAATGTCAACTAAATTTGCAGTAAAGTCAAGTCAGTCTAGTAAATTCACTCCAGCCTTTCTTTACATAGACATCCCCTAAATACCTATTAGGGAATAATGTAGAATTTTAATTTGAAACTACTTTTCTTGTAGATCTACCACATATCACTAACACCTTTGACATACAGAATGTGGTCGACTTCCGTTGTTTCCAGATCTTCTTCGGTTTAAAATCTTCTTTCCAGTTTCTTCCTCTCATTTTTAACAAAGCCATTTAAGGCATCGGTGGCCGTATGGACCAAGTAGTCTAGTTACTGTATCAGTAGCCTTTCTAACAAAGGCATCGGTGGCCGTGTGGACCAAGACGTCTAGTTACTGTATCAGTAGCCTTTCTAACAAAGGCATCGGTTGCGGTGTGGACCAAGTAGTGTAGTTACTGTATCAGTAGCCTTTCTAACAAAGGCATCGGTGGCCGTGTGGACCACGGAGTCTAGTTTCTGTATTAGTAGCTTTTCTAACAAAGTCATCGGTGGCCGTGTGGACCAAGGAGTCTATTTACTGTATCAGTAGTCTTTCTAACAAAGGCATCCGTAGTCGTGTTGACCAAGTAGTCTATTAACTGTATCAGCCTTTCAACACTGAAGTTGTGATCCCGCACGTGGCTGGTGCACGCGTCTCCAATCTCAAAATGCATCATTAACGTTAGCAAAAAAGGAAATCTATACAAAATTAAGAGTAATAATACACAAACAAACCTTTGAATCTTCTTATTTACAAAATGCATATGACGAATAAGATAAAAACCTATATACAATGTAGGTAAGATAAATAAAAAAAAATATATAAAGAAAATTTTATCAATTCATACACACGTATAAGGAGTTGTCGTATAAGCTTAAATCGTTTTAAAAAATAGATCAAGAAAACTTAATCAATTCATACACACGTATAAGAAGATGTCATCTTAGTTGAAATCGTTATCTGTCTGTACTGACCATATTAACTTCCACATAGATCGAAAACAGTACAAAACATTGATAACAAACACTAGTATATCACACTCCAGGGAATCACATAATCTAATGAATAAGTCGACTGGGTAGGCGTTTCCATGTTTGCATGAATCACCAACCACAAAAATCATCCGCCCTTTCTGATATTATATTGACCCGGGACCAACTCGAAACATGGTTATATTAGTATATATACTAGTATATTTTTAGTATTGCCGCGCTTTGAGTTCATGCATATCTCATGTCATTTGAATATAAATATATATCTTTTAAATAATAATAAAGAATCGCATTAACTTTCTATCGTTCTAATTTATATCTTCATATGTAAACCCAAAGATAGCGTACAAAGCTATAGCTTGTTTCAAAAGAGGGACGAAAGATACCAGAGTTTATAGTTTATAATAAGATAGGAACATGATCGAGGTCGTAATATGTTATTTGCTATTACATCCATCTCAAGTTCAAACCCTCAGTGTAGTGAGAACTCACGACGTAGGATAAATGTAGAATATATAAAATCATAGTCAAAATCATAAATCGAAAATAAACTGAAAACGCCATGGTTAAAAGTGAAAAAGATAAACAGACTAACAATAGTACACAGGACACAACATAGAAAAAAAAGAATAAACAACAAAGTAATGAAATGCCGCTGACAAACGATCAATCCCAAATCTTGCTTAATCAAATGTAGGATGTACCCCATCTAGTAATCTGTTAAACAAATATTTAAATTTCCCACTCTTATATTTATATACAGGAGAATGAAAAAAATCGCTTGACAACATGAATTGTATGATAAAATTCTGTAATAAAATTATTCACATCATGTAGAATAGAGTTAAGATCTAGCTGTATCTCATCGTATGCATTCTCATACTTCAAATTACTTGTTTTTTCAATTGACAATCTATGTAAATTCAAAAGACAGAAGCTATTATTCATGTGTTTCTTTGTCTAATATGTTCTCCTGTTTATTTGTATTGTAGTCCTGTAATGTTATGTTGTCATTTTAATGTTATATTTAACATTGCCATTACAGTGCGCGGTTTGGTATGCCACAAAACCAGGTTCAACCCATCATTTTTTTCTTTAAAAATATCCTGTACGAAGTCAGGAATAGGGCCATTGTTATATTATAGTTCGTTTCTGTGTGTGTTACATTTTATCGTTGTGTTTCCGTTGTGTCGTTTGTTTTCTCTTATATTTAAGTGTGAAAAAACTCTTCATCTGAATCTGAATCAGAGTTCTCAGATGAAGCAATGGAAACAACTTGGTCATCAGTAGTGATTTCGTTTACTGTTTTATAAGAGTATTAAACCTTATATATTTTAATACTGAAGGACAATCGTTCTACATTTATCCTACGTTGTGAGTTCTCACTACACTGAGGGTTTGAACTTGAGATGGATGTAATAGCAAATAACATATTACGACCTCGATCATGTTCCTATCTTATTATAAACTAGTAAACTGGAATATCGGAGTCGGGTTTTGAAACAATAACATGAGGTTGTTTACCCCACTTGTTTTCTAATTTATGCTGCCCTCTAAACGATACATTTTTAAGTAGCACTATATTACCAGGCCCCAGTACTGACTGTCTGACTTTCAGATCATATCGCATTTTATGACGTCTTCAAGTCCTTTCGGCTGATTTTTCATCTGTCTTTAGGCAAACTGCAGTGGGTTTTTTCAAATCACTCTCATATGCAGTATGATCTTATGTAACAGACTGGTTTGGGGTGCCTATAAAAGCGTCAATGACAAGCCACGGGTGCCAACCAAACATCAGATAATGTGGGCTGTATCAAGCTGTATCGTGTTTTTTAGCATTATAGGCATATACTAACGGCGCAACATACACTTTCCAATTAGATTTCTTTTCGTCACCATTCCCTTGTGGGTGATACGGCTTAGTGCGATATTATTTTTTATACCTGCTAGTCTACACAGTTCTTGGATAACCTTACTCTAAAAAAAATCCCCTGTTCACTGTGGACTAAAGATGGGAAAGAATAGTGCTGACTAAAATTCTCCCATAATGCTTTAGCTGTAGTTTAAGCGGATTGGTTTTTCTTTGTTTTAGCTTGAGAGTACCTCGTAAAATGATCCGTACTGACCAAAATATTCTCATATCCTCCCGTTGATTGCTGAAGAGTTAGAAAATCAATACAAATGATGTCCAAAGGGTAAGAGTAACATATATTAACCAATGATGTTGAAATCCTGCACTTCGACTTTCTGAGTATGCAATTCTGACAGTTCGAAACTTTCCTCTCTACGTCTCTATCAATACCTGGCCAATAATATCGTGATAAAGTACAATCGCTTCCCTGATGACCTAAATCGTCATGAAGAGCAGTAAGTACTAGCTCAAGGTAAATAGAAGGTAATACTAGTTGAAACATAACTTTATGATTAATGAAGCTTTTCCTATATAAAACACAGTTTGTTTCCCCATTCTAGTAGTAATTTTCGCATCCGTTTCATGAGACATCTGACGCTTAGTGAGTCTATGATCAGTTATAACTAAATCAATAACTCTACTTATGCATGGATCTTGTCTCTGCTCATACATCCGATCTATATCAGCGAATTTGGATGTATCGGTCAATATCTCCCTATCGCTGTCTATAACCTGAATATCATGAGACAAACATATAGTTTCGATAGCAGGATTTGTATCTGGTGCTAATACTATAGATTTACAAATAGTCTTAACAACGTTACTAAAAACTTCTTTACAATCGGACGGAATTCTAGAAAAAGCGTCAGCGTCAATATTTGACTTGTCTGTTATATACACAATGCTGAAATCATAGTTTGACAGAGCAGCAACCCACCTATGGTAGGTAGCCTCATACTTAGCTTTACCGAGAACGTATGTAAATGGATCATTTTCCGTTCTAACAGTAAATTTGCTACCAAAGAGATAATCATGAAACTAATCAGTTACAGCCCATATAAGCGCCAAAAAATCTCTTTTATGGCCTTGATTTAATTTCTCTGGGCCAGGTAGGCTACTATAAACGTATGTTATCACTCGTTCTCTACCCTCCTGTTCTTGGTACAAGACGGTACCTAAACCGGTACCACTTGCATCAACGTTTACTAGGAAAGGTAATGAGAAATCTGCATAAAATTATGCAAGAACTGGTGGGTTTGTCAACTTTTCTATATTAAGATCAACAGCCTTCAATTCCTCGGTACCCCATTTTCATGGACTAGGCTTTCTAGACTTATTCCGTTCAGACCCGAGATTTTTCTAGTAACTATGGTATCCAAGAAATAGGTCATTTAGAAGCTTTTCAATTTTAGTGTAGTCTCTAATGAACTTCCGGTAATAGGAAGTGAAACCTATAAACCTACGAAGATCTTTAATGTTCTTTATAACAGGACAATTTTGGACTGCTAAAACTTTCTCTGGGTCGGTTTTGATACCGTCTGTGGACACTATAACACCAAGATATCTAATCTCCTTCTTAAAAAAAATAACATTTCATACAAGAAGGTCTCTAAGTTTTAAGCCGTGGTGTATTTGACGACTACAAAAAGACTCGATCTATCAAAGTGATCATCTATGTTACGTGAAAACAACACAATGTCATCCGTAAATACCAAGCATTCGCTTAAATGCGCTTCTCCCATGCATCTTGTCATCAACCTCTGAAACGACGCTTCTGCGTTTGTCAAAGGTTAAGAATGTACGGATCCCACAATTCACTTCCATAAAGAAGGACTGGTTTAACACAGGAGTCAAAAAGTTTTAATGGCAAGTTCTATTATTATGTGTACAATGAAATTTACGTTTAATCATGAAAATTACCTTTGTGGGAAATTAACTGTAAAAGGCAATAACTACTTTTTGTAGATCTAGTTTTGCCGAAAAAGTTTGCTGTCAACAGTTTTTCTTCATGCATGGTAATATTCAGGATGATAGCCAAAAACTGCAAAATTTTCTTTCAACTGGTGCTTTCATTACAATACCTAGGTATTAATACTCTTGAACACTTGAGAAGATTTTGCTCAAAATAAAAATCACATTCTTCCAATAATTTACCTGATTTATTAAATACTGTTATTTGAGTTTGTTCTATATTTAATGATAATTGACATTTTCACAATAAAGTTCCAATGAGGATAAACAGTTTTGTAGCCCTTCTTTGGTTTGAGACATTAAAATTATGTCATCTGCATACATTAAACAATTTACGCTTGTATTCCCTATGCCTACTGGATCAAATTTCTTATCAAGATATCCTGGACAGACATCCATCATGTTCATAAATAAATTGAAAAGAAAGGGAATCAGTATACACCCTTGTTTTACACCAACATTTGAGAGTATGGAATCAGTTAGTCCAGAATCTAGTTTAACTTAATAGTTAACACATGTTAATATATCTTTGATTAAATGGTAAATCTTACCCTAATACCTTGCTCATAAAGTTTAGAAAAGGGAAAAATCCTCCGAACTGTGTCAAAGGCTTTTCTAAAATCAACAAAACAACAATATAGATATTTGTGTGCACTAAACATGTTATCCACAATAGATTTTAATGGATAAACATGATCAATTGTTCTGTTAGCTTTTCTAAAGCCTACTAAGTATTTAATTTTTACATTTTAGAATGTTGTTCTCAGTTACAAAAAAAAAATCTACTCTGTTGCATAAGATCTTTACCAACAACTTACTTAGACAACTAGATATTGCTATACCTCTCTAGTTACTTGGATCTCTAACGTCTCCTGCTTAAAACAGAGGTCTATTCATACTTTCTGTCCAACTACTAGGTAATAAAGATGATTTCAAAATATTGAAAAGTTTGTAAATACAAATCAACACATTCACACTAGAATGTTTAAGCATCTATTTACTTTATATACTATTACGGTCAAAACCTACACTTGTGTTATTCTTTAAAAAAGTTTATAGCTTTCAACACTTCCTGCATATTTATAGCATAATCAAGTAAAACATTATACTTTGAAGTAAATCCTCATGTTCATTACTACTATCTACATTTAAAGGTTTATCAAAATAATTATGCCATTCATCAGAGGGAATATTGGAACTCTGATCACTGATGTCCTTGATGATCAACTGTGGACACATTCTTGTTTTGATTATGCATTTTAAAGTGTAAGTTTTCCGTCCTCAGTTCGGTTCTTTATTTTATAACTCAAGATTTGAACTATTGTCGTACCACTCTCAGAATTAAGTGATCGTAAATTGCAATTTGAAACAAGAATTTTTTTAAGTTATAAAAGTATTGAAGCAATTTCTAGTGAAAATGAGCGAACAAAATTTACTGATTTTGAAAATAATTTTTTATCTGAAAATCAAAAAGATTTTTTTTTTTTAAATCGAAGCGACAGCAGATCTAAATTCATTGTTTTGTGATATAGCGGACGAGTAAAATGACAAGACCTGAAATGAATAAAAACATACAAGAAAAAAAGAAGTAAATCAAAAAAGGGTAATTTATGCTATTTATGAACAAAGAAAAAATTGTCAACTCACTTTCAAGCAAAGTAGGAAAAGATCCATTTGATAGTAATCTAAAACAGAGATACTTTTAAACTAAATCTTTAAAAAAAAATGTTGAACAAAAAAGTGTGTATGTATAGAAAAGTTGTATTTTAAACTTTCAAATACCCTAAAGAGCAATTCCTCAGACTTTCGGAACATTTTAGGATCAGTTCAAGATAACGATGAATACCAAAAGGGCGATATGAATGAATAACGTAAATAAATTTATAAAAACTATAAAACCTGTTCAAGATAAAAAAAAAAAAAAAAAGTGTTGATGAAATAAAAATAAAATAATATAACTATAAATCATGTAAAAGGTAAAATCACAAAAATACCGAACTCCAAGGAAAATTCAAAACGGAAAGTCCCTAATAAAATAGCAAAATCAAATGATAAAACACATCAAACGAATGGACAACACTTGTCATATACCTGACAGGCATTTACAAATGTAGAAAATGGTTGATTGAGCCTGGTTTTATAGCGTTAAACCCCTCACTTGTATGACTGTCGCATAAAATTATATCATATTTACAACGATCCGTAAATAATACAGATATAAAAGGTAAAATTTACAATAGGGGTACAGAAGTCACCACCGTGTCACAATCTCAATCAGAAAAAAAACCTAATATTTAACAAAGAAGCATATATCAAATTTAACAACCACGTTCATTTTTACTTATTTTCTATTTTAAATCAACCCATAAAGGATTGATAAATTTGAAGTCCTGTGACTGAATGGCTAGGATAACATCAACTCTACTGCAGAATCGCGTGTTTGACGTCTGAATGTAAACATCACACAGATAGAGATATAAAATAATTTTGTCGTTCAAAGTATTTTCAAGATTATAATAGAACAATAAAATAACGGCATTATAATAGAACAATAACATAATGACGGGATGTTCAAAATTACAGAACCACGTCATATGTACCAAAGAAACACAAAAGGTCACACGTACAAAGCACATCAGCAAAAATTAAAGATAATACAAACAACACATTGACGGGATGCATAAGTACCGAGCCACATTAAATGGATATCACAAAAAACAGACCAAACAGAAAAAGTAATATTAACAATAGAACAAAGATAAATAAATGATAGTTAACAAAAGAGTCCAGTCTCGTACAATTCTTCGATGGAGAAACCTATACCAATAAAGATATTTAACTTCATATTGGAAACTAAAATTCATCCAGCACAGTGGCACAAATCTTATTTAACTATTCTTCATAACTCTGGGAGTATCTCTTGTCCATCTTATTATAATGGATTAAATAAAATGTATTATAAAAAAATTTAGTACTGTCCTAAATTATTTAAAAGAGAAGCTTTAAGTTATATCTTTAATGAAAGGTAAATATTCAACGCTAAGATTGGATTCAGAATAGATCACAGAACCTTAGACAGTATATTTATTTAAAAACTGTTAGTTAGCATTCGGTGTTGACATAAATATCAATTATATGGTCAATATTTATAAACTTCCTGTTTAAAAATTATGAATTTTTCAAAAAACTAAGGATTTCTTATCCCAGGCATAGATTACCTTAGCCGTATTTGGCATAACTTTTTGGAATTGGTGGTCCTCAATGCTCTTCAACTTTGTACTTGTTTGGCTTTATAACACTTTTGAACTGAACGTCATTAATGATTCCTATGTAGACGAAACGCGCGCCTGGCGTATTTAAGACATAATTAATGCAAGCTATACTTTAGTGTGTTTATTTTTTAGTTTTCTATGTTGTGTCATGTGTACTATTGTTTGTCTGTTTGTCCTACTCATTTTTAACCATGGTGTTGTCAGTATATTTTCGATTTATGAGTTTGACTATCCCTCAGGTATCATTCGTCCCTCTTTTATTGTAGTTTTAACATGGGTATGCATTATAATCGTGATTATTTTTGCCCGAGAGATAGTGAGGTCTAAAATAACACGAATATAATACCTACTTATGTTAAAACTACAAAAAAGTATAACTTGCATCAATCATTTCGATTTTGATTAGGTCAATTAAAGTCATAAGAAACCTCAAATTAAAAAAAAATATGCACATGTTTTTTATAACTAAATGGATAGTTTTCACTATACAACGTATGTACATATACTTTTTTCTGAGGAATATTCTTCAATTTGTCCACATTTAGAAGAAGTTTACTTATTTTTAATTGCTGGCTTCCAGGAAGCAATTCGCCGACATATTTTCCGTATGCATAGTGACCTCAGCGTAAACGTCCTTTTGTTTGTAAACAAGCAAACGGCTGGCAATGTGATTTTTCAGGGGAAGTAATTTTGAACAGCCAGCAATGAACGGTTGTCGTATCTAGGTCAAATATGTCAATGTCGAATTGCAGCACATTACAGCCATAATAATTGAATTAATAACAACATGTTCATCATTTTAGAGTTTGGAAGTGTTTTAAGTCAGTGAAATATATTAAATGCATGATAATTCGATGAATTTAATTATTCTACAGAAGTCAATATACGCACTTTTGATATGCTTTATACATTTATATTATGTAGGGGAGAAATGGAATGCTTTTTTAAATTGACATAAAATTGAGTAGAGAAAATTTTCTTTAATAAAATCAAAATAATCAATTTCCTTAAACTGAAACTGATCAATCTTTGTTCAATCTTATTTTTATAACTACAAATAAAGAGTCCAATATAAGTTGGTTCAAAAAATTCCTTTCATTTGCTGTTTATTTAATTAAATACACTCAGAGAGTAAAGACGGTCTTCAAAACATTGTAAATAATCCGAGTATTTATAAAGGCAACACTGAGTAATATACCGATGTTCAAAAGTCATAAATCGATTGAGGAAAACTAATCCGGGTCACATACTAAAACCGTGGAAAACACATCAACTTCAAGAGGAAAACAAAGAAACAACAGAAACACCGAAGTGCAACAAAAACCAAAACAACAATGCAACACATACAGAAATGAACTATAAGATAATAACTGCCTTTTCCTGACTTGGCACAGGACATTTTAAGAAAAAAAATGGTGGTTTGAACCTGGTTCTGTGGCTAGCCGAACCTCGCGCTTTTATGGCAATGTCTAATATAACACTAAATGACAACTTTACATGACAGGACTACAGTATCAAAACAAAAATCAGGACAGAGATACATAAAATAAAATTGAGAAAGGAAATGGTGAATATGTCAAAGCGACAACCACCCGACCATAGAGCAAACAACAGCCGAAGGCAACCAATGGGTCTTCAATGTAGCGAGAATTCCCGCACCCGTAGGTGTCCTTCAGCTGGCCCCTAAAATATGCATAATAGTACAGTGATAATGGACGTCATACTAAACTCCGAATTATACACAAGAAACTAAAATTTAAAATCATACAAGACTAACAAAGGCCAGAGGCTCCTGACTTGGGACAGGCGCAAAATTGCGGCGGGGTTAAACATGTTTATGAGATCTCAACCCTCCCCCTATACCTCTAGCCAATGTAGAAAAGTAAAAGAATAACAAAGTCCGAGTCTGATGTCAAAAGATGTAACAAAAGAAAATAAATAAAATGACAATAATACATAAATAACAACAGACTACTAGCAGTTAACTGACATGCCAGCTCCAGACCTCAATTAAACTGATTGAAAGATTATGTCTTCATCATATGAATATCAGGTACAATCCCTCCCGTTAGGGGTTTAGTATCATACTATCATAAAATATATGAGAAGAACATAACCCGTGTCATGCCAACAACTGTTTTTTTAGAAATAAATGTGTTTAGTTCCGATGCAAAGACCCTATCAGTGAATCAATGTTAAAGCCAAAATATGCAATCTTTAATGACCTGACAACAGTATCGTAACCATATCCCCTTTTAATAAGTCTATTTAAAGGTTTTGTTAGTTTCTGAGGAGAATACTGACATTTTTGTGCTTTATAAAGAATATTTCCATAAAATTTTGGATGTGAAATACCTGAACGTATAAGATGTCTGCATGTTGAGTTATATTTACGAATTATTTCCTTATACCGGTGATGAAATTTAGTAAATGTTTTGACCAGTTTGTGATATCGAAAACCCTGGTGTAATAATTTTTCAGTAATACATAAATTTCTCTCGCTAAAATCTAATACATTGTTACATACACGAGCGAATCGTACAAGTTGAGATATATAAACACCATAAGATGGTGACAAGGGAACGTCACCATCTAAAAATGGATAATTAACAATAGGAAATGAAAAATCATCTCTTTTATCATAAATTTTTGTATTAAGCTTCCCGTTTATGATATAGATATCAAGATCGAGGAAAGGGCAGTGGTCATTGTTATCATTAGCTTTATTTAAAGTAAGTTCTACAGGATAAATTTCTTTAGTATACATACTGAAGTCGTCATTATTTAGAGCCAATATATCATCCAAATATCTAAAAGTATTGTTAAATTTTTGTATCAAATGTTGTTTTGATGGGTCTTTGCTAATTTTAGTCATAAATTGTAACTCATAACAATACAAAAACAGGTCCGCAATAAGTGGTGCACAGTTAGTCCCCATTGGAATTCCAATAACTTGACGATATACGGAATCTCCAAAGCGAACAAAAATGTTATCAAGTAAAAATTCAAGTGCATAAATAGTATACATAAATAAACATTACAATAGGACATTTCGGTATGCTAATAGTTATCAAAGGTACCAGGCTTATAATTCAATACACCATACAAAGAACGACAAACAAGTACAAAGTTGAAGAGCATTGGTGACCCAAAATTCTAAAAAGTGGTGCCAAATACGGCTAAGGTTATCTTTGCCTGGGATAAGAAAATTATTAGTATTTAGAATAATTCTTACTTTTGCAAACAGTAAATTTATAAAAATGCCATATAACCATAGAATAAAAACATACACGTAAAATAAAAAAGGGGGAAAAGCTGATAAACAGCTTAAAATAACCATGCATTGTCACTGACTGGATAACGCTACAAAATTACGTCACAGGTAAGGTGACGTCCCAGGTAAATTTCTAACAGTATGTTTGTGATAACTGGCAGTTCGCTGCTTATATTGAAAAAAAAAGTATGGTTAATCAAAATTACAGTAATAGTATTGTACGTGGAATCATTTATTAATTACAGAAAATATCTATTAGACGATCTTGCTAGAAAGGCTAGAAAAGTGGTGTTTTTTATAACCACTTTGTCGATGCCACTGCTGGTGGTGATTTATTTTCCCGAGGGTATCAAAAGCCCAGTAGTCAGCACTTTTTGTGCTGACATGAATTGTCATTGATATGGTTATATTTATAAATTTACTGTTTAATTTTTTGAAATACTAAGGCTTTTCTACCTCAGGCATAGATTACCTTAGCTGTATTTGGCAATGAAAATAAACAATGATCCTTTGATATTGTCAAAATGTAATAATTATAGAATAACGGAATTAAAAACACAATGATGGTATTTAAAAAAAGGCACCAATTGAATTACTATAAAGTAGAAAATATATCAAGAACATATTCACACCGCTTTACTATTATCAGGTTTATACACCATGATTTACATGTATCACATATCTTAGTCATAACTTATTATAGGATTAAACACATTTTTTCTAGAGGTTATTGATGTGTAAACCGGGGCGATTGACTCACAAACTGAATAAAAGTCCGAGGACTTTTATGTTGAGTTTGTGAGTAAGAGCCCCGGTTTACACATCAATAACCTCTAGAAAAAATGTGTTTAATCCTTATAATTCTTCAGCCAAACATTTTTTTGTTGATGGCTACTATATATATACTGATCAAAAGCACAATGGCAAGTCGTAACTAAGGAGTACGCCGCCATCTTGACTTTCTAAAAACCATAAATGTCCGATAAATACAACGGAATCTTAAATGAAAAAGCACCTACCTCAAAAACTTCATTTTAATTAAATTTTATCCGAATTTGAAGCGTACACGTAACGAAATAATCTTTCCCTTGAAAAATTCCATTCGTATGACGTCGTGTTTTGCCATGACGTAAATTCGCCAAATCCTTCATGAAATTTCGCGGAATTTTATTAAATTTAATTTTTGTACATTTTCGAAGCTTTAGTGCAATAAATTTATTTCTTTTTTTGTTATATATGCACTAGAATAGTCACAACTGTTATGCAATTGTTTTTTAATCTCAATTTGCTGAAAATCCCGGGATCACTGCAAGCTTGTGTATCGCGCACGAATAGATTACAAAAGTAGTTTCGGAAACATGGTTTATCGAAGTGTAAACTTAGAGAAAAATTGTAATTGACCAATCCCATTCAAGTATTTATTGATATGCAAATCATATAAGAATTATTATTATTTATCCTGCATTTGGGTGTCCTACTATACAGATACAGCCCTACAGATATCGCTATGCTGTATCTGTATACTATACAGATATCGCTTTAAGCTCCGCCCACTGCCGGACTGAGTATTGTTTGAACCTGTGTGACCTCAGAATGTGTATTCCAGTTGCATTCCAATGACGATGACAACTGTCGATTTCAAAACCTGAATGTGTATGATTGTGTTACAAAATCAACCATGTCAATTTCAGCATGCATGTTAAGTGAATGTCAAGTTTGAAGCGTAGGACAAGTCGTACACTTCTGTTTCAAATTTGACAATGTTTTGTTATTTGTTTTTACTGTTGAAATTAGTTGTTATGTTAAAATAGATAATTATTCACCTTAAGCGATGTATTATTGTTGACCATTCGAGATTCTTTTTGCGAACCCGTCTTCAGCGTAATGTGATTTTGATATTACTACGCGGGCCTCAAGGGATTACAAATCGAAAATAAATGCTAAATATGTTAGTTTTTTGTGTCTTTCAAAACACAAACCATATACAGAATTAATTGCAGGATAAATACAATAACTGTTTAGTGTCTTTAAATATCACCTGTATTTGTACTCGGCTCGAAACAGGTGTAGTAGCTCGCTAAAAGCTCGCATACACCTTGTTTCCTAGCCTCGTACAAATACAGCTGATATTTAAAGACACTAAACAGTTATTGTCTTTATCCTGCAATTAATTCTGTATATGGTTTGTGTTTTGAAAGACACAAAAAACTAACATATTTAGCATTTATTTTCGATTTGTAATCAGTAAAAAAGGACGATCATTTGATATTCGGGGGTGGGGGGTTGATCATCATCCTCTCAAGAAATGAATCTTTTGAATTCCCAACTGCATACCCATGTATTGCATACATACACAGTATTAAAGTTTGGTTGTAACTAGCATCTTTTAAAAGTAATGCCAAACATTTTCGCCAAAATTTTTTTGAAGGGTTTTGGAGCCGCTGAAGGCCCAAGAAGCTATAGAACAAATGCAAAATCATGCTTTCTGGGTGTTTCCCAGACCCTTTCTTAATATGAAAATGCAAGTTCTGATTAAATATTTTTTTGACAATATTTTTGTCTCAAAGCAAAATGTATGGATTAAGTGTCAAGTTTCTAGGGATAACAACAAGAGACCAATATGCATGATAAAGCAAAAAATGTAATTCACATAGGTAAGTCTGTGGCTTCTGGTTTTTTTTAAACTCATATGCATGATCAAGTTAATAACAAAATTACTACATTACAAAGGGAATGCAACACTAACAGAATACAGGTGGGCAATCAATGAATAAAAGACAAATAAATAAGAAACACTGATCCCGAAAAAAACAAGGTCTACGTCTTAGAAATTGCTTTTTTCAAGGCACTCGCCGTGAACACAATTTGATATGGAGACAAGCGTTTGGTTTTGAAATTTCCTACATGAGGCAATTGCCTGAATGTAGTTACGGCCCTGTTAAATAAAAGTGACTGGTAAGTGTTCCTGAGACAATATACCTCAAGTTAAATGAACCCTATTTTTAGAGTTTCAAGTATATTTAAATAATATTTATACTTTTATTAACCGGATTTTTGTGACAAAAATGTCGGTTATTGATTTGGGGATGTACGGCGGGCGGCCGGGCGGCCGGGCGGGCGGGCGGGCGGGCGGGCGGCAATCAAATGTTGTCCGTGCATTAACTCATGAACCGTTCAACCAAAGCTTTTAAAATTTTAATATGTTATTCCTGACAACTATACGAAGGTCACGTTCAATAATGGCGATTTTGACTTTTACTGTTCAGGAGTTATGGTTCTTGAAAGATTGAAAAATTGAGTTGTCCAGGCATTTACGCATGAACTGTTCTACCAAAGCTTCCCAAATTTTAATATGTTGTTACTAATGAAAGAATGGAGGTCAAGTTCAATAATGACGTATTTGACTTTTACCGTTCAGGAGTTATGGTTCTTGAAAGATTGAAAAATGGAGTTTCCAGTCGTGTCCGTGCATTTATGCATGAACTGTTCTACCAAAGCTTCCGAAATTTTAATATGCTGTTACTGATGACAAAATGGAGGTCAAGTTCAATAATGACGATTTTGACTTTTACCGTTCAGGAGTTATGGTTCTTGAAAGATTGAAAAATGGTTTTTCCCGTCGTGTCCGTGCATTTTCTCATGAACCATTCAACCAAAGCTTTTGAAATTTTAATATGTTGTTACTGATGACAAAATAGAGGTCAAGTTCAATAATGACGATTTTGACTTTTACCGTTCAGGAGTTATGGTTCTTGAAAGATCCTAAAATGGCGTTTCCATTCAGGTTGTTGCATTTACTCATGAACCATTCAATCTAAGCTTTTCAAATTTTAATATGTTGATACTGATGACAAAATGGAGGTCAAATTTGATATTGACGATTTTCACTTTCACCATTCATCAGTAATGGTTCTTGTGATATTGCCAGGACACAAATAAATGTTAATAAATCCGGTTTGCTGTCGTTGTGACAGCCTCTTGTTACTAAAAGATTTGGAAAGGGTTTCCCGATTTGTTTTGGGAATAAAAAGAATTGTATGAAGAATCTGGTGCCATCTCATACTTTCGATTAGACCTGCTCGGAGTTATTTATCTTAAATACATTGTAAGTCAGGTAATTTATTTTCAAACTACCACAGAACAACCATTTATTTTTCTGATTATCAAGGCTGAGTTATTTATTTGCAAAATCAAAAACTTCCTTTCTAGACGGCATAATTATTTGGACATGGTCATCCCCTTATTAGGACACATGGACCCGATATCTCATATAAATTTTCAAAATATATCAGGTTTGGGATAAACAAATATTATTTAATTTTAAAGTATCAGAGTTGTATTATATAAACAGTCTATACTCTCCTAAATTTAATTCATAAATTAATTATTGTCTATCTGTTAACCACAAAACTGATCTCATCCATGGAAAAAATTGAAAAGAGTGTAAATCATTTATCACTCCCATCTTATCAATCATATTTCAAACATCACTGAACTCTGGAAAGATCCCAGACGACTTGCGTCTCGCAAGTGTATGTCCAGCATTCAAAAATGGCGTCAAACAGGATCCCTTAAACTTTCGCCCAATTTCATTGACCTGTGTCTGCTGCAAACTATAAGAACATGTTAAAACATTTGACTTTTCTACACTTTATACAAGTATTCCAAATTCCAAACTAAAAGACAAATTGAAAGAGTTGGTACTGTTTTGTTTAATAAAAAAGTATGGCCAACGATGAAACAAGTATCTTGTCTTAGGAAGGGATAAATCCTACTTTGTAAAGGATCACTCAGATTCAAACAAAAAATTCTCTTAAACTGACATTATCAAGATGCTTGATTTCTTGATTGACAACATATTTGTTAGGTTCGGAGGACGTGTTTTTCAACAGACTATCGGCATTCCAATGGGAACGAATTGTGCCCTCTTCTTGCCGACTTGATTCTTTATTATTATGAGGCTGACTTCATACAGGAACTTCTTAGGAAGAAAAATAAGAAGTTAGCAATATCCTTTAACTCTACTTTCCGCTATATAGATGATGTTCTTTCACTAAATAATTCAAAATTTGGTGACTATGTCGAACGCATCAATCCCATTGAACTAGAGATAAAGGATACAACAGATACAGTTACGTCGGCCTCATATCTTGACTTACATCTAGAAATTGACAATGAGGGTCGATTGAAAACAAAACTTTACGACAAAAGAGATGATGTCAGCTTTCCAATTGTGAACTTTCCATTTCTAAGAAGCAACATTCCAGCAGCACCTGCATCTCCCAATTGATACGATATTCCCGTGCTTGCATTTCCTATCATGATTTTTTTGATAGAGGGTTGTTGCTCACAAGGAAGCTATTAAATCAAGAGTTTCAAATGGTGAAGTTGAAATCATCTCTTCGTAAATTTTACGGACGCCATCACGAGTTGGTTGACCGTTATGGAATAACCGTTTCCCAAATGATATCGGATATTTTCCTTACGTCGTAACTACAATCCCCTTCCCTTTCATAAATGTGACCTACCGAATTAGACTGTTTACCGCATGTGTTTTCTCACAAGCAACACGACGGGTGCCACATGTGAAGCAGGATCTGATTACCCTTCCGGAGCACCTGAAATCACCCCTAGTTTTTGGTGGAGTTCGTGTTGTTTATTCTTTAGTTTTCTATGTTGTGTCGTGTGTACTATTGTTTGTCTGTTTGTCCTTTTCATTTTTAGCCATGGCGTTGTCAGTTTTTTTTCAATTTATGAGTTTGA
This sequence comes from Mytilus galloprovincialis, assembly GCF_965363235.1. Classification (NCBI taxonomy): domain Eukaryota; kingdom Metazoa; phylum Mollusca; class Bivalvia; order Mytilida; family Mytilidae; genus Mytilus; species Mytilus galloprovincialis. The sequence continues at coordinate 11,277,926 of NC_134850.1, read as the reverse complement.
CTGTCCCTCTGTTATCTTTCGTCCCTGTTTTGTAGCTAGTAGCATAATGAAACATCTGGGAAAATATTAAATACTATATGACTTACAACATGGTTTTCGATCCTCCCGCTCCTGTAAAACTCAGCTAATATCATTTATTTAAGATCTTGCAAATTCAAATAATAAAAAAAATTCAAATATAGACATCTACAATGGATTTTGCAAAAGGATTTGATAAAGTTTCCGACACCACCACCTCAGGTATAAAATTGGTTTCTACGGTATAAAATGCAATGCATATCATTGGATTCAACATTTCTTATCAAACAGGAAAAAAAACAGTAGTCCTTGAAGGTGAAACATCAAATAAAATTTCTGTAACATCTGGGGTCACATAGTACCTCAAGCCACAGTACTTGGTCCAATTTATTCTTAATCTTTGTCGATGATTTGGCAGAATATATTGAACATAGTACATTAAGCTTCTTTGCAGACGATAGTATTATTTATAGGGAAGTTAAAAAAAACAAGACGACGCATATAAATTACAGTCTGATTTAGAAGCGGCCGGTGTTGGGAGCAGGACCAGCTCATGCATTTTCATCCTGATAAGTGCAATATTCTCAGTGTAACTCAAAAACGCAAACCTTTAGACTTCACTTATAAATTACACAATCACTCTCTTGAAAAGGTCGACTACAAAATATTTAGGCCTAACTCTTCAATCAAATTTAAAATGGGACAAACATATCGATAACATGACATCAAAAGCAAATCAGTCCCTTGAATATTTTCTTAAAAACCTAAAAATAGCCTCACCAAAATTTAAAGCTCATGCATATAGAGCTCTTGTCCGACCAAAATTAGAATACTGTTCAACTATTTGTGCATTGTTGGGATCCACATCAAAAAAGGAAATCATGGCACAAATCGAAAAAGTCCAGAGAAGAGCAGCACGCTTCTCATGCAACCGCTTCCATAACACCAGCTCAGTTACTGATATGATGACAGACCTAAATTGGTACCCACTCGAAATTAGGCGTTTATGATACAGATTTGTTTTCTTTTACAAAATTGATCATGAAATTGTTGCAGTCCCTATGCCGTGACTTAACATTTTGATCCCACTAGACAATAGAACCAGACATGGCAATCCACACTCATTTAGGCAAATACAAACATCTAAAGACAGTTATAAATATCCATTTTATCCACGGAACAGTTATAAATTGGAATCACCTGCAGTGGCGTAGCTTGGTCATTTTTGACGTGTACGCCCGAACCTTGGCGAGGGATATGAGGGGTTCCAACCGCTCAATGTTAAAGCACCTGCTGGTAGTGAGTTCGAAAGGGAAAGCTATCGAGAATGAGATACCATAATGATTCCTGTCAGTAAAAAAATCATTGATAGCAACATACTTTTGAATCTAAATGGTTTATTTGTTTTGGTTACATTTTGTAATGTGTTAACTTATTCATCGTGTTTAACTGAAAGCTAGCCTAATGGTCATTGGTTTTAGAGAAAACGTCCAAACTAATATTACTTTTAAATAAGTTTAAAGGGTGCCGTGAGGCATACAATCGACAAAAGCACCTTTTAATGAACACGAAAAAAAATATTTCTAAGAGGTGCAATATAAAAAAAGTTCTGGAACACCTAGGATTTCTTCCCACAAAAAGTGAATCAATTTATCATTCCTTTAAAGGGATTAAAAAAAATCTTTTAATATTTTTTTCTTGATCTGGAATATTTCACGACAATCTATGAAGGTTTATAAATTGAGCATGTAAAACAATTAATTGCGTAAAGAAAAGTCCGGCTATCTGTCTAATATCAGAAAGAACAGAAAAATGAACGAAAACAAATGCTTCAAGTTCAAAATTTTAGCTTTAGACATTAGTCATAGAAAAAGCTTCTTCGGCATTTTCATAATATTCGATGAAGGTTCGACAAGTAGTTAATGTAATTGAGAAATAACAAAATGTAAGCCCAAACTGCGATCACTTATTAATTGCAGAAAGAAATACATTTTGTCCTTGCATTATTATATTGCTCTGAATACTCTTTTGATCATTTTTGACAGTTTCTGTCCAACTTTCGTAAAATTTCACGGAGAGTCATTCATTACAAAAGACTTCATCCATTGACGCCGCTTTGTCTCTCTTATGGGACATAAATCACAGGCTCGACAAAAATACAAACAGCATATCGTATCTGAGCAGACAGTGAATTGCTTTAAATATAAGAAAAGTACGTAGAATTCATAGTAGATTCAGACTTTTACAAAAGATTCGAACAAATACTAGTATATTAAATGATCTATTTGAGTAAATTTAGTCCCTTTTTATTCAAAATTACTATCCATTGAAAAAAGAAGCACAAGGCTGACGAGCTTTTGACCAATTTTTCTTATTCTATCTCGATTATTTGTTTTATTTGCAAAATTCAAGTGTACGCCCGGACGTTTTGACGAAACGTAGCTACGCGCATGACCTGCCACAACAAATAGTATCATGTAGTACAGTAGAGGGATTCAAGAGTATCAATGTATATTATCAGATTATTACATGGCATTTTTCATATCGCATGTATTATCAGCCCTAGGTTCAATATCAGCCCAAGAGCCGCATGGCTCGAGGGCTGATATTGACCGAGGGCTGATAATACATGCGATATGAAAAATGACATGTTATGATCTTTTTATCATATGCTTCAACAATGGAGAAAAATAACCGATTCATATAGTGAATACAGATCCGTTCATGTGGTTCCCAAATAGAAGTTAAAGAGTTAACATTCACGAACGTCGGACCTCAAATTTAGTACATTGGATATGAAATATTTCTATCATATGCATCAAAAGAGAAGAAAAACATTTTAATATGGACGAATCGACAAAAAAAAAAAATTTAACAATCTACATAATGAACACTGTTTGGAAAAGTCAAATTTTATAAAAATTACTTTCTAAATTATGTTTGAAACTTTTAAAAATGCATTTATTTTGGGTTTTTTTTACACAATATACTTTCCACTATCCAAATAATTGTTTTGTACACTACTTTGTGATGTTTTTCACTGAAAACGTAGCATTGAGGTGTATTTTCCGGAATTTGCCGAGTATCACCGGAATGCCATGCGATAACGTTACGGAAAGGCATGTGATAACATTCGAAGCATGTGATAAACTTTTCATATCAGCCCGCTAAGCACCAATTCGAAAAATATGAAATTTACGTTAATTTTATGCTATTATCATACAGTAAAAATCATATGTTATTTAGTCTAAGTATATGATAAATAGTTTTATCAAAATTTTTCAAATGTACAATCGTCATTTTGATTTCTTGATTTTTTATTTTTCTTGCTACTGTGTAAATTACAAATTTTATAGTCGACGGCTCACGCCCGGCAAATAATCTTCAATAATTGAAGCGGGATCGCTAGAAACTTCAGAAACTGGTAAACTTGCGATTGCTTTGCAATCTCAAAACACCAAAAGGAAGTGACGTCACAAGCACTTGTCGACTTCCTTTTTAGGAAAACAACAGGATTTGAAGTGATTCACTCCTTAAAACGAATTTCTGAGATTGGTGACGATTTGACCAGAAGGAAACCGCTAGATATTTTATTCACTTAATTTTTTCAGCTGTTGGTAAGTTTAAGAATGGGTAAATGATAAAGTTTGTTACGGTTTAAAAGGGGGAGGTGTGTTTACCTGTCAGTGAGTGTCTAGCCAAATTTTAAAAAATATTGATATTTTATACCGTCAAAGCACAGGCACTTTTTCATCAAAGTCTTAAATGAGCAGATTTCGGAGTAAGTGATACAGGTAGGGAGATTCTTTAATTAAGAATATACTCTAGCATGGAACCTGAGACTACTATTATAACACATAGTATACTGATTTGAGGGGGGATAGGAACTTTTATTGGGACTCAGGGATCGGGTGTTTTTAAGCTTGGGATTTCAGGATCCGGGAATTCTTTTTTTCAAATTTCGGGACCTCGGGATTTTATGAGTGCCCCGTGTGTAAGGGTTAGGGTGCAAATAAGAAGTACGCTATAGAAGCAAAGCTCCTGCTAGAGGAGGAAGATAAAGACTAGGTAACAGGTAACAGTAGTCTCAGATGGGACGAAAGTTGTAGGAATTTTTAAATATGTCTTATAGCTATAGGGATGATTTGATTATATTATATGTACATGTACATTTATGTATACCAGGGTTTCCCCTGGGTCAATTATTTTTTTCGCCACCTCTTTCGCCAAAACAATATATTTTTCGCACTTTATTTTTTTTTTCGGAAAGTAACATAAATATATTTATGTTTTAAAATTTACCTTTTTTCTACCCCTCCCCCTCCCTTAAATAAGATGATTTTGCCCCATTGTGTCTATGATTATTCCTTCAAACTTATTTTAGAGTCTACATGTTAATGAATAAACACTTAACATTTGCTTAAAAACAACAGATTTTTTTTTTTACTTAAAAGGGAAAAATATTCAATGTATCTTAACCCTTTAACCCCCAATCCCGCCTGTAGGCGTGATGGCGACAACCATTCTTTGATGGCCCGTATGACCCTCCATACTTTTTTTGAACTGCCCCAGCTGAACTGTCATGATAGCAGGGACTTCAACCAAGTAGTTCATGGTCCATCAACTCTTCTCAGATGTCTGTTCATGAAAATATGGCACTTTGAAAGCCGTTTAAGAGTTCAAAATCGGAAAAACATGAAAAGTAGCCAAAATCCGGTGGGGGTGGGCATCTTTTGATGGCCACTAAGTAACTGGAAGTGACTGTTGGCAAAAACTATTATCATATATGCATGCATAGGTGGTATAGGAACACGACGAGGTATACTATGGCCAATAGGAATCTAGTCTGTAAAATCTAGGTCACCGTTTTGTCAAAAATCCATAAAAACGGACATTTAGGCAGACCTGACTTGACAATAATAATTCCCAAGCAAGACACTGAAGTCCAATATACTCCCAGCTAGCATAAATGGACTACTGTAACTATAGGGTAATACTTGAATGACAAAAAAACACAGTCGTGTCAGTGTTCACCTCTCAAGGTCGTTTTGAAATGGGAAAATTGACGGAAAATCACCATTTTTCACTGGGGGTGGGTTCAAACCCACGAGAAAATATTGCACCTCCCACCCCACCCCCCACCCATGCCATCCGCCCCCAAATCCCAATAAGTAGTTTAATAGATGAGCATCAGTTACAGCATCAGGAGTTTGCTCATTTGCATATAATTTGCATATGTTTGCAAATTTTAGAAAATGCCTGATTTTCCAAAAATGTCTTGGGGGCGAATGAGTTAAACAACTGTTCTAAATGAGGGGGCCACTATACCTTTAACAATAAAGAAGATATAAGTCCTGGAATATAACAAAATTAATGGACATGTTTTGATCATATAATACCAGTAAAGTTCGTAGGGAAAGTTTCTTCAAAAAAATATACAGATGTGCCCTTTTGTACTAAGAAGTGGTTTTTACAACAAAACAAAAGCTTGTATCACATGAAATTGATCCCTCATTGCATGTGCAGTCATTACATTGAAGGGTTATTCTCATTCGAGGGGTTGTTCACAACCTTTTGGATAGTTTTCTTTTCCTGACCATCTAGGCTAAATGAAAAAGTTGAGACGTAAAACTATGCTTGAAACATGTGTGTCACTCAAATGACTTTAAAGTAGTCTCCCTAATCAATTACCTATATTAAAGTCAAAGGATAATTAAAGTTTTAAATCGGATATTTTTCTTTCTTTTGAACAATTTTCTTCACAACAACAGCTTTCTTTTCTAAACTATCTTTAAAAGGAGAGGAGACGTCAAAAGTTTTCTTCAAACATGTGCGTTGCAGAGTTCGCGAAATATTTTTTCCCCTGGTGGTCCTTGAAGAAAATCTGCTGGTCCTCACTATTAACTGTATTGAAAAATACTAAAATTGTGTCAGTCCTATGCAACATTTTGGTGGTGAAATCCTGAGGACTGACACTTTTCGCGAACTCTGGCGTCATAAAGTGGGAAATAAATTCTATATGTGACATTTAGCGGAAGCCATTTAACCATATCATTTTGTCAAACAATTCAATCAACACCTTTATTAATTAGTCCTTTGTTGTCGATAGCTATAAAATGCAATCAGCTGATTATTGATTTTCTGTCCAAATCTTAATGAGGTCAAGGTGAATTTCGAGTATTGTCTGATCGGGTAAAGTCCATGAAACTCGAAAAAAAAGTAAATAAAAAAGATGGAGGAAAATAAATTGTTATATTTATTTCTTTCGCCAAATTCTTTCGGAAACCCTGATGTATACTATAGACACTGAGACAGTGGTGAGTCATTAGTGTACATGTGCAAAAGAATGACATTCTTTGAAGTATGATCATGTACCAATATTTAGTGACAGAATTGGACCTTTTAAATTTTATTACATGTACCTTTGAAAGTGTTTTAACTGTTTTATATAACAGATAATACATGATGTTGTTACACTTGTTTGATTTACAAAGACATGTCATGCAGCATGATATTATGTCACTGTGAGTGAGCTACATCATGAACATACACATGATACATGTATGTATAAATTAAGAGGCTAATCTACTGAAGACAATTTCACTTGACTGCACATTACATTCATTTCATTGCAAATAAAGCACACATGTAACTCGTGATGCCTTTAACATGTTTAATATTATAGCTAATAGTTAGTTGGTCTGAATTTTCTTTTAAACTGTTGTTGTTTGCATAAAAATGTAGTAGATATATCAATACACATAATTAACATGATTAACAGCAACGGGTGATGTTTCATAGCCTGACCTTTTTCAGTCCATAACAGACCTTCATTAGACATGTTAGAGGCAGAATTGTGGATTAATTTTTGCACCCTATTTATATAGATAACCATGGTAACCGTTGGTTAGAGTTAACAGGAGATTCATTTGACCATCGGTTCAGTTATCTGGTGTATCAGACATATCCAGTGAATAAATATGTATCTTGTTGATATATCTAAATTATGGTTCAATTATCCTGCCAGTGAAAAATCCGAGTGGGGTCACAGCAATCTTTATTAAGTAATGTGCATGTAACAGTTAACAGTTTATTATTATTACTGTAACATTTTTAGGTTTGATACTTCTTCTCAGCCAGAATGTCTTTAGATGGACAGTTTATTATTATTACTTTAACATTTTTCAGGTTTGATACATTTTTTACATCTTCTCAGCCAGAATGTCTTTAGACGGCCAGTTTCGTCAGCTGATTATCTCAGACCCTCAAAAGAAGGCACCCCCAGCTGTGGCACCCAAACCAAAAGTACAAAACTCATCACCCAAGCCATTTAGACCAGGTAATATAAAAATAAGGAAATGTGGTATGATTATCCCCAATTCTGACAAGACCAAAGGATTAGGGTGCTAACAACTGTAGATAATTGTATAAGTAAAACCTTAAACAATGTGTAATATATGTGGTGGTGTTTAACGACCTTGACTGGCTATAAACAACAAATATCTCCTTTTATACAGGATTGTGTACAAATTTAGACAAAATTGCTCAATCAAAGGAGTTACGTTCGGTAAGGGCCATATTTGGCCTGATTATAAAGTTCAATGTTACAAGATAAAAAATGTGTTAAGTTGATTTAAAGACATGTGAGAAAGTTATATAAAACTATTTCTGTCATAGTTTTATTCTAAAGCGTTGATTTTACAATGTGAAATCCCAGTTAGGTCAAAATAAGCAATTATGGTGAAAGGAGTAGGTCCAGTAAGGGCTGATTTTGGCCTCAAATTTCATGTTCATCTAACGAAATATTTTTCTACACTTTTTAAACACTTGAGTGTCTATTTCAATTGATTCAATTTGTTTATGTGAAAGATTTTAACTGATTAAGTCATTAAAAACGCCCCAATTCAAGCTTAAATATGAAAAATCTATCAAATATGCAAAAAATCGTCACTTTTCAGATGGTTTTTGTCAAGAATGAAAGTCGCCGCAGCCATGTTCATCCTCAAACTTTATATATGTTATATATTATCATCAAATACAACTTACATTTCAATTTTATGAATTAACACAAATGCGGCCACTTTCATTTAAGACAGAAACCTTCTAAAATTTAACTAAAATGTTAAAATTGTGAAGATTTCAGTAATTAGCATGACTTAATGATGTTAGTACCGATATATATGTACATTGTAAAGTCATAAACAGCCCATATTTGTGTAGCAGAAGCATTCTACTTTCCAATAAATAGCTAAATTATTACATTTTCACAATTTTGTAAAACTGCTATATTTTGGGGCCAAAAAGGGGTCTTACTGAACCTACTCCTTTGACAAAATTGGAATGGATTTTAGCCAAATTTAAGACCAGGAAACATAGAACCCAGCCGTGGACATCCTAAATATTCAAGTTAGACATGTAAAATGTCATTACAAACATTATTGTTAAAGGTCTTTTTTGTTGACGTATGGGCTCTATGTTTCCTGTCCAAATATTCAATGGAAAAATAACCATTTTCATGATTTTCATTGTTTTTTTCGTGGGAAATTAAAATGAGTACTACTTGTAACGTCATGAATAAAATGCAGGAACATAAATTTTCAACAAAAAGACTTATTTCCTATCTAGTCATTGTATTAGCTATGATTCATATTGATAATGGCCAATAAATCCCAAATTGAAATTTCGGCTGAAAAAAGAGGACATTTTTTGGCCTTATTGAAACCTACTCCTTTCCTGAAAATTTTAAGTTTTCTTCAATTAATGAAGATTGACACCCACAAATATGATAAAATACAAAGTCAGTTCTGTTCTTCACTAAAAAGCTTAATCGTTATTTGTCAATCTTAATTTTGTAATTCATATACTGGAGTAATTGAGGTAAGATAAATAATTCATACTTTCACATTCATCTTGATTAACAGAAATTGTTTTGTGGTCGTACACGTACAAGTATATTGGTGAAATATCCTCTTGACATTTTCCAGGAGGCAGTTCCTACAGACAGTTCCAGAGAACTGAAGATTTTCCTCCTCCTCCACCTCAGACAGCATATGTAGAAGAACAAAACTTCCCACCTCCACCCCCTGATACTGGGCGGGGTTATGGATACCAGGAAGTACATGACGAGTTCCCTCCCCCTCCCGAAGCATCCACAGGATATAGAGGGCGAGATGTCACGTCACCAATCCACGTTGCAACCGACTACAATCAGCAGTCCACATACAACTCACAAAGTGGATCGTATGGAGGGAACCAGTATTCTCCGTCTTCTGGAGGGTACCAGTCTAAACCAAGAACAGAAGTTGTTTACAGAACAGAATCTCCTGTAATCAGTCCCTACCAAGTGGACGAAAGGCAGAGAAATTATTCAGAAAATTCCTCAACAGTCTATCAACCGAAAAGCAATTATGCTAACATAGAATCAATTCAATCTGCTTATAGCGATTCTTCTCCTGTTCCACAGGAACAACCAATTTATGCTAAACCAAATATACGAGGGTCATCATCAGATATGTACAATAGACCTTCCAGCAATTCTCCATCTTACATGACTGGTTCCCCAGATCAGTATCAGTACCAGAGCGAGCCTTCTCCACCTGTACATGGAGGTTCTCCTAATCAGTTCTACGGCAGACAAAATAGTGGAGAAAGATCACCCATTATTTACACTCAGCAGAACAGTGGTGGTGAAAGAACACGCCAGCTCAGCGGGGGATCAGGTGGATTCTCACCAAGATTTGTAAGTACAAGCAAACTTGCTTTATGTATCACTGAAATATTCTATTTAGCAAAAACGTATTCACACCAAACTCCAAGGTATATATACAAAAGTAAGACGTTCTAAAAAACTGACAAAATCAAACGCTCAGCATCAATCAATGGAAAGAATGGAATGCAATTGTCATATTACTGACTTGGGCATTTTGCAAAGAAAATTATGGGTTTAATTAAAAGGTACATGTACATTACTTAAACCTGGTTTTATAACTACATGTAGCTAAACCTAGCAACTATTTTGATAAATTTAGCCCTACACATTTTGTCTTGATATATACATTGTATTTACAGATTAAGGTATATAATTATTTACACTCTTTGGGACAGAGTAAATACACGATATACATGATATATAGATAGATTGACCACTGGAAGCGTTTTATCCTCTTTTTCTTGAATGATGTACGTGTACATTTTATGAATATTTCATTCTCCTTTGGTGTCTTATATGTTGTTTTAAAAATACTATAATTCTAGCACCTATATTCCTGCTAACTTTTCAAAGCTAATATGTTTAATATTACTATTGTTCAGGATGAAGGTACCAGACCTGTTCCTGGGCCGCAGGTACCGGCTGTCAGTATGCAGGGGACCAGTAAGAACAAAGAAGCAGAGGTTGATGCCCTGACAAGCCTGTTAATGGAAAATATGTCATCGTCAGCAGATCCAGAATTTATGGGTTTGTACACCAGAAAACTTATATTTTCTTTTTTTTTTTCATACTGCTTGTAATGCGCATTATGATTTATAAGGAATAACTAGTTTAACGGGCGTATGTGTTTTTGCAATAATGTTTTCCCTGTAAACATAAAAAACAAAACAATTTGAATGAAAAAAAAGGAATTTGCATATTTTGTATTTGCCTACAAATTTAAATAAAAAAAAGTGTAGAGGAAGATATCAACCTAACCCTATTAAGCCCAAGTCACACTGTCACGTTTCAAGAGCTATACATTCAACTACGTTTTGAAAGTGTAGCGAAACAGGAATATATGTAATGAAAAGTATCGAAAGGTAGTGATCCTTTGTTCAAAATGGGACCTGCCTCTTATGTTTTGAAAATTCAACAACAAATGTAGTGAAAATTGAAACGAAAGTAGAAACCTAGTAAATACGTGTCAAAGCTTAGCAAAACATGCTTACTAGGTATCAAAACAAATTAATGCTTGGTGGAAACGTGGGTCTACATGTACTTATACGTAGCAAAACGTAATAAGAATGTATCACAAACCTAGTAATACCTAACTTTCAAAGTAAGGGACATTTTTATTCAAAACGTAGTTGAAACGTAGCATTTTAAAACGTAGTAAAACGTGACAGTATGATTGGGGCTTTATGGATGCAAATGTTAATTAGACAGCAACCATTCAACTTAAAAAACAAAAGACATCTTTAGTTCAACATAGCATGATATTTCTAAAGGAAAGAATGTTTTTATTGCTGGATATTTGCAGTGGGATTGGTTCACTAAACAATAACTCACATTTCAAATATTAAAAGCTTATGTATGCAAAAAATTTCTGAAATCCTATTAACCAATCAATCTGACATTTTTTTTAATTTGTTAAATTAAAAAATAAAATGCACATTAGTTTCTAAACTTGCAGCTTTGATATATACATGTATATGTAAAAAAAATATTTAAAAACATGCTTTATTTTCATTTGCTAGAAGTGCTTTTTTTATTTACCTTCATCAGGAATGTTCAATACCGGTACCAACTATTTGAAAGCCTAGCATGTAGTTAAACAATTTAAATAAAGTTACTTCCCTTACATTGTTACATCAAAATACATGCCATGTATGGTATTGACAACCTAGCTCAATAAACTACGTCCTTTAAAAAAAAGCAATATCTTTACATGATCAAAGGTTATTAAATAAAAGTCTACAGTTTGACCTTCAAAAATCCCTGTTCAAGTATCTGTTTCTATTTCAGGAATTTGTTGTCGATGCAATAGGAAAGTAATTGGTGAAACGAATGGCTGTACAGCACAGGATCAAGTTTATCATGTATCCTGTTTTACTTGTATGGAATGTGGTAAGGGTTGTTACACTTGTATGGGATGTGGTAAGAGTTGTTTTACTTGTATGGAATGTGGTAAGGGTTGTTATACTTGTATGGGATGTGGTAAGGGTTGTTACCCTTTTATGGGATGTGGCAAGAGTTCTTTTACTTGTATGGAATGTGCTAAGGGTTGTTTTACTTATATGGAATGTGGTAATGTTTTTTTTATTTGTATGGAATGCGGTAAGGGTTGTTACACTTGTATAGAATGTGGTAAGGGTTATTTTAGTTGTATGAAATGTGGTAAGGGTTGTTTTACTTGTATGGAATGTGGTAAAGGTTGTTACACTTGTATGGAATGTGGTAAGTATAAAAAAGAAGATGTGGTACGATTGCTAATGAGACAACTCTCCACAAAACACCAAAATGACACAAAAATTAACTACTATAGGTCACTGTACGGCCTTCAACAATGAGCAAAGATGTTTTACTTGTATGGAATGTGGTAAGGGTTGAATTACACTTGTCTTACAAATATTGAGTCCAGACAGGTTTTCATGTGTCCAGGACTCATGGACTTGCCACCATAAAAAGCAGCCTACCCAGAAAAAAATATGATACAAATTCAAATTTTTTAGACATTTTTTCCTTCTCTCACGTTATTTACTTATCTAAAATTAAACATGTTACTTATATGTTGTTGGTTAAAATAAAATCCATACGAAGTTATCCAACACAATACATTGGTAGGCACCATCAAAAAAAGATTTTCTTAAGGGTGGCCTAGTGAGAATCCTAATTGTCTTTCCTTTGATTTCTAGAGGTTTATAATTTCAAAGTGTCACTAGAATAATGCTATTGTATGCTATGTTATGAACGAATTAGTTGTCTTATTGTTTTCATTTAAGTCTTTATGAATGATTGAATACTTTGATTTACAATTTTCATTTGTAGGAACCATGCTAACAGGGAAACAGTTTTACTCAATGGATACAAAACCTTACTGTGAAGCTTGTTATGTTGTAAGTTAATTTCTAAAGAATTTTATATGAACTGAACACTTGTGCCAAACACTAAGACAATATGAAGAATTTTATATGAACTGAACACTTGTGCCAAACACTAAGACGATATAAACAATTTTATGGTCAAAAGAGTTAAATTAGGGTAGCTGCAATCCAAAAGTATGTTTTATTTGACATTGATATCACTAGACAGAACTACAGCTTATCTTTTTTTATGCCACTGCCTGAGGGGGAATTAAGTGTAACCCTTGTCCGTCTGTACATAAGTATGAATGTCCCGAAAGTGATTTTCGTTCTCTAACTTTGTATCTCAACCAAATGTTATGAAAGTTATACACAATGCTTATTACAACAAAACTCATATCAAGTACAAATTTAGGTAATGTCACTTTTACCTTTCTTGAGTTATATCCCTTTATAACTATATGCAAGCAGAGGCATCATCTGTGTACCATGGACTCGTATCCCATTTATATATTGGTAGGTAACCAATTTTTGTTTGATTTCAGGGGTAAAGCTAAATAATAAATTTATATTTTCTACAAACTTTTTAATGGCATAATAGACAACTTTCCAGTTCGATGCATTTCTGTAAAAAATTTCTGTTTTAGTGAACATCACTCGTGCGTTTAGGTGCGTCGTGACTTCCGATTCAATGTTGAGCGAGTGGTTGAAAAACTATAAAGTTATATTGCACGAATTATTCGGCAAGTTAAATTCTCATAATTCAGAATCTGCACCACTGTCATTAGGGAATTGTGATTAAGTACCTACTGAACAAACTTTACTTCTAGTTTAACCTGCACAATGACGATCACGAAAACGCTTGATGATACAGGGATACAGGCGAGCCCCTCTATCTGGTAAATGACGTCACAAAGGCGCATATAATTGATGAGTTTTTTCCTGTGACGGATGAACTCGAAAGTGGTCTATTGGCTTGTATTAAAGTGGTACATAACACTTGAGGGAGATAACTCTGTAAAAATCAGAAGAAAGTTTTAATCATGTTGTATTGTTAAGGAAATATAAAGCTTCACATTAATCAAAATAAAAGTTTGTCAAACTGCTATATCCAATGAAATTTCTTCTGATATAGTGTGTGTTTCAATTTTTTTTCAATTTTAAAATTTTTGTCAAAAGGTCAAGGTTAATATTTTGTAAAAATTTTATGAAAATTAAACTAGCCAAATTTATTTGAGCAAGGTGTGTAAAACCACCTTAAACAATGACAAAACCATCACTTCAAATATCCCTGAAAATAGTGTTTTCCTCAGTCCACCAAAACTGATACCAATGAAAATAAATGAATTGACAGTTTACTCACAGACTAATGTTTGCTAAAGTCTTCCCTTAGAAGGTCACAACTTACAAGAAGACTTGATCAGACTTTATCAGGTTTAAGATGCACAATTGAAACACACAGTGCACAGCTAAAATTTGAAAAAAGTAAATTAAAACTATCGAACTCAAAGAAAAATTCAAAACAAAAAAGTCCTTTATCAAATGGCAAAACCAAAAGCTAGAACACATGTAACAGTCATATTTCTGATTTGGTACAGGTATTCCCTTATGTAGAAAATGGTAAATTAAACCTAGTTTTATAGCAAGCTAAACCTCTTACTTGAATGACAGTCGCATAGAATTTTATTTTATTAACAGTGATGTGCGAGCAAAGAAAAACAGACAATATAGGTAAAAAGGTCAAATATTGATACAGCAGTATTCTGACCATTGCTTATAGATAATCCAGAGGACTATAGTTGTATTTAACAGCAATCATAACCATATAATCATCCTTTTGACCTTTTCTGTTTTCAGAATACTCTAGAGAGATGTTCAGTGTGTTCTAAACCAGTGACAGACAGGGTAGGTACCAAGATCGGTTTAGTTTTATTGAGTTGCAACTTTGTGCTGCTATGGTACAAGCCTGTGCGGTAATGCCTGAGTGCCAATGAGACAACTCTCCATCCAAGACACACTGTGTGAAAGTAAAAAATTAAAGATCAAAGTACAACCTTCAACACTGAGCCTTGGCTCACACCGAACAGCTAGCTATAAAAGGCCTAAAAATGACCAGTGTTAAGCAAATGAAAACGAAAAATAATGTGAGGTCCATTTACTGGACGAATTATGGTATACCATTGTCCGTCTGTCAGTCCGTCATCAACATGTTGGACAATAACTCAAAAACACTTAAACCGATTGGCATGAAACTTTAGTGAGTTGTTAATATCTATCAATATGAGCTGCCTTTGTTTTTTTATACATCTTAATTTTCTGATTCTTAAGGGATTTATTTTAACTCTAAAAAAGAGAAATTTTCCCGTTTTCGTAAAAAGAACTCAAAAACTTTCATAAATTTGCAAGAAACTTTTATGAATAGTAGGATTTTTATAAATTTTTTGATTTTACGTTTCTCAATTATTAGGTTTTTTTCATTAAAAAAAAGTGTGATTTACCAATTTTCAGACAATAACTGAAAAATGCTTTCAGCAGTGCTCATGAAATTTTTGTGAATTGTTTATATATATTGATGTAAGCTCCCTTTTGAAATTTACAAATTTTAGATTCTACATTTTGGAATTTTGTGATTTTATTCATAAAAAAGGGTGTTTTTTCCAGTTTTCAATCAATGCTTTGAGCAGATATCATGAAAATTTGGTAACTGGTGTATGTTTATTAAGATAACCTCCTTTAGTTTTTCATGAGTTTCTGATATGACATTGAGAAGAAATTGAGCTTTATTCTTTGAAAAATCGACAGGTGCATCATTTAAATATGGCACAGTCGTTAATTATTAATGTATACAATGCCACTTCTTTTCCCATTCGATAAGTCTTAAATAACGCAATGATAAATGCATGCAATAATTTCGCAATATGCATTAAATTGTTGCTATTATCATTTCAGCTTCTACATGCCACAGGGAAACCGTACCATCCTGACTGTTTTGTTTGTGTGGTCTGTGGTAAAAGTCTTGACAACATTCTCTTTATCTTTTCAGCTTCTACGTGCCACAGGGAAACCGTACCATCCTGACTGTTTTGTTTGTGTGGTCTGTGGTAAAAGTCTTGATGGCATTCTCTTTATCATTTCAGCTTCTACGTGCCACAGGGAAACCGTACCATCCTGACTGTTTTGTTTGTGTGGTCTGTGGTAAAAGTCTTGACAACATTCTCTTTATCTTTTCAGCTTCTACGTGCCACAGGGAAACCGTACCATCCTGACTGTTTTGTTTGTGTGGTCTGTGGTAAAAGTCTTGATGACATTCTCTTTATCATTTCAGCTTCTACGTGCCACAGGGAAACCGTACCATCCTGACTGTTTTGTTTGTGTGGTCTGTGGTAAAAGTCTTGATGGCATTCTCTTTATCATTTCAGCTTCTACGTGCCACAGGGAAACCGTACCATCCTGACTGTTTTGTTTGTGTGGTCTGTGGTAAAAGTCTTGACAACATTCTCTTTATCTTTTCAGCTTCTACGTGCCACAGGGAAACCGTACCATCCTGACTGTTTTGTTTGTGTGGTCAGTGGTAAAAGTCTTGATGGCATTCTCTTTATCATTTCAGCTTCTACGTGCCACAGGGAAACCGTACCATCCTGACTGTTTTGTTTGTGTGGTCTGTGGTAAAAGTCTTGACAACATTCTCTTTATCTTTTCAGCTTCTACGTGCCACAGGGAAACCGTACCATCCTGACTGTTTTGTTTGTGTGGTCTGTGGTAAAAGTCTTGATGGCATTCTCTTTATCATTTCAGCTTCTACGTGCCACAGGGAAACCGTACCATCCTGACTGTTTTGTTTGTGTGGTCTGTGGTAAAAGTCTTTACGACATTCTCTTTATCATTTCAGCTTCTACGTGCCACAGGGAAACCGTACCATCCTGACTGTTTTGTTTGTGTGGTCTGTGGTAAAAGTCTTGATGGCATTCTCTTTATCATTTCAGCTTCTACGTGCCACAGGGAAACCGTACCATCCTGACTGTTTTGTTTGTGTGGTCTGTGGTAAAAGTCTTGACGACATTCTCTTTATCATTTCAGCTTCTACGTGCCACAGGGAAACCGTACCATCCTGACTGTTTTGTTTGTGTGGTCTGTGGTAAAAGTCTTGATGGCATTCCTTTCACTGTTGATGCTACTAGTCAGATTCATTGCATTGAAGACTTTCACAAGTATGATTATTGTTTCTGAATAATGTTATTGATATTTGTCAGTGAGGGATCCAGAAATTTTCATAAGTGGGGGCCCACTGACTGACCTAAGACAGGGGCCCGCTCCAGTCACGCTTCAGTGATTCCCTATATAAGCAACCAAATTTTTTCCCAAAAAGGGGGGGCCCCCCTCTAAATCCGCCTCTGTTTGTGTGTGCTTTAATTTTCATTTTTGTTTTGGGGTTATAAAAAAGTGTGCCCACTTCAAATGAATTTGTACATTTCACATGGTCAGAGAAGAAGTGAATTTAAACTGGATGACAAATTTTGACTTTTACATTTCTTGTAAATAATCAACAAACCCTTAGACAAACTCTCATTTTAGAACTGAAGATTTTCTCTATAAAAATGTTTAGGTAAAACACAAAAATTTTCATTTAATATTTACTTCCCAATTAATGAACTACTTAAATGTTTTCCTAATTTTTGTCTGTTAATCAAAGAATCAAAATATCAGATTCCCAAAAAATATACAACATGATATAATGTTACAGTAAAATTTTCATTATTTATTAAGAAAAGGGTGATTTTTCCAGTTTTCGGAAAAAGAATTCAAAAATACTTTCAGAAGTTTTCTTGAAACTTGGGTGAGATGTCTATTGATGATGACTTCCTTTCACTTTTTATACGTTTCAGGGTTATGTGATTTTTTTCATAGAAAAGGGGCGATTTGCTTAGAGCAGTTATCATGAAACTTTGGTGACTGATTTATATCTATTAAAAAGTAAAATCATAAAAATACTGAACTTCCAGAAAAATTCAATCGTAAAGTCCCTAATCAAATGGCAAAATCAAATGACAAAACACATCAAACAAATGGACAACAACTGTCATATTCCTGACTTGGTACAAGCATTTTCTAATGTAGAAAATGGTGGATTGAACCTGGTTTTTTAGCGCTAAACCTCACTTACATGACAGTCGTATCAAATTCTGTAATATTTACAACAATGCGTGAACAAAACAGACATAATAAATAAAAGTCAAAATATGGGTACATCAGTCATCACTGTGTTACAATTTCAAAACAAACAGATAACTACCCTTTAGATTTTCATGAATACAGGCATATCATGCGCTCAGGAGCAGCTGTTTATTTTAGTTGATGTAATTTCATGATTATTTTTCAGAAAATTTGCACCAAGATGCTGTGTGTGTCATCAGCCGATTATGCCAAAGAAAGGTCAGGAAGAAACTGTTAGGGTCGTTGCTATGGATAAAAGTTTTCATGTTGAGTGCTATAGATGTGAGGTAAGAAAAGGATAAAGTTTGAATGTTCTATGATATCATTCTTTATTGTCCTAATTCAGATACTCTTGCATTTTTATTCCCCATTTATGGGCATTATGCTTGCTTGTCTGTGTGTCTGTCCGTTCATTTGTCCGTTCGTCCATTCATTGGTAGGTCCCACTTCAGGTTAAAGTTTTTTGTCGAGGTAGTTTTTGAGGAAGTTAAAGGCCAATCAACTTGAAACTTAGTACACATGTTCCATATGATATGATCTTTCTAATTTTAATGCTAATTTCAAGATTTTTTCTCTTTTTCATGGTCCATTGAACATCGAAAATGAAAGTGTGGGTGGGGCATCTGTGTACTATGAACACATTCTTGTTGGTTCCTCATTCTGCATAATCCCTCTCTATGCGATTTGGTGATAATTCATAAAAAAGACAAAAGAAAATGCCAAATTATAGATAAATTTGTTTGTGGTTTGTTGTATTTGTTTTTGACATTCTTGACTAGGTTTTGGGGAATTTATCATAACAAGCCTAAAATAATGGTGAAAAATCTTTACCTCTTTCTTTGTTAACTTGACCTTATATATTTATGGTCATCCTTATTATTGTGATACTCACCTTGATAAATTTATTGCATAAATCAAAACCTCATGATAATTTCTGAACTTACTTGCTGGATTTTCTAGTTGCGTTGAAGACCCATTGGTGGCTGGATGTTTTCTGCTCTTTGGTCCAGTTGTTGTCTCTTTAACATATTCCCCATTTCTATATTCAAATTTATTATTACCAATGTTATTTCAACTAATCGAGCAGAGCTTATGTTTTAATTTGCATAAGGACAGTCTATTTGAAGATGTGTGTGATAATGATGATTGTCGTTATAAATATTATTGAATTCTAATCACCTATCAGTGTCACCAAATGCATGTACAAAAGAACTGAGACTGAGTGTATGATACGGGATGAAAAACTGGACACTGCATGGATGAATTTATCCTAAAACTTCAGTCTGTAGATGGACTGGTCTTAAATAAGCGAACTTCTTAAACCCGGCCCAATCAATTGAAATAAATCTAGTATATAACTAGCATTTTGGTTTGTTAGTTTGTTTGTTTGTGTGTATTGGGTTATTTGTTTATGTTTCCATTAGATTCCAAATTTAATTTACAGTACTGTAAATTCATTTTTTTTTCGTGGGTACCAATTTTCATGGATAAAGGAAAACTTGCATGTTTGTGGATATTTAATTTTGTGGTTTTGCCAAGGTCTGCATACCAGCCTGTAGAAAATATATCATTGGTTGAACATTTAATTTCGTGGTTCACCTGTACCCATGCAATCCACGAAAATTGGTACCAATTATGAATCCACAGTAACTAAAATGATTTTTTGCAGGACTGTGGATTACAGCTTTCATCTGATGCAGAAGGACGTGGATGCTATCCACTGGATGAACATATTCTCTGTAAAAATTGTAATGCCAGAAGAATACAGGCAATGACCACAAAGATGACCACAGAACTATAATGTACCAACTAAGGATACTGATAACAACCAAATATTATAGTTCAGAATGAAAAGTGCAATGTACCAGAATTCAGATCTGCTTTATTTTATGTTCAATTGACTTTTTTTTAAATGATCTGACGACATCTGATAAATAAAATTGATTTTTTTTTCATCAATATTTCTTGATCAAATTTTTTTAAGTAATATATGTGCTACAGCAAACCATTGTCATGTTATAAATGTCAGATGCAATTTTAGGTGAAGTGGTCTTTTGACCCTTGAACTGGAAGAGTTCAAATGCAATCAATCCATTTAAAATTCATAGCATCTTTGTAAATATTTCACTGCACTGTACTAGTATTTATTTATGTATCTCATACTTCAAACTTTTTTTTTAATTTAAGCTTGAGCAAAGATATATAATTTTGTCATATACAATATTTTTGATGTGACACTTGCTTTATTCATTAATACAATTTATTCCACTATTTTATTTCTTTGGACAACGATGGACCACTGGTCTAAAACAACCCCTTGTTCTTATATATATATTGCAGTAGCTACTTGTGCAATACTGTCATTTTTAAATGTATTAGCTTATTAATTGTACCTACTGATATTATGTACATGTAAAGGTTTAATATAAATATGTAATGATTTTTTGTACAAAAATCTGAGGTTTTTATGCCTCACCTACAATAGTCAAGGGACATTATGTTTTCTGGACTGAGCGTCCGTTTCATCAGTACTGCTTTAGGTTAAAGTTTTTGGTCAAGGTAGTTTTTGATGATATTGAAGTCCAATCAACTTGAATCTTAGTAGACATGATTCCTAGGATATGATCTTTCTAATTTAAGTGACAAATTAGATTTTTGACCCCAATTTCATGGTCCACTGGACATAGAAAATAATAGTGCAAGTGGGGCATCCGTGTACTATAGACACATTCTTTTTTTTTTAAGTTTTAGAATTTTGCTTTGACAGACATTTTTTTTTATACCTAAATACTTTTGATATATAGAATTTTTAGGTTTGATTTGATGCAGTTAAGCATGAATTGACATTCTATTTTGTATAATACTAAAATGGTGCTTTTTACTGTAGTGAAGTTATGGAAATAAATGTTTACAAAATATAAAAGGACTCAAAATAATGTATTGTTGTTAAACTAATATAATCTGTACTAGATTGCTATTGACCAAAATAATGACTGCTTGATCACAAGTTAGACATACATGTCTATTAAATCAATTTGTAGTTGTCTCCTATGAATGTCACATGGACTGTTTAGAGACTAAGGCACTCATTTATGGACTGTCAAAGAATTTTCAATGAATACTTGAAAAAAAACAGGTAATCAATAGTTTAGGTAATCGGAGGAAAATGTATGGACTGAATTGCTCTTAAAAGGCATTGCTTTGCAAAATCTGTTCTAGGACAGAAAATATTCATTATAAATGTGACCGAGAGCCATTGTTTTTAGTTCATTGTACACATTTTATTAATTTATTCTACAATATAAACATGAAATATTTCACTTTTACAATAGAAGTGTATTATATTTATTTTTACCAAAGAAATTGTAAGATACTTTATGTTACAATGTAATATATTATATTTGTTACAATAAGAATGGAATGTATTTTATTTGATTGCTATAAACATGTACTGTGTTTCATTTTTTTAGCTAAAAATGTGATATACAATGTAATCTATATTATTTGTTGTGTAGACTTAAATATCATTTTGTAAAATGTATTTGTATTTTTTTATATTGTAAAAACAGAACATTTTGTAGACATTTTGTTATCAAAATATTGTAAACAGTTTATAAATAGATTGTGATGTTCCTGGTGGCATTTGTTTTTTTTTTATTTTGCGTGATTTTCAAATTATGCAAAGAACTAATTATATTTTGTTTATTTTTATTAAGTTAAGTACATTTTTAATGCATTGATTTCAACTCTCTAAATTGGTTAAATTTAAATAGACGTTTGCTTTAATATTTGTAATGGGAGTAAATCTAGTTCTAATGCCTTTCTGTAAACTTATATCTCATCAGTGAAAAAAAAAACTAAAATTTTATACAGCAGTTCTTCCTAACCTAATATTGAAGAATTTTTAACAACAGAGGTCAATAATTGGAACACAACAGGCTATTGTAACATTTTAACCATGGTTGGTAAAGGGGGAAATCTGTGTTGCATTGCAAATGAATGTGCTCAAAATATGCCGTTCATTTTAACCTCATTCATGCCATTTGATTATGTACATATGCCTCTTAAAAATTATTTGCTGAAATTAAAATTAGCACTGCTGCTGAAAGAAAATTACAAGGGTTATGTCCCTTTACTCTATATTTTGCTATTGCAAGTAGTTGTATGTCTCAAACTGCTTTTGATTCATTCCTTAGAATACTCAATTTGTTTGGGTAATGTTGAATATATTTTTGTTGAATGATATTTTAAAGAAAGATAATTTTTCCTGTGAAAACTAAAAAAATACTGATATTATGAAAATAATCACAGTTATAAAATACAGTCTTTTTTGAGTATTTTTTGTTATGAATTGATTGTACAAAAAACAATCAATCCATAAAATTTCATATAATGTGGATTCATTGGATACCAGTTTTCCAAGACTTGGTGGGTACCAGTAAACCACAATTATTTTTTAAAGATTTGCCTGTATTCTAGGATTTTTTTTAGGATTGTATGCAGATTTTGGCAAAATCATGATATAAATAATCCTCTTAAATGCAGTTTTTTTAAGTCCAAGAAATTGGTACCCACGAAAATAAATGAATCCACGGTAAATTTTAAAAAGAGTGTCCAATTTTTAACAGAAAAAGGAAATAAGGTTCTTCAAATAAGTAAATAGGTAAAATATATGATAAGTGATTGACATTCTGTGACTTAGCTTTTAAAAAACTTTCAATAAGGTTTAAAATGAAAAGTTTAATTAAATGTAATTTGAATTAATTAATTCTTTTTAAAAACAAGAACCAGATACATTGTATGTTTAAAACCACTTGATGCATTCCTTTATATCTTTTTATCACAGAATATTTCCTACAAAAAGTATGATATCAAATAGATAGATATTATATATTTTGCTATGTTACTTTTACAATCTAGTTATCTTCTCTGATGCAGTGTTTTAGCTACCTCCTATGATATAGCCACTTTTGAAAAACAGTCACCAATGCTAACAAAAATCTGTATATAGAAAAAAAAACTGGTCATGACTTTTGAGTTTGTTAACTTGAAAAAAACATCTTCAAAATAAAATTGTTAACGACTTTTGATTAGGGAAAACAGGGTTTCAAATAGATTATTATTGGGTTTGTTTCATCAAATTCTAAATGACAATCTATTCAGTTAACAGATGGTTAATAACCCAAAAAAATTAGAAATTTAACCTCAGCCTTCAATGATGGTAGATATACTGTATACCACACAAAGGGCGAGAGTTTTTTGCATGTCGAATATTTATACTATAAATGTCAGACATGTCAAACTTGTATCTTCTCTTATATGAATATACAAACAAACAAAAATAAGATCATGAAAAAAATCCCCATAAAACTATCTAAAAGGCCAAATGCGAAAAAAAAAGTGCTAAACTAAGTTGCTTTACTGTAAAATTGTTAGGGCAATATTCTGTGTATCATTTGACTTTTTCCCCTAACTTTTAACAATCAGTGAATCTGTTTATCAGCATCAATGAAACTGAATAGAACTGTTTATGGTAATTTTGTGTTGTTTGTTTTATATATTATTTACATCTATTTAAATTGATTTTGTGATAATGGTGCTTAGTGTTAGATCAGATCATCAAAAAATTGTGCTACACATTTTTGTTTTGAATTTTTATTAGCTTTTTTGTTAGATTGCACGTTTTGTTTAAGATGAAATGACATACATGTATAGGGTGTGGTTAGAACTATTGCACAAGCTTTTTCGTTTACTTTTAGAATTGAATTACAGGGTGGAATTTTACTTTTAGAATTCAATTACTGGGTGGAATTTTACCTTAGAATTCAATTACGGGGTGGAATTTTACTTTTAGAATTCAATTACTACTTGGAATTTTACTTTTAGAAATCAATTACAGGGTGGAATTTTACTTTCTGCAGAAATGACATGCAGTCTATTTATAATGTACATTTTTTATTGAAAATTTTGATGAAGGCTAAAATAAAATGAAAATCTGACAATGAATTGAGAGTATTGATAAGGAAAGCTTATGAAAAGCTGCTCTGTACAAAATATATTGCAATAATAAACAGGGTTTTAAAGATATATTAAATATTACCAATACAATGTATAACCATTTTGTACCTGCCAAATTCTTAAAATCTCTTGGGGCATTTGAAGCACAAAAGGCATCATGTATCTCAGAGCATGGTTTTCATGTGTAACATCTAATTCTCCATAGTTTTGCATATGTAGACTTTTTAAGCCTTTGAATGATAGTTTTTAGATATAAAGTTTATACAGTGGGGGTATTAAAAGAGGAAAAACATCCCTCTTTTGGGAAAAATCAACTAATAATAATAATATACCTCGAGAATGTTGACAGGTCTGTGTTTTATTACGTATATTTATATGTAGAGGGTGATAAAGTCAACAATGATATAACCTATAATCAGAATAGATAGACAATTTACCTACAGTATTTAGAAAAATTTGTGCCAGTCAAATATTGATCATCTTAGGTACAACATCAAAAGATCAATGTCGGATAAAAAACGTAATTCAAATAGTTTGGGGATGGGGTTAAAATTGCTGCAAGTTTTGTTTATCAAAAATCGGTTTTACATATATCCATATTGGTCAATCAATTTTCCCCAAATTAAGGTTAAGGAGGGGGAAGGGGAGTCAGCGAAAAAACTATGTGAATTAAGTTTTTTTATCCTACATTGAACTTTTGATGTTGTCCCTTAAACATGGATATTTTGTTTTCCTCCCCTTTTCCAAGTGCAGTTGTCTCCCATGTATGGAAGAGTTGTCTGCCTTGGATAGGGATCAACTACATATTTTCTACTGTTATTCAGAAAATATTGCAAGATATTTAATAATGCAAATACTACATTTGGGTGAAAACTATCATTCTAATAACTGAACCATAGATCAAATTGCAATAATGTACTGGCTTTTTTGTAAATTCTTGAAAAATCACAATAATTTCTTAAATTACAGTATAAAATCAATATGTATTTTTGCAAGTTTAATCAAAGGTTTTTCAAAAATCAAATGTGATATATATATATAAACATGAAGTTCACAGACTTCATAGGGAAGATAGAATTTTAAAGGAAAAAATTATAACAATATTGAAACTACCTTCAAAAAAGGAATAAGTAATATAAAACGTGTTGTGTTTCTACTGTTTGAGCATTCATTTAAACCAGAGGCTGTGTTGACATTTAGACCCATCTTTAACATTATTTATTGCATATTACACATTAAAGAACGTAATGCCTATAGATATAAAAGATGTATCTTTTATTGCCAATATTACAGTCATCATTTTATATAATTTATTCAGTATAGTCCTTCAATATTCAGAAATAATACCGGTTATATTTATCATTGCTTACTTTATTAATTATGTAAATTGCTACAATTAAAGTCATATGATTACAAACTGCAAGTGCATATCAATATCAGACAAAATTATTTATATTTTGAAATTATTTCCATATTTAATATATATGTTGTTATGTTGTGTGTTGAGCTTATCATTGATCAAAGCGTTACGTTGATTTATTAGCCACTTAAAAGTTTCATGCATCACCGAACATGCACTTTTAATGGTCTGCCTCTTATGTTATACAAATGTTAAATTGGAATTTTCCAAAATTTTTACTGTACGGTCAGAATATGTAGGTGACTTAGGAAAGAAAGCAACAAGGAGGGTAGTAAGGGGTCTAGTCTCATTTCCAAAATATTTTTTATGAAAACACCAATTGATAAAAAGAAAGGTGCTTTGAAACACTCAAGATATTTGTTTATGACTTTTTTATATGTCTTTTTGAAGGGTTATTGTTTAAATAATTGACAATTCAACGGAATACTTTTGTACATGTTTATGACCTTTTCATATGTTGGGTTTTTTTTGTAATTTTGTCGACCCTTTTTGGAATGAACTGAATCCGGACGTACCCCGTTGTGGTGGTATTA
Organism: Mytilus galloprovincialis; assembly: GCF_965363235.1. NCBI lineage: Eukaryota > Metazoa > Mollusca > Bivalvia > Mytilida > Mytilidae > Mytilus > Mytilus galloprovincialis. Next base: position 11,251,952 of record NC_134850.1, on the reverse strand, counting down.
CACCTTGTGGATCTGACATTTTAGTGGTACTACACCTTGTGGGCATGCCTTTAGTCTGTTAGTGGGTCAAGTGTGGTACGGTCATTTGTGGGGGGTCAGTGGACCATGTGTGGTACGGTCATTTGTGGAGGGTCAGTGGTTTTAATGGATACTCAGTTTTCTCCCACCGATAAAACCGCCTGCTGTGATATTATTTGAAAGTATTAAATTTAATCAAAACTTTTTATCTCGGTGGATTACTCTAATTTTAAAGGCTGGAGACCAATTTCTAGATTCAGATTACCCATATAGTGCTCACTATCGATAAAATTAACCTATTTGGTAATTTTAAACTGACACACTGTAGTACCTTGCTGATTTTATAAACTTTTGGGTTTTCGTTTATACCCTTTTGTCCTCATCTTTTGACTATTATTTTTTTTTCTTATCCTGTTTGATATCAAGCTGTGATGATGTAACAGGATAGATCTTTTTTAATGATATTTTAACAACATGTGGGAAATTTTATTCATATTTTATAATCCCAAATAGTAATAAATTATATTTTTCTAAATGGAAGATGTTTTATATCTTATTTGATATTATAATGAGGTGCATCGAGGGATGAAATTAGCATGGATCAAAATTAGAATGACTTCACCAAATTTGAATTATCATATTTTTATAAAGCAGTCATGCTTTTAAATTGCATAATCATGAATTGAATCTGTATTTGTACAGCCAAAAATAACTTTTTCTGCATACAATTTACTTTTTGCAACATTTTTACATCAGGTAAGGGTGATTTGATCTTCTTTTTTTTTTTGAGAAGTCAAATATTTGACTTATGAGGGAAACTTTGATAAGTGCTATTAGTTTTGTATTTGTTTGCAAATTTCAATAATGCATATGTGTGATCTCAGGTGCTTCACATGTGGCACCCATCATGTTGCTCATGTGACAAGTTGAAAGTGATATATCAGTGTTTTTAACAAATTGAAGTTAAAAAAAAAGAATTTAACTAAAAGATTTGAAAAACTTAAAGGTTACACAAATTATGCACAGATAAATTTGCTCTTTGTGATGGCTCTCCATTGTCAATAAAAATAATGTCCCTCCTCACAGGGTCAATAATGGGAATTCGCAAACAGACTATTGGCACATACTAGAAGATTATATTTAAAATGTTATAGGGAAAGAAGGTATCATAATCTGTTCTTCTTGTTTTAAGGAATCAAATGATTTACAAATTTATAATTTTAGTCCTGAATAAAACCAAAAAATGATAAAGCATTCTCAATGGTGTTTCATCCTACCGTATCAAAATAATCTGTTTTTAAAAAAATCCTGCTGTGAAGACTTTTAAACTTGTGTTACCTTTTTTGCTTTAGCAGACCATAGATTGATAAAAAAAATATTATACCAAAAATTTTTGAAAGCTTAAGATTTTCTGAAATAACTTTTATCAAGTCTTTAATTTTAGATATCAAACTCATAAACGGTTAGTGACCATCATATCAAATTCAGCTTAAACTGTCTTTTATAAACTGTGCATTAGGAAATTGAATTGTGCCCAGTTTAAACTTAATCAGGTTACTGTTAAGAAATAGCATTGTTTTTTCCTTCAGTAAAGTATTGTGAAAATACATTTCAAGTTATTGTATATTGTTTCTGAGTATAAGATTGTGAAAATCAGCTTTTTGTTTGAGTAAAATATCGTAAATATACATTTTCAAGATATCATATATTGATACTGAATTTTTAGACTGGCTTGTTAAGTTCTTATATTATATTTGTTACAGATATATTATTTATTTTATAAACCAATTTATGTAGTGAACAGGGCTCTTATTTATTCAGTTTTATTTTTGTTTTGCTTTTTGCTTTACACTAGTATTGTATATTTCATGTTCCACAGGTAAAGGCATTAAAGCATTACATATCACTTATACAAGTTTCTCTTTTTATTTTGATAGATATAGGAAAATGTAGTATGAGTGCCAATGAGACAACTCTCCATCCAAGTAACAATTTATAAAAGTAAACAATTATAGGTCAAGATGCAACCTTCAACACAGAGCCTTGGCTCACACCGAACTGCAAGCCATAAATGGCCCCAAAACTTACTAGACTGAGTGTAAAACCATTCAAACAGGAAAACCAAGGGTCTAATCTACATGTATATCAAAACGAGAAACATGTATGAACTACATAAACAGACGTTTATTGTGATTGAATAATACGTCCAATGTGAGGACCAGATTTAGTATGTCATGACTGGTTCCTTGTGATATATAGAAATAGGAAGATGTGGTATGAGTGCTAATGAAAAAGATCTCCATCCAAATAACAATTTATAAAAGTTAACCATTATAGGTCAAGGTACAGCCTTCAACATGAAGCCTTGGTTCTCACCCAACAGCAAGCTATAAAGGGCCCCAAAAATTACTAGTGTAAAACCATTCTAAGGTGAAAACCAACGGTCTAATCTATATAAAAGCTACTGTACATCAGATCCCTGACAGGACATTTGCAGTGGGATTAAACGTTTATAATGGTACCAAACCTTCTCCCTTTTCTGAAACAATAGTATAACATCATAACATAGAAGAACACACTATAAAATATCAATAAGAAGGCTGAACTCAATTAAAAAAACGCAAGTTAACACACAATGAAGGAATAAATTTTATCTGCAATACCTGAATGCAAATACATAGTTAATAAACATTATAAGGGATAAATAATTAAGGTCAAAAGTAAATAAACAGGTTTAAACCAAAGTTAAGTAAGATACCACTGTGAAATATTAAACAATTTTGCAAACATGTTAAAATCAATCTAGTACAAAGGACAGTTCATATTCATATCACGTAAATGTATGAAATAAGGAAGAGGATTGACAATGAGAAAACTAGCCAACAGAGACCAAATCAAACAGAAATCAACAACTAAAGGTCACAGTATTATCTCCAAAAATGAGTCAACCTAAACTGCAGCACATTATAAATCGTTCCAACATAACAAACGAGTAAATGTCATGATAGAGACATCATTTTGCATCAATTTTCAGAATTTTGCATTTTTACATGATTACGTATCTAACAGATATGAAAAATGCAGTTTAAAGCATTTCATTTTAGATGTTTAACATAACATTACTTATTCCAAATTTTTTACAAGCTTTTTAGCACGTCAAGCAGTTTTTCTTCTAAATATGAGCAGTAGCCTTATATAAAAATATAAACTTTCATAAGAAAAATTTACCCTTTCAAGACCCAGTTTAACATTTTCATTTATAATTATCATCTCTTCGAGAGATTGAGGGAGTGGATAAAACGTTCACTACGTTTGTTAGTCAGTCTGTCAGGCATGGTTAATATATAAAGTGGTATGCTTAATGGGTATGCTTGCCAATGAAACAAATCTCCACAAGAGACCAAATGACACAGAAATTAGCAACTATACAGCCTTCAACAATGAGCAAAGTCCATACCGCATAGGCAGCTATAGAAGGCCCCGAAATGACAAACATTAAACATTTTAAACAAGAAAACTAACGGCTTAATTTATGTACAAACAAATGAACGAAAAACAAACATGGAACCCATCAACAAACGACAACCACTGAAATACAGGCTCCTGACTTGGGACAGACACATACATACATAATATGGCATTTTTTTTAGCGGTATCCCAACCCTCCCCTAACCTAGAACAGTGATATAACAGTACATCTAAGAACGAACTATAAAAAATCAGTTGAAAAAGGCTTAACTCATCAGATAGACAAAAAAGCACAGTTCATATGCATATCAAGTTAACATATAGATGTGGTTTCATTACCAAAGAGAAAAAGTTATTCGGCGGGAGAAAACTGTTCAGTCGCATATATTACATGCATATCAGGAAAACTTGATACGAATATAAACAAATCACCAGCAACACGAGCCCCAAGTTTTTGTTGAGTTCGAACTACTCAGTCTTTAGTTGTCTGTATTGTGTTTTGTGAACTATTGTTTTCTGTTGGTTGTTTTATTTTTTTAGCCATGGCGTTGTCATTGTATTTTCGACTTATCAGTTTGATCATTTGACTCTCTAAAAGGCCTAGACTAACAGATGAAACAACAGCCAAATACGAATACAAAAACCCTTAAGATTGATTAACACGCCAAATTCTTTAGGAGCTAGTAGTACAGCTATCTAGTTTGTTTTTCACTAATTTGTTTTGTTATACCGTGATAATTAGGCAGTTAGTTTGCTCGTTTGAATTGTTTCATAGTTTCTCGAGTCGAGGCCATTCATGATCTTTTATTACAGACTATACAGTATGGGGGTTTCTCATTGTTAAAGGTCATACTGTAGCTAGCCAATAACTGCTTACTGCCACTTTAGTTTAACTCCGGTGGATAGTTGTCTAGGTGGCAATCATACCACTTCTTCTAATTTTTATATTTTATGAAGTACGTTCTAATCTTATTTGACTGTTGTTTGATGACACATATTAAATGTTTGATTCAAGACCGAAACATTTACTTACAACGACATGTCACCTTTTCGGACCTTCGAAGAGTTGTTTCAATGGTGTAGAAAGAGTTAAACATAACACAGGACATTGTAATGTAACAGTACACCATAAGAACGAACTAAACATCAGTCGAATAAGGCTTAACTCATCAGATGGATACAAATAGAAAAACATCTAATAAAAATACACGGTGGACGGGGCTCGGTATTTGTACATCCCAACAACAAAGGACACAAGTACAGATTAGAGAGTACTACTATTTACTCTCATTATTTGCTATTCTGTAAACTCAATCCATACCCTTTTACATTTGACGATTTATATATATTATACCTCCCTTCATATCACAAAGATCGAAATATGCATAGTTCATAAACTAAAATTTTCACATGGTTTTACGAAAGTCAAACCATTTCACAACTCCTCGTTTACATTAAAGATCATTAAATACTGAAAGTTCAATCATATACATTATCATTAAGGGTAAAAATAAATTACCAAACATAATTTAATTCAAACAAATTATATTTCATGGTAATTTTATTTGAAAGTAAAATGTATTAAATTACTAGATTATTTTGCAATTTTATGATTCACTGGACCGTGATGCAGCTAAGCAAACATTGGCTCCTACGCAACAAGTCAACCTCGACACACAGCGTTAAGCAAAAAACAAGCTTGTCTGCTGAAACAAAAATCTATTTGGTTGCTATGGCAGGTACATAAATATTGTTTATCAGTTTTATTGAATGCTGTTTTGTTTATAGTTGTTTATTCGATATGATAGTTCCTTGACGCTAAAGAGGTTCATTGCATGGAAACAGCAAAGACCATCACGTGCAGTGGAATCATTAAGGAATGACTAAAGACCCAATAGAATTATGTATACTAACGAAACAAACCTTTTGATGGCTTGGACAAGATATATTTTAAACAAGTATTTTATGTCCTTGTTGGATCATTTGACAATTGTCTTTAATCATTGATTTGACAGTCGTTGATCAATATAAAAAATAAGATGTGGTATGATTGCCAATTAGACAACTTGACTCTCCACACGAGCCGACAAAATGACACAGAAATTAACAACTATAGGTCACTGTAAGGCCTTCAACAATGAGCAAAATTCATACCGCATAGTCAGCTAAATGACAATGTAAAACCGTTCAAACGAGATAACTAACGGCCTTATTTATATAAAAAAAAATGAACGAAAAACAAATATGCAACACATAAACAAACGACAACAACTGAATTGCAGGCTCCTGACTTGGGACAGGCACATGCATAAATGATGTGGTGGGGTTAAACATGTTAGCGGGATCCAAACCCTCCCCTAACCTGGGACAGTGGTATAACAGTTCATGAAACATAAGAACGAACTATTGAAGTTTAATATTAACTGCAAACTTCTTCAAGTAATAAACAAATATATAATTTCAAGTTGAACAAAAATCTCTTCCCTTGAAAAGATCGAGACATAATTACGATATTAAAATATAAAAAAGACAAGAGAGAGAAGATATATACTATGAAACTATGAGCAAGGGCAATTTGAATCATTAGTTGAAAAAATACAGTAAACTACAAGGCCGAGATGAAAAACGACCTACATACGTGTAGTGAAAGCGAGGTGCTTTATATATTGGGATATCGCGAGCTATAGGCACTTCGCTCCATCATTATCGTAACAGTGGGCCCCGACTCCACGTTAAGTATTTCGGGCTTCTTTGACTTCTTCCTTTATTTTATGAGTCTGATTTTATACAGGAACGTCTTAGATAATTCAAAATTTAGTGACGACTATGTTGAACGCATATTTCCAATCGAATTACTGATAAAGGATACAACAGATACAGTTAAGTCTGCCTAATATCTTGCCTTACATCTAGAAATTTTCAATGAGGGTTAGTTGAAAACAAAACTTTACGACAAAAGAGATGATTTTAGCTTCCCAATTGTGAACTTTCTATTTCTATGTAGCAACATTCCAGTATAAGTAGCGCCTGCATACGGAGTATATATTTCCCAATTGATACGATATTGCCGGACTTGTATTTTCTATCAATATATTTCTTGGTAGAGGGGTTGCTGCTTACAAAGAAGCTTCCAAACCAAATATTTCTAAAGGTGAATTTGAAATCATTCCTTCGTAAATATTACGGACGCTGTCAAGAGTTGTTTGACCGTTATGATATCCGTTTCACGTATGATAGCGGATATTTTTTAGCCCAGAGACATAGGCGGATTCAGGGGGGGGGGGCCCTGGGGGACCCGGGCCCCCCCTTTCGTGGGAAAAATTTGGTTGATTATATAGGGAATCACTGAAGCATGACTGGAGCGGGCCCCCTCTAAGGTCAGTCAGCCCCCCCCCCCCCTTAGGCAAAGTTCTGAATCCGCCACTGAGAGATCACCGCCAGATTTTGGTGGGGTTCGTGTTGCTTAGTCTTTAGTTTTCTATGTTGTGTCTTCTGTACTATTATTTGTCTTTTTGTCTTTTTATGTTTAGCCATGGCGTTGTCAGTTCTATGAGTTTGGCTCTCCCTCTTGTATCTTTCGTCCCTCTTTTCTTATATTTTAATCAAAATCCCATCCCTTTTCACGAATGCGAACTACCAAATAAGACTTCTACCGGGTTTGTACTAACATGAGCAACACGGCGGGTGCCACATGTGGAGCAGAAACTGATTACCCGTCTGACACTCATGAGATCACCGCCAGTTTTTGGTGGAGTTCGTGTCGTCTTTAGTTTTCTATCTTGTGTTTTGAGTACTGTTGTTTGTTTGGCTATTTCTATTTTTAGCAATGACGTTGTTAGTTTGTATCGATTTATTAGTTTTAGTGCCCCTCTGGTATCTTTTGTACAGTAAATCTCAGTCTAAAAGAAGTCCGAGTCCGATATCAGAATAGGTACATTTGTAACAAAAGAAAGCTAGTAACAAAAATTAAGGAGGTGTGATATGAGTGCCAATTAGACAACTCTCCATCAAAGTCACAATTTGTAAAAGTAAACTATTATAGGTCTATTTTTGCTTGCTTTTTGTATATTTTTTCCTACAAAAGTTCACCTTTAAACAACTGATTCTCTAAAATAATATTGATACATTTCTTCTATGTAGGTGCCAACTATGATGTCTTTAAAACATGTTAAAGTTTATAGGCGTGAATTTATTTGTTTGTATGTTTTCATCTTCGATAGTAGTTAGGTGTTCAACTGGAAATTGGAGAACAAATAACATGCACTGCCTATGCTAGACACCAAGTCCAAATTGCGCCCCAATTTGAAGTAAAATAGTAGGGCGTATTTTTTTCGAAGAATAACAACCTCTTTAAATACATGCATGCTCATTGAGACCACTTATAAGATTTGCCCATCATTAAAAGTATTTCCGAAAACTTCACACCCCCGCAAAATCTTATTATAACTTCAAGATGACTTCGTATTTAAAATTTAATCAATTTCATACAAACAAGTCCTTGAAATGTATATCAATTTCATATGGCGACACGTCCTGTTCAAACAAATATATTGAAAGTTGTCAAAGCATACAAAAAACTATGCCCAAATTCCTTTCATGCCCTTAATGAGTTACTTGCATGTTTCGATCAATATTTTTTGTATGCATCAACATACAAAATGTCATGGTTACAAAATATATAAAGATACACAGTTCCCGCCTTTCCACGGCTGCTGAGAATCCGGTGCAGCAGACCTTGTAGAAAAGTATCGTCTGCCGATGAAAAAAATATTTTAAAAAAATACATAAAAAGAACTCCCGCCGAACGAACGTTCCGTTTGGATGAAATTTCAAAATGCAATAAAGTTATTCCTAATGTGTTTGAATTTAAATGGATTGTGAATGTCGCGTCATGGTAAAAAATGATATGTACATATTCAGACCTTTATTGCTTACATCGGTGCAAATCAATCCGCTCCACATTTTATTTTTGATCAATATCTCTCCATTTAAATATATATTTTCTTATACATAAATAAGAACTTGGTCAATATACTACTAAAATGAATACAATCCGACTTGACGTATTGTTTTGAAATAAAATGCAATATATTTATATTATTCCAAAGATTTCAGGTATATTTTAATTGTGTGAGTTAATTTTTGATGATATTTGAATTGCTATTTTGTGTATTGGATACGAGATTGATACACGATCTTACATTTACGCCCCATCATAGATATAGGGTTTCGAATGTAAACAAACGAACATGATATACTGACAACATTTCACACCTGAAATTGTAAGGTAAGCTAAGTTAGGCTATTTTAATTCCTGTTTTAACTGAAAAACAAATGCATCATATTGTATTAAGTCAATCATGTAAAAATGTCATATGAATATAAATATCTGTGTAAAATTAACGTTATTGTTTGGATGGAAAGTATATATTTAGGTTCGATTTCTTATTCTTTTCGTCTTCCCAAATACCCTCAATGTCAAAATTCATTCGGGACGTGATACGCCGGGGTCTAATTACCATGCAGGGTATCAAATTGTGATACCGGACCCAGGGTCAAAAGCTATTCTTGATGTTGTTTATTCATAGCTATTTCGTCAGGGGAAGGATTCTAGCCCTGCAAAGGATTCTTTTCATAGTAACTACAGTTAAGTAAAAGGAAGAATCAATAATGAAATGCATAATTAAGATAAGACGAGAAAAGGGGGTGGAGTGGCGGCATTGCCATCTAAATCAGCCATAGTTACTGTTGTACAGGGGATGGAGACCAGTTTTGAATCATGATTTAGGGAACGACTTTTTGATCTGTTGTTGCGTATGCTTATTTTTTTTCAGCGGCATTTTTCATTTTTGTATACATATTTATTCCGATCAGAGTTGATACATATTTAAGTTGGAAGTCAGCCACACTTTTTAATGGAAAATAAATTTTATCATTATATTTGTCATTTTTTGCGTAAAATTGTCAAAAAGTCGCCTTGATGCGTTTGATGCCATATGTTTTCATCGTTTCGACAAGAAAGCTCCCTTTTAATTCTCGAACATTAGCACTGCATGGTTATTTTAGTTTTTTGGAAGGATACTAGAATGATTTTTTTTTATTTTTACCATTTACTTGGGAAGGAAACATGTTGCAACTTTACAAGGTCACACTTTCTCAATCACATGGAACAAATACATTGAAATTGGTATTTGCTGCTTCTCCGTTAAGCACGCACCAAGGAGTACGTGCAAAGACATGTCTGCTTGTGGACTGTAGCCTTTAATTGGGAACTAGAACGTGAAAAATACAGCCCAGTGTGTTGGTCCAGTTCAAAGCAGGGTAAATTTTCCTGTTTCATTAACATGTTCTGGTCCTGAAGATGCATACTACAGTGAAACCTGGCTATACGGAATCCTGCAAAAACAGAAAACCTGTATGAACAAAACATATTCTTAAGCCCCGTCATATCAAATTGTATTCGTTGTGGACCTGATAAAACCGAACATCGGCCTAAACTTGACAAAATCTGTTAAGTCCCGAAAAGGTTCGGTTTAAATAGGTTTTACTGTAGTTTGCCACTGGACGTTAAGCGGCCAACTATCCATTATCAAAAATATAGTACGGTTAAAATGTGTACGATAAATATAACAGAACAAGTTTGAATAATGTAATTATTCCTAGCTTTAAATTAAAGAACGGTCAATACTTCTAAAAAGGGGGGTTCATTACTTCACTTGTTGCAAGTTTATAAAAGTACTGACAAACTCGGGTTATGCAGAATGGTTTGTAATTTCTGTTCCACGCGTTACATCCGCAATGCAAAAATTTGAACAATCTTGAAAACCTTTTTTTTTTATGTAACGCAACAATATGTTAATAAACCTGTCCTTAGTAATTTGTAATTTCAATTGTCGGTCATTTTGCACTAGTTTTTAGTTTAAATCTGATTGTATAAGAGCCTGGATAGGAATATGAAAAATAAAGAACAATGGGCTAAAACATGTAAAATTGGCGAACAATGGGCCAAAACATGTAAAGAATAGCGAACAATGGGACAAAACATGTAGAAATTAGAGAACAATGGAACAAAAAATATAAGGAATAGCGAACAATGGGACAAAACATGTAAAGGATTAAGAACAATGGAACAAAACATGTAAAAATTAGTCAACGACGGGCCAAAACATATATGGAATTGCGAACAATGAGCCAAAACATGTAAAGAATAAAAAAAACAATGGAACAAAACATGTAAAAATTAGAGAACAATCGGTCAAAACATGAAAGGATAGAGAACAATTGGCCAAAACAAGTAAAGAATAAAGAACAATGGAACAAAACATGTAAAAATTAGAGAACAATGGGCCAAAACATATATGGAATTGCGAACAATGGGCCAAAACATGTAAAGAATAAAAAAAACAATGGAACAAAACATGTAAAAATTAGAGAACAATCGGCCAAAACATGTAAGGAATAGCGAACAATGGGCCAAAAATATAAGAATAGAGAACAATTATTGGAACAAAACATATAAAGAAAAGAAAACAATGGGCCAAAACATATAAAAAATAGCGAACAATGGAACAAAACATGTAAAGAATGAAGAAAATGGGCCAAAACTTGTAAAGAATAAAAAACAATGAAACAAAACTTATTAAGAATAAAGAACAATGGTTAGAGAAAATAGGCTTTCATATTTAACACTTTTTTTAAAAGGGGTTGGTGGCTTTTTCCTGTTCTCAATATTCTGGCTGTATTAAACTAATCCAACATAATTGCACACAATTTCCAAGTAAGTTAATTATAGCTTTTTTGGGGTATTAAAACATGTGATATTGTAAATTTTGGTCTGATCGATTTTTTTAAAAATCATTTCAAATATATTTTTTGTAGACAACCAATTATGAATTAAAGATTTATCAAATTTCATCACTTTTCATGTTGCATTTTTTATTAGTTTTTCCCTTTCTTTTTGTGTATCTGATATTTCATCCTCCTACGCTAATATTTATTAAGTTTTTATTTCATCACATTAAAGTACTTTATCATTTTTTGAAAAAATTTGAAAGTCCTTATTTCTTTCATGTGTTATTATGATAAAGTCGAGAAACACATGGTTAGATTTGCGATTTTATCAGTCATTAATGTTTCAGAATTTTTTTCATTCTCATTAAGTTTGTTTTTGGACTTTAACTTGTGAAAAAGCAGAAAAGCGGGTCTTCGCCAATATCTCTGCAATCAGGAAACTGTACACAATATACTCTTTTTTTTCAGAGCATACACATAACTAGAGTATCAACATAATTTTATGTATATATGCAAACCGTATAGAGGCGGATTTAAGGCTGGGAAAAATAGTCTGGGTCCTCCGTTAAAGAGCTAAATATATTTTTAATGCCATGACTTTTGCAAGTCCCACTTCTAACGTTGTCGCCTCTCCCTCTCTTATTTGTGTTGATGACAACAACATCTTATACAGTAAATATATGCCTATAATGATGTCTAGTAGTTTTCTGGATATGCTTATCATCAGATACTATTAACTCACAAATGTAAGCTGGAGACCAAAAATCGTGAAAGCAAAACCTAAAAAACATTTGTGAATCTTAGAAACAAAAAGACGAAAGCATTACCGGAATATTTTATACTTGCATTTTGGGATTTATCAGCTTCTCGCGTAATCATGAAATTAGTCATACGTCATTGGCTTTCAAAATGTTTGGTTAGAGCGTTACAGATGAATTTTAATCTAGAAAAGCTTCTCGAACGTCAACGGTCCATATTTTAAAATTGCATGACAGAGTTTCATTGTTAATCTGAGTGCAAACACCAAATGAATATATCTATAAACATATATGTTACACTACTATAGTATTATAAGAGAGTATTGTTTAAGCATGCAGGTACGGGGCGCCGAATGGGACTCTTGTGGTTTTGTACAAAATTCAATTCTGTCATAACAAAATCATTTTTGTCTTACAAAACTATGTGCTACAGACTTGTTTTGTGAGAACTTCAATTTTGTGATGACAAAATTCATTTGTGTAGACAAAATTCATTTTTGTCATGACAAAATTCATTTTTGTAGACAAAATTCATATTTGTCATGACAAAAGTCAATTTTGTCTAAAAGGTATGCAAATATAAACATATTTGCATACAAAATTGACTTTTGTTACCTGATATGGAAATTAAATCACAAAAGTCAATTGTGTGAGGTAAGATTCAATTTTGTGAGACAAAATTAACTTTTGTGAGACAAAATTGACTTTTGCGAGACAAAATTGACTTTTGTGAGACAAAATTCAATTTTGTGAGACAAAATTCAATTTTGTCAATTTTGTTGAGACAAAAGTCAATTTTGTCAATTTTGTTGAGACAAAAGTCAATTTTGTTAATTTTGTTGAGACAAAAGTCAATTCTGTCAATTTTGTTGAGACAAAAATCAATTTTGTTGAGACAAAAGTCAATTTTGTTAATTTTGTTGAGACAAAAGTCAATTTTGTTAATTTTGTTGAGACAAAAGTCAATTTTGTCAATTTTGTTGAGACAAAAGTCAATTTTGTGACGACAAAATTCATTTTTGTGACGACAAAATTCAATTTTGTAACAACAAAATTGACTTTTATGTGACAAAATTGACTTTCGTGAGACAAAAATCAATTTTGTTGAGACAAAATTCAATTTTGTCAATTTTGTCAATTTTGTTGACACAAAAGTCAATTTTGTCTCACAAAAGTCAATTTTGTCTCACAAAAGTCAATTTTGTCAATCTTGTTGAGACAAAAGTCAATTTTGTCAATTTTGTTGAGGCAAAAGTCAATTTTGTCAATTTTGTTGAGACAAAATTCATTTTTGTCAATTTTGTGTAACAAAAGTCGATTTTGTATGCAAATTAGTTCACAGAAACCAAACTAAACTAATTTGAATACAAAATTGACTTTTGTCGCCCAATTTTCAAATTAGGTAACAAAATTCAAGTTTGTGTAACAAAAATGAATTTTGTCATGACAAAAGTGACTTTTGTCCGCTGATAGATAATTTTGTATGACAAAATTTTAAATTTGTAGTATGATACAAATTTTGTTAAACTGAACTTATTTTTGTTGAACAAAAGTCACTTTTGTCCGTACAAAATTGAATTTTGAGTACAAAACCACAAGAGTCCCATTCGGCGCCCCGTAGCAGGTGTTTAAAAATAATGGCTAGTACTGGGCGGATACAAATACGTCAGGAATTAATAAGACCATCATTTCTGTATTTCTTTATTTTTGGGCCATTTTCTCTATTCTTTATACTTTTTGCTAATAAATCTTTATATTTTAGCACCCCATAATTCTCATTCTTTTTCCCCCTTTTTTCTATATTCTTTATATTTTCTATTGTATCCTTTATTCTGCACGGTTTGTCCATTATTCTGTAAACCCCACTCCAAACCCTCATTTAAACTGATGAAAATTTCAAATGTATCTTGACCCGCTTATTGTTGAAAAAGGCCCTTTAAACCTGACAAAACAAAACGTTCGACCAACAAACGGCACGGCGACTGCATTTATAACAGCTGTAATATCCCAAACTGTGTACAGACATTTTCTGAAGAAAATGGTAAGCTGGTTTTAAAGCTAGATAAACCTCACACTTGCAGTATGACAGTTGTTTGCAGTTCCGTTATGTTGACAAAATTGCGCAGAACCTCAGCAAAGTACGAAGAGCTGACAACATTGCTTCGGAAGTTGGTATCACGTGCAACAAAATCAGTATTGTATAGTTGGTCCTGAAATCCGAAACTATGAAGTTATTCATACGTAACTAATGTATAAGAAATTGTCAATAAAACAATTAAGTATCAATGAATAGTATTGTCAATCGTTACTTTAAATAAATTAGTATTGCTCAGCAGAATAGCTGATCACACATCCAAGAATGGAAGGTAAAAGGGATACATTCAATATATATTTTTTTTTTCGGCATGAATGAAGGTAACCTCAGTACCAGTAATTGAGGTCCAGCAACTAAAATGTATCGACAATACCTAGCTAACAATTAAAACAAATAAACTCAGCATAGATACTATTAGCATTTTTAAAATATTGTACACAAAGAAAAATGGGGTACTGAAATATAAAGAATAGGTCAACATCTTAAAAAAAAGAGAAAAAGACTTTAAAATTTAAAGAATACAGAATCTAAGGTCCCCAATCCAGACATAAAAGATAGAATACAAACTTTTTTGTACATGCATAATAACACAGAATAATTTAAATGGGAAAATTTCAGCTTCATTTATCTAAAGAAAATATCCATAGAAAGTTTCCGATCATCCATGACGTTCAAAAGTAAGGTTATTAAACATGTAAATTTCAATATAGAAATTAAGTTAACCTAGCCATCTGTACGAAAAAAATTCTATAAATAATGAATTAACGCAATGTTCCTTAGATAATAGCCTCTTGATTTATTAATAGGCGTGGTCGATTCCAACGCTACCATGGGATCCAACTCATCGAAAAAAGTTAACATCATTCAAGTTTCTGAAGCAGGAGTAAATGAGAGAAATAACCAAGCGTCAGATGACGATCTAGATATCATCGACGACGATGCTGGCGATGATGATGACGATGGCGATGAACTAAGTCTAAACAGCGATAACACGATCTATTTGACCGGTCTTTTAGAAGACTACTCCAAACTTGTAACGGATGCATCTTTACAAGAAATCAAGAAATTTATGAAAGGTTATGTAGGCTTTGCTAGAATGAGCATGCCTACAATATCGAGTAAGATTAAATCGGGTGAAATGAGTCTGCAGCGGTCTCCTAAGGCTTGGCAATCTTCCAAAACTTCAACTAGACACATGCAGAGAGCTTCTCGGATATATAGTGCCGGTCCTGGTTCGGCGCGTCGACGAAGGTCAATTCCAAAGGTCAACTTAAACGTAAATGGTAAGTATATATACATATTTTTTTAACATCTCTTGTGTAATAAATGGTTTCATATGAAATATATTGCCTTCATATGTCCCATGGCAACTGTTGTAAAATTGCACTATATTGTCAAAATTAGAAAAGTTAGTACTTTTATGGTTTGATCACTTCCAATTGTAAATATACCTATGAAACGAGCCGCTGTTAAATGTACTTAAGGACAGAACAATTTATTTTGGTCCTGCTCCTTTTTTTCCTCCCAAATCCGTTATCTTTTTTATTTTATTTTTATGTTAACTATTCGCTTGATTCCTGTGTTATAATATATTAGAAATGCCTTTTATATTCTTCTTCTTATTAATTGCCTGTTTGCTACCCTCATGCAGCGGTCATATATATTATCAGTGACCGGTTCCAACATACCCTCGTTTTAATTTACTGTGGCCCTTACAAATGTCCGTCCCTTCATCCAAGTCAACATACCTTGTAGAATCTGTCTTTTAAATTAGATATGTATTTGTTCTCATTTTGCATATTCCTGAAATATTCGCCACTGGTTTCTAAGCAAGAACCAGTCAATCGATCGATCTATCTGAACACGAATTCGATATGAATTAATAAAAAAATACTCAGAATTTAATCTTATTATACATAGCAAATAGGACGTACTGTGCAAATTGTTGTGTATTTGTTTTTTCTACATTGGCTAGAGGTATAGGGGAGGATTGAGATCTCAAAAAATATGTTTAACCCCGCCGCATTTTTGCGCCTGCCCCAAGTCAGGAACCCCCTGGTCTCTGTTAGTCTTGTATGATTTAAATTTCGGTTTCTTTTATATATTTTTGAGTTTATTATGTTTCCGGATTACATTGCATGAATAGAAGCGTGATAGAAATATGATATTTTATGTGTATGGTGTTTTTTTTTAATAGTCACAAAAACTTGATATTTGCGACTAATACAAATAATAACAACCACAAAAAATAAACTGATTTGAATAAATACCCGGAGTTTCGAATCTGCAATGCTGTTCTATTTCATTCTTTATATGGTCTATTAAACCTTTTTGATTCGAGCGTAACTGATGATACTTTTGAAACGCACGTCTGGCGTACAACATTTTTTTATAATGTTATCTATGATGAGTTTATTCTCTTATTCCAGGCATGTGTATCACGCATCAATAATTAATGGTACGTCAGTGTCCCAGTTTAGGGTGGGGGTCCATTAACACGATTAAACCCGCCACATTCTGTATATGTGCCTGCCCCAAGCCAGGAGCCTGTAATTCAGGGGTTGTGTTGTTTGTTGCTGTGTTACATGTTTGTTTTTCGCTCACCTTTTTGCACTTCAATGAGCCGTTATTTTTCTCGTTTGAATTGTTTTACATTTGTCATTTCGGGGCCTTTCATAGCTGACTATGAAGTCATGCTAAGCTTCGCGCATTGTTGAAGGCCATACGTTTACCTATAGTTGTTCATATATGTGTCATTTAGTCTTTAGTGAAGAGTTGTCTCATTGGCAATAATACCACATCTTCTTTTTTTTTATATAGAACATGCAATTTGATTTCAACTACCGTCCATATATATATATGTGGAAAATCACATATATTGCTTTACAGACTAATAGATTGATTGTATGGTGTTTGCTGAATGTCTATTCCAAATACTTATGACGTCTGGCAAGGCTATTTTAAATTTTTTTTCTGGGACGCTTCCTACGAAGCCATTTTTTACTTCTGGACTTTGAAAGCAAATTTGGGGGGAACTTTGCGACCTAATTTTGACATGAAATTTTTCCAAAAATATCCAAGGCGTCCCAGAAAAAAATTAAAATAGCCTTGCCAGACGTCTTTTAAATTATTTAGACTACTGAATGTCCAGTGGCAGATATATTCTCATTTTTATTAAGAAAGCTACATACATGGATCTGCTATTAACTATACTATACTTATATCGTATTGTATTCTTTGAAGTTCTTATCGTGTCAAAAACAGTAATTAATCCTGGTAGATTTTTAAATTATTTAAATAAGCATGGACTGTCTGTTGATAGTTGGATAATTGTATTAGAAACACAACGGAATGGGCATCATCTAACTATATCCTGACCATGCAATTCTCATCTACATGTATGTTTAATAATTTATTTTCTTTGATCTTTTAGCCTTATTTATATCTGTTATCAAAAGGTCAGAATCACAGTTAACCACATTAAATTCATGTTTAAACCAGCCACTACTAAGCAATGTCAGTCTCAAATGACTTGTTTGTATCAACATATACCAAACCATTAACAGTTTATGAATTATAAAGGTTGTTTTTTGTGCATGCTGTCTTTTTTTTTGGTGTTATGGTAACTTCGCTGTGATTTTTCCATCATAATCATTGATCGTTGATTGGAAACAGGGGCGGATCCAGCCATTTTAAAAAGGGGGGTTTCCAACCCAGATTTCCCCATTCAAATGCATTGATCGTCTAATCAAAAGGGGGCTACAACCACCCCACCCGCCATCCCCTGGATCCGCCACTGGCTGGGATAGTGAAATTGTAACATCGGTTTAGTAGTCACTGCATAACTACTGGTGTTATTGTTTAATGCAAAACCTTTCGGAATGTTAATTCCTTAATGTAGTCAATTTGGTTCCGTATTGGGGCTTTTAGGTTTTTTTTTATATAAGCACCACTGATGAGTTTTGATGTGGGAGGAACGCGCGTCTGGTGTACACAATTATTAAATTTTAATGAGTTTTTTGACTGATTATATGATAAGATTCATGATAAAATATTTTGTAAATTGTAAAATTGTAATATTGTAAAATTGTAAATTGTAAACACTACTTCTTTACTGTCGTTATTCCAAACAAAACAATATAATTATCAAGTTTGCTTCGGTGTTAACACTTTTCTTAAATTCTGCATTTATAAATTTACAAATTATGGAGTTCTTACTAACTGAGGCAAAAATGGCCTTTGTAGATGAATATTGATGATTATTGATAAGGTCGTATTTATAAATTAACTGTTTACAAAACTTTTGAATTTTTGAAATACTAAGGCTTTTCTACCATTCTACCCCAGGAATAGATTACCTTAGCTGCACTGAACTCCGAGGGAAAAGTTAAATCTACAGCCAGAGTGAGACTTAATCACTTGAGTGCGTCGTTTATATAATATTCCATATATAAAGTAATTATGAAAAACTATTTAATAGAATTTAGAATGGAAACGGTTGATGTGTCAAATAGACAACTACCCGACCCAAAGCATAAAACAGTCAAAAACCATCAATACATCGAGAAAATCCCGCACCCAGAGTCTGGCTTCAGCTGGCCCTTTAACAAGAATGTGTACTTGTTCAGCAAAAAAGGACGTCATACTAAACTCCGAAACATATAAATGAAACATGATTAAAAAAAATACATACGAAACTAACTAAAGGCCAACATCTCCTTACTCTAAACAGACGCAATAGACAGCAAAAATCTAATGTTTTGTGATCTGAGTCCTCCCCCATACCTCTAGCCAATGAAGAATAAACAAAAATACAGAAATAAGCACAGTAAAACTCAGTCTAAAAGAAGACCGGGCTCAATGTTAGAATAGGTAAATGAAGAAACTTTATCAATACTACAGGAGAAACACAACCGAAGTTATTAGATATATGAAGATGTAGTTTGAGTGTCAATAAGGCAACTCTCCATCCAAGTCACAATTTATAATTAAAAAGTAAACAATTATAGGTCAAGGTACGGTCTTCAACATTATAAGTTATAACATAAGCAACACGACGGGTTCAACATGTGGAGCAGGATCTGCTTATTCTTCCGAAGCACCTGAGATCACCCTAAGTTTTTGGTGGGGTTCGTGTTGCTTAGTCTTTAGTTTTCTATGTTTAGTCTTCTGTACTATTATTTGTCTTTTTATTTTAAGCCATGACGTTGTCAGTTTATTTTCTATCTATGAGTTTGACTCTCCCTCTGGTATCTATCGTCCCTCTTTTAGAACTAATTCATTTTCATGTACATTTTAGAATTGCCATTTGATCAGATACTTCCCGTAGAAGGGTTCAAAAGACGATCTAATATACGTAATGGTAAATTGTGTTAACTAAATATGCACGGTTTGGATATGTGTGTTTGTTTCTAGCATAAATGGTGTTAATGTGTGTTTTTATCAATTACTAGTAGTCCGTTTCAATGTTTGTTGCAGTTCATTGTTTCTGTTGTTCTGTTGTTTTCCTCTTATAGTTGATGTGTTTCCCTCAGTTTTAGATTGTAACCCGGAGTCCCCAACGAACCCCACCCATGCACAGCTTAATCGATCTATGACTATTGGTATATATACTACTTTTGTCTTTATTTATGGGTATTTCGGGGGGCTTTCCCATTACACTGGAAGGTGACAACGTGTTGCTATAAAGATAAAAGTTTTCTTGGTCTTCAATAATAGTTATATTTATCTTATTTACACCATACTAATTAATTGTAGTTGCATGGTATTTTCCAGATACAGAATAAGTCTGATTGGGATTAAGCATGTATACTAATACACATATCATATTTCTCTGTCTTGAGTGTTCTACTGTATTCATGTCACGTAATATTTTCATTTTAGCGGGTTGTTTTAACATTGCCGTACAAGCGGGAGGTTTGGCTAGCCATAAAACTAAGTTTATCCCATCACCATCATGTTTTCTTTTAAAAAAAAATGTCATGTACCAAGTCTGGAATATGACAGTTGTTATCAAACACTCCGTTTCTATATATGTTGGCGTTTGTTTTTGTAGCAGTTCAGTGTTTCTGTTGTTCCATGGTTTTCTTCTTATAGTTGATGTGTTCCCCTGGTTTTGGTTTGTGACCAGGATTGTTTCAGATAAAACAATTTATGACTATTGAACAGCGGCAATCTACTTTCGCCTTCATTTATTATTTTTGGGCGATTCTGGATTTTCCTCAATCATAAAACTCAAATCAAAGGAATTTTAAAGCTCGGTATACATACAAGCTCGAGGATTATTAATAAACTAATCATATGTATACCAGGTTTTAAATTTTGTACTCCAAACGTGTGTTTTGTCTTTGCAAAACCCAATGACGCTCGAACCTGAAAGTTTTAAAGACCCCAGAAAGTATGAAATTGATTCGCAATGACGACCCAATATCTGCAACAGAATCTTAAATGGATAGTAAAAATCATCTTTGCCTAATCGACTTGAATCTTGATTCCTTGGTAGTATCAAAATATATGTATCGACAGAGCAAAAATACCAGACTCCAAATGGAAAGTCAATAAAACACTGACAAAATATCTGACTCCAAATGGAAAGTTCATAAACACTGACAAAATACTAAACTCCAAATGGAAAGTCCATAAACACTGACATAATATCTGACTCCAAATGGAAAGTCCATAAACACTGACAAAATACCGGACTCCAAATGGAAAGTCCATAAACACTGACAAAATACTAAACTCCAAATGGAAAGTCCATAAACACTGACAAAATACTAAACTCCAAATGGAAAGTCCATAAACACTGACAAAATATCTGACTCCAAATGGAAAGTCCATAAACACTGACAAAATACTAAACTCCAAATGGAAAGTCCATAAACACTGTCCATAAACACTGACAAAATATCTGACTCCAAATGGAAAGTCCATAAACACTGACAAAATATCTGACTCCAAATGGAAAGTTCATAAACACTGACAAAATATCTGACTCCAAATTGAAAGTCCATAAACACTGACAAAATATCTGACTCCAAATGGAAAGTCCATAAACACTAACAAAATCAAACGCTATATCAATCAACGGTTAAATTGAAATAGAACTGGCATATTCCTGACGTTTCACAGGCATTCTCCCACAATCAGGTGGTTTAAAACCCTTTATACCTAGGTATGCATAAATGTTGATACTAGCAGATGGCGAAGTTGGTAGGGATATAATCTTATGGTCAAAAGGGAATGGTGTCATTTATAGAAATTACTATGGGGAAATGGGTATTGCTGCGTTATAACTGTACAATGTAACTAGTTATTTCTGTATCAGTTGGAATCCAATTCTTACTTAAACTTGGTAGCCTGACAAATCCTCGACAAATCAGTGAAACATACAATACAATCCCCTTTCAATTCTAAAAAGGCCACACTATTTTAGAAATATATATCTAGGAATTGTATATGAATGTTTTAGATATATTGTACTAAACTTATGGAACGATTTAATTTTAAAGGATCTAACTCCATTTTAGGCCCTATTTATGGACATTATGTTTTCTAGTCTGTGCGTCCGTTCGTTCGTTCGTCCGTCCCGCTACAGGTTAAAGTGTTTGGTCAATTAAGGTAGTTTTTGATACCTTCGACGTCCAATCAACTTGAAACTTAGTGCAAATGTTCCTTATGATATGATTTTTCTAATGTT
The DNA here is from genome assembly GCF_965363235.1 of Mytilus galloprovincialis. Classification (NCBI taxonomy): domain Eukaryota; kingdom Metazoa; phylum Mollusca; class Bivalvia; order Mytilida; family Mytilidae; genus Mytilus; species Mytilus galloprovincialis. The sequence goes on along the minus strand of NC_134850.1, from coordinate 11,230,123 downwards.
AATGCCAAATTAGAGATTTTACCCCATTTTCACGGTCCACTGAACATAGAAAATGATAGTGTGGATGGGGCATCCGGTTTTTTTTATAAATTCGAGCGTCAGTGGTGAGCATTTTGTAGACGAAACGAACATCTGACGTACACAGGTCGTATCCTGGTATCTATGATTAGTTTATTTACATTGATTACAAGTCCTTTTTACTATACTCTTGAGGAAATTAGCTTCATCATGCTCAGCATTTACGGATAGGGTGGTTCTGTCGATTAATCGTATATCAGACTAGTATTATCCCACGCCCAGACACCCACATCTACCACAAGGTAATGACCGAGAACCAGGGGCGGATGCAGGAATTTTCGAAAGGGGGGTGCTAACCCAGGGCAAAAGAGGGGGGGGTGCAGGGGGGTGCAAAACATATGTCCCGATACAAATGCATTGATCGGCAAAAATAAAGCGGGGTGCGCACCCCCGGACCAACCCCCCCCCCCCCCCCCACCCCCCACCCCTGGATCCGCCACTGGAGAACTAACCATCTAAGCCAGTGTGGTTTTCTTCTTATAATATATCTTTCACAGTTGATGTGTTACAAAAGTTTTCTTTCAAAATTTAATGAAATTATTCGAGTGTGCTATAGTGTTGACTTAGGACAATTCAAGCATGAAGATCCGTTGACCCTAAACTTTAGGACAATGTCCGTTCATGGGCAGGTATTTTCAAGGAATATTGCATTAGAAATCCTAAAGTCTAATTGACTTCGTAAGATAGCATCAAAATAACTCAGCTCTCAAAGGTGAAACTGTCTAATTAATGAATGTTTGATAGATCTTGTTGCCATGCAATTACAAACAAATGTATATATTAGCCTAGCAACTACAATTTCCAGACTATGACACGTTAAACATTCAAACTTTTTTTTTCTAAAATATTAAATTTTAATAATTGCACTTTCATTTTTATACTTTTTTCTGTTCATTAATGGGCAAATTTCGTCACGTTGGTTTGAACGCTTACAACAAAGATTTCCATACAAGTGTCCGGGTAGTTATGTGCAGCAATAAAAATGGATGAATCGAGACTGGTCTCGCATGACCCATCACGTAGATCTATTACTTTTTTTCAAATCAAAGTGAATATTTAATGCTCTTTTTAAGCATTTCTCGATAAAACATTTCTATACTTTATATGAAAACGTAAGCAGAAGACACGCACCGTTACGCGCGGGAAGTCTCGCGTGAATTTTTCTATCAATAATTGATACCAATTACTCTTTAGAAAGAGGAAACATATCGATCGCCTACTTGTCTTTGTAATTTTCCTTTTTCCAAACCCGAACTTGTTTAGTACATTGTAACAGTTGGTTCACCATGCAGTATGATATAGTAGCGAGGTGTGCGGAACGTACAAGAACAAGCTGGCAAAAACATCCACCGCATTTCATTTTCGTCTTTGCAACAACAAGGAAGCACGGTTTTTACGTCAGACAACTTTTCAAAAAGAAGATGCAGACAGTGTGGTTTGTTAGTTATCTAGAAGTTCTATAAATCATTAAGTTAATTTGCATTGAATTTTTGCCTAAAACGAACAACGTTGCAAGTTGAGTTGGAATGAATGCAGTGTTGGAACAAATATTGGCTCAGCCTTTGGAACAATTGTGCTGCTACATGACTACTGTTTTACCAAATTGTTATATTTTTCATTTCGTTTTTTCCTGAACGGAACGGACTGACATCATTCATAATTATGAGAAAAAGACTACTTCCGGTCAGAGGTCATAAGAGGTAAGTATTCTGTTTTATGTGTTTGTATAAATTTTCCGTAACTTTTACTATACATCACATTTTGAATCAATTTTTCATGACGATAGTACAGTGGTTTAGTTGGGTCCGTTTAGTTGACTTGAAGATGGTGAGAGATGCGCATAAAAACTTGTGCAAAAAATGAAGCACTTTTGAAATGTGTATTCTTAAGTCAAGTCTCCATATACAGTCTGAATATTACATTTTATGACCACTATTTCATTGCTTTTTTTTTTTATATCTATTAAATTACTTGGGCATGTCACATCTGTTTCGCTATAGCGCCATCTATATATATAGATAGACATAAGTGTGTAAACTATTCAATTTTATTTTCTCTCATACAAGGAAACCACGAAATACTTTATTATCGGAAATTGTATTTAAAATACAAATCTTTTAATTAAAAGCGTTGTTTTTAAAGGTACATGGCAGTGCTGTATGGCAGCAAAAGATTCAACCCATTCGTCCATCGGCCTAGGGTCACGTCCGGAGCCATGAAAATAAGGAGACTCGTAGAAGAGAACAACCCATGGATATGAGACATGGTAGTTGGGATGCGTAGGAACGATGAAAGATGTCTTTACTGGAAAGAAGGACCATAACTCAGTCGGTAAGTTTTTTGCACCACAAACATATATACTTATAAGAGAGCATTATACAACAAAAGAATTGCTGGATGCTAGCATGTATTTGACATAATCTAAAGACTTGATTTTATAATAGCAACAAGCCTCTTTTAGGGCGCGAAGATAATCTAGTCTAAATAGGTTTCTTGACTTTCTGCAAATCCGGAGCACATGCGATCACACACGGTGTTTTAAGGTGGGGTTCGAGTTGCCCAGTCTTTACTTGTCTATGTAGTGTTTTTGTGTACGTTTGCTTGTCTTCTGGTCTATTTCTCAATGGCGTTTTAAGTTTATTTTCGACTTGTGAGTTTGAATGCCCCTTTGGTGTCATTCGCCTCTGTTTCAAGTCTTCTTTAATGTTATGCTTGGACGGGTTTATATATTTTCACCATGATGTGTGTAATTTGAAATCACCCTTTTATGGAGTGCGTGCGTTCGAAGCGATTTCTGGATTGACCTTCATCTGGAACACTATTATTGGATGAAGTCAGGCAATTCTATAAGATAACAAATTGATATTGTATTGATCTCGGTAAGTTTGAATCAAATTATTTATATACCAAATATTTGTTAACTCTTCTTTGGTCACAGAGCTGTCGCATTTCATCTATAAAGATTCGTTTAAGAAGTCAGGAAATCACGAAAAAGATTATTTACACAAAACAGCTCACAGTATATAATGGAAGCATCCTCTGAGTCCAGTTATGTAACTTTTACAATTGACATGCTGGCGAAAATGTGATTGCTAAGAACTATCTTTTTAAACAGGATTATACGAAATTCTCAAGAGTCAGTTTTATACGAACAATTAGGAGGATGCCACCAGTGTAACAGGGAGGGATTGTTAACCCTTACCGTGCATTTTCTCTCTCTCGCAAAATATGTGCTAAACCTCACAGTGTTCTGAACTGTTATTTTGCTTTTCGTCTTGTACTTTTGGTCATGGTATTTATGAGTTTTCATTGACTTTTTGCTGATTTCAAGACTAGTAAGTTACGCAGATCCCCGAACTAGTGTTTATCTTCAGAGGTATGTTTTAATGATTTACTGAAACACATCGTCTTAATACCAGACTACGAGTGTAACGACTACATGTTACGAAAAATACAGAACTCTTCCGAAATTTTCTTTTTTTCCTATTCATGTTCAAATGGAATAATTCATATGATTATTTAAATTTATCTTGGAAATCAAGAGGCGAGACTTTTTTAAATGCTTGTTCATGCATCAGTTATCACATTTGAAACCTGTTCAGGCGTCAGTGTGCCACATCTGCTATAAAATTCATACATGGTTGAATGTGAAAAGTATAGTAAAGATGGAGATAATATGTATCTAGTCTCTTTCATTAGCAAAACCTTTCGGATTTTTTTGAGTTATCAATACTCTCCCAAATTGGTACTTGATTTTACCTGACGATCTTTTTGATTCAGGCATCAATTGTGAGTCTTTTTTAGACCGTCGAAGCGAACATCCGGTGAACTAAATTTTTATAAGCCTGGTATTTTTTATGATTTATGTTTGTGGTAATTTTCGTGTCGATGTTCGAGGAAAAAAAGCTAAGAGTTTGGATAGCCTTAATTTTGGTATTAGTTTCTATTCTACTATTCATCTTTTAAGTTCTGTGATAATTTCATAACTTATTTTAAACTTAGTTTGACCATTTGTTTCCATGTCGATTTTTCTACATTTCGTTGTTTTCTTGAATCTCTGCATTTTCTGTTCATTGTGCATGTTGCGTGCTAAACTTTTCTTTGAGAATGTAGTAAATAACATGAATTAATAATAAAAAAAAAAAACGATTACGAGTAGCTGAATCGTTTCGTTAAACCTAATTTCACTGAGGTTTAAACCGGCTCAAAGAGTAGTTGGTCGTTGTTAAGTTTTGCCGTTTATTTTCGGTCATATTTCAGTGTATTGATGAATGGATGATGTTTAAATGTATTCTATCGCAACCATCGGAAACACGTGTTTAATGCACGTGTTGGTACATCTGTTGTACGCTGCAAGCCGTGGCATCATGTATCCAGATTAAGTATCATGTTGACTTATCTCTCGCCCCCTTTTCCAGACTCTTGTCGATTCTCGCCCCCTTATCAGACGCTTGCTTCAGTGTTATAAATTGTATCGGTCTTTAGATTATGTCTCGCCATGATTTTCTTCAGACGATTCAGTTGTGTAATGCTCTCTACCAAAAATGCACTCATAAAACCCTTGATATGTGGGATGTAGACCCCACCTATAGACTTTAATATTTCTTTACAGGTTGGTGCAAATGGATGATTTATATATAGTTTATTGAAAACTATTGTTATTCTTCAATCCCTGCAAGGACATATTACGTGCATATATACAAATATACCAATTAGTATACAAGTATATACATTTCTATCCATGCAGATATTTCAATTTTATAAAATAAGAAATTATTTGATATCAATATAATGGGCTGAGTAACTTTCACGGGCTACCGGCTTTGCCTTTTTTAGCCACAAAGAATATGATATTTTGAAATGTAAGTGAATTAGGGAGGCGTGAAAAATGGATGTATAGCTAAATTTAACAGATATGAGAAAATTATTCTACATATAAATGTGATTAATGACTATCGGGGGTGTATTATTAAAAAGATGAAATGAAGTATTAGGTGGTTTTGTTGAGAAAATAATTGAGCGACATATAAAGACTTAGAAATGTACAAGTATATCTTTCATAACGAAAAAACTACATATATTAGGACAGAAAATTAGGAGAAGACTATGGCAAGCCGTTCTCTTCAAAACTATGTTTAAACCATATTTCGAAAAATTTACACACTGAGAATTACAACAAAGCACACTGAGATTTAAAAACTTCAAAACACACACTGAGAATTAAAAATTACACACTGAGAATTAAAAATTACACACTGAGATTTCATAAAGACGCACTGAGATTACAAAAATGAAAAACACACACTGAAAATTGAAAATTACACACTGAGAATTGAAAATTACACACTGAGATTTCAAAAACACACACTGAGAATAAATAAACTGAAAACACACACTGAGAATTTGAAATTACACACTGAGATTTGTGCGCACTTTTTATGCGCACATATATCTAATTAGCATACTTAATCTGAATCTATTACAAGCTTAAAACAACTAGGGGACAGAACTCGTTAGTCCTTCGATTTGGTTCCAAATTATTTATAAAAAAAACTTTAGAAATACAAGAACAAGAAAAATACCCACTTACTCTTATTACAAAATATAACCAAATGGTAAAAAACTTTATTAAAATTATAAGAAAACATTGGAACAATCTGCAAAAAAAAAAAAAAAAATGCAGTGAAATTTTTACCCAAGTGTCTATTATAGCATATAAACGTAACACAAATATAAAAGATTACCTTGCGAAATCAGGGTAACAGTTGGAAGACTTTTGAAAAGGGACCCATGCTTAAACGGTTTTAAGTAAAAAAAAAAATCCCGACACACTAGTAGTAATGATCTCAATTTTAGGCAACAAACTTATAAATATGAGCGATTTTTAAGTATTGAAATTTATTACGAATGTTGGTTGAAGGAATCGCATTTCATTACATAATGACAAGAGTTCTTGAGATCAAGATATTAATCTGTTGAATTATTCATCTCATGAATATTCATTAGTAATTTGCATATTAATCTCAGTGTGTATTTTTGAAATCTCAGTGTGTAATTAACAATTCTCAGTGTGTGTTTTTCAATTTATTTCATTTCAGTGTGTCTTTTTAAAATCTCAGTGTGTAACTTTGAATTCTCAGTGTGTGTTTAATTTTTTTTAAATCTCAGTGTGTTATTTTAAGTTTTTAAATCTCAGTGTGTATTTTTTTCGAAAAAAGGGTTTAAACATAGTTTTGACGAGAACGGCTTGCCATAGAAGACGCTCTATGTTGGACTAACTCGTGTCTAATCCTTTTTGCGATATTTTGCACAAAAAAATGTAAGCTATTGGAATTGAACATTGAATTATAAGTGTAGACAGATTGGTTTATCCAAACGTCTTCATTTGCTTCTAACTTGTCCCTTGAATTCGGACCGGTGTAGAACCCATTTTTTGGAGCATGCCAATTCTGAATTCTCTGTTATTTTTATAACCTGAGAAAAAAGAATAGTCGATTGAATAGAAAAAATAAATTCTTTGGGACTAATCGGATAGAAACCATTGTTTGGGGTTGATTATGATAAGTGTCTTAAAATGAACAGTTTGACGATGTGACCGTCTATGTTTAAACAGACAACTCAATTATACCAGTACGGTTAATAGTCCCGACTTAACACATTAATTGGATGTTTGTGAACTGTATCATTCAACTGAAACAGACTTTATAGTTTCACATTCATTTTGTGTTTTTTTTATTTACCCAATTCTATCCGAAGGGCGATAACTGTGTGTTTGTGGTGGTAACTTATTTTCTGATCGATTACAACATGAGCATGATTGCATAGCCAGAAATTAGTAGTGGTTTTGCTAATTAATATTCATAATATGTAAATGAGAATTGTACCACGTGATAGTACTTTGAACTGGACTGGCTTGATAGGCTTGATATCATTAAAATCTTTAAAACACGGATATTATAAGTTGCCCGTCACAGAGTCCTTATTTACAATCACTTTGATATTTCCGTAAAGTTGTCAGGCGGTCAAAATCAAAACAATGAACGCGAATTTAGTGAATTTTTCGTGCTTTCGTGAGTTTATTCTTCTTGAAATAGTGACATTTTAATTTAACGTGGGAAACTAGAGTTCAACGACTACACATACAAGGTTTGGACTTGCTTATTCTTTGGAAATTCAAGTTCATATTTCACCCCGGCAACCTGTTTTTGTAATGACCTTGTAAGCCAATTTTCAACACAAAGTTTGCAAATTTGACGTTTCAGCCATTTTAGCCTGTATTTTACACTGCAATGTTAAAAGCCTCTCGCTTCGATTTTTAAAATAGCTCAGGAACCTGTATTTTTGCAACAACAGTCATTATGTTTCGTTTAAATGGTGTATATTGTTGTGTATATTCATTTTCTGCCCCGGCAACCTGTCTATCACTTAAATTAAAATTAAAACAGACATTTTTTCAAAATTCCCTAACATTTTAATGTAATTTCCGTGACCCGCATCCGATTTCTTTAGTATAATATTCAAATAAGCAAAGTGGCGTTGATTTCTGGATATGGAATACATGTATAAGAATTTAGTTGTATTTTTACTGAAATATAATGATTCCATGATATATGTGAATGACGTTAGTTTTTTTTTTAATTTGTCCACGATCTGCTATATACATATAAAAGTTACATATACCCATCATTTTATTACCCTTTAACTCTCACATAATTTATTCATGGTTGTCATAAATCAGGTATATGACGGGTTACACTCATTTTTTTAAGATAAAATGTTAAAAAAAAAATTAATAACAAAAACACCATCCTTCCGCATCCCTTTAAAAAAACGTTATAAAAGAAATACACACACCAAAAATTAGCTTTTGTATTTGAAAAGCAAACACTTCATTTAAAAAACAAAAACAAAAAACAAAAACACCCATAAGAAAAAAAAAGTCTACTAAACACATCACAGAAAAGACTGCAATTTTACAATTTTCTATGTATATAAACTAGCCGTAAATCTAATGTACATTTTTATGGATATATACCGCATCTCTCTTTAAACATGTAATTTTATACATGTCACGTATTTTTTTTAAACGTAAGATAGATTTTGAAACGTCATTGATAAGACGGTACTGATATTAACATATTTTCATTTTTCATCTTTTAATGCTGATGCTTTGTTTATATCACATTCATAATAATTTGCCAGTATAGTTTTTAACTATTTGAATTCTTTTGATTCGTTTGTGAACTTTACAATAATGTGGGCTTTCTCAGTTTCATAGTATTCGAATAAAGACATTTTTTTTATATTGAAATATAAAAACTATAAATTTTAATATTCTTGATAAATTTAAATATATCGGAAAAAAATGGTATTTATAAATTTCCTAAATTTTTACGAATTCTAAAAACACTGTAGCATTATCCTGTTCTGAACCTCTGAAAAATTTACCGCGGCAAACAAATGTAACAGAATATTTGATTGGGTAAACCAACTGACTGTAACCAACCGACGCACCGGTAACTTCCTCTTTAGAAACAGGTGTTTTGAAATCGTCAAGGCGCTGTCTGAAAACAATGATGAAAACACGTTTTGTTGTTAAAACCGGTGACGTAAAATTTGCATGTAAAGCACCGTGACACGTGAATACCCTTTGAGGCCTGAGACATTCCAAAATTTAAAAACGCTTGATTCCAAATATTCAGAACATTCCTTTGGCAAAATGGCTGACAATGTCATTGACTCGAACAAACAACAGAACGCACATGGCATTAAGAAATCACAACGGAAAGAAGCATATACCATAGATTTTGGAAATGATACCAAGTCAAGCTTACAAGATTCGTTCCTTAAATTTAAAAAGGCAAAACAGGTAGGGACTTTTACTTTGCATAAATGATACAAACTTGGCACACTTGAAGTCGCTTCCTTCAAAACTTGCTGAATAAAATGTTATCCAGCTGAAATTATATACTATTTTTTTTTATAAATTTTAATTAAAAGTGCTAAGAGTTACTTTCGGTCAATAATGTGTTAGGCAATGTCTAAATAGGGGTTGATTGATCATTCAATGTATACATGTACATGTATGTCAACCCCAAAAAAGTAAAATTGTCATGTGAATGTACACAATTTGAGGGTAATATTTATTTATTTAAATCAAATAATTTATGATGGATAAGCAGCAAAAACTCAAAATAAATTCTCTAGCAATCATGCACTTTTGATATTGCCTAAGTCACATAATAATTTTTTATTCATTAAAACAGGCATTTGATTTGACATTTAGCGATAGCTTAGGGGTATTTGTTACTTACAATGTAAGTTGCAGGTTTATTTATACCTTTTTTAAGTTTTAAAAGGTTAACTGAATTATTCAATATACATGTAAAATACAAATAATGACATTATTAATGTAAGGTGAGCATATAAATTGTACAAATGTATCTCCAGTTTAAATTGAACATTCTTGAAAGTTGAACTGTTGAAGTAGTTTTTTTAAGCATCGTTGCTTACATTTGTTGTAACTGTTTCCTCTACCTCATATACATGTACATAGGTTTAGTAAAAATAATAATTTTATTTGCAAAATACACCCATATGAGTTGGAACAAACACAAAGGAGTAGGTTCAGTAAGACCCCTTTTTTGCCCCAAAATATAGCAGTTTTACAAAATTGTTAAAACGTAAACCTTTAGTTATTTATTGGACAGATGAATGCTTCTGCTACATAAATATGGGCTGTTTTTGACAATACAATGCATATATATCCGGTACTAGCACCATTAAGTCATGCTAAATTACTGAAATCCTCACAATTCTATAGCATTTTAGTTTAATTTTAGACAGTTTTCGTGTAAAACGAAAGTGGCCGCATTCGTGTTCATCCTTAATATTGAAATGTAAGTTGTATTTTATGATAATACATAACATACAATGAATATAAAGGTTGAGGATGAACACAGATTCGGCCACTTTCATTTTTACCAAAAACCATCTGAAAAGTGACATTTTTTGGCATATTAGGTAGATTTTTCATATTTGAGCTTGAATCGGGTTGTTTTTAATGACTAAATCTGTTAAAATCTTTCACATAAACTAATTAATTCAAATAAAATAGACACTTAAGTGTTTAAAAAGTGGTCAAAATCTTTCGTCAGCTGAACCTGAAATTTGAGGCCAAAATCGGTCCTTACCGGACCTACTCCTTTACACAAACATATATAATACAGAAAGTGAAGAACTACAAATATATTAAATCATAAAAAAACAACAACATAGTTATTAATATAAATTGTTATATAAGTTAACCTTTGGGGTCAATGACTTCTTTTCGCAATTCTAAAGATAGCTTTATAAAGTCACCAAATTCTTTCAAAAGCACAGATTAAGAGAGGACTCTGATGTTCAATGGCTGTTTTCCCATTCTGAAAAGGTTTTGTAGCAGACTGTGGAGCATGTTCTAGAAACATGATACATTGATAGTACATTTATAAAAAAAATGTCAGTCCCTGTCCACCAGGATGCTACATACATGTTCAAAAAATAACATGTATTTTATGCAAAAATATTTGTATCAATGACAGTGTTCCAGCTAGCATGAAATGGAGGGGCGCCGCGCCCCGCCCCCGAAATTTTGTGCCCCTCTGCCTATGTTAAATACATGTATGTGTCTGAGTGATGAAATACAGTTGTAAAAGTTTATAGTTGTAAAATAAAGTCTGTAAAAGTTGTAAAGTTGTAAAATAAAGTCTGTAAAAGTTGCATAAGCTACATTAATCTTGACAAAGTAGGTAAATAAACATTTCCCATAACATTGTTCATGAATATTTGTTTAATGTGTGAAATAGGGACTAATAGACCTTTCATTTAAAACTTCAGACACCTGGTTTTAGCTAGACTCCTTTGTGATGTAATCATTATTATCAGGCAATCAATAATGGTTTTAATTTTGTCCCATTGGATTGTTAAAATGTTTGCACACATTATGTAAGAAGGGCTATTGTCCATGACATTGATTTAGCTATATTTACATCCATATTTTGATTAGAGATAAATTTTCATTTATTGGTATAATTTAAATATAAATTGTGTGAAACTTAGCAACCCATACAAGTTAATTACGAATTTGAGAACTTCATTTTCATAAGATGAATATTAAACAAAGAAATTTATGAAGATATTTATACTGACCAAGAATGGCATACAAATCAATTTCTGACAGTAAGTCAAAAATACTTATTCACATTATTATCATTTAATTTTTACAAAAAAATGTTATAAATAGAGTAATAATGAAATATGCCCAAACTTTGTATATTTTGGATAGCAAAAACTTGCATATAATTATGATTAATTCTGCATTTTAAATTTAATTACAATGTTTACATTGAGAAAGTAAGGAAGAGCTTGATTTGATTTGATTCCTTGATCCAACAAATGAGTCTAAAATGCTGTCATTCAAAAGAGATGTCAGATGATTTATTTCTTTAAAAAAATTACATGCAGAGTAATAGAGTTATTCCCCTTATTCCATTCTCTGACAATTTTAATAAACTTTTTGAAAGACATTTTGATAAATGGATTAATACAGGACTATTGATATGAGTTAACCTCTTCCTTTGATCTAATATTTCACCTTTATTGAACTCTGGCTCAAATCTGATATATACAATATATATACATATATCAAAGGTTCCTACCTATAAAGGTACATAAATAAATAATGCAAATTTCATTGTCTGAAAATGGGAGGTCAGTGAACTCCCGATCTATTCTGGGCCATGTAAGGTCATCTGGTCAGTTAATTATAGTTCTATAAAGTCACCTGGTCTAAAGAATGACCAACATTGTGAAAGGTGAACCATAAAGCTAACAAAAGTCTCATTTTTATTGTGTTTATGATCTTCATGTCTGAGTAAATTTGGAGAATTTTGTTATCACTATTTCTTTGGTACGCTAAATATTTTGAACAACATTAGTCTCTTATGGATAGTTGTTGGAGTGGTTAGTATACAAATTTTAGTAGACAAAAATATGGGCTTTTGTCATTTATTAGAAACCCTGTTTGTGTACTGGTACAAAAAAATTGATAAACGTTTTCATTAATGTAAAAGTAAAGAAAAATTCAAATGCTTCCAAAAGTTGTAAATTTGTAATTTTCAAGTAAACTTTTCTGTTTTATATGTTAAAATTAAAAAGATAAACTAGCTATACATTGTTTAATAGCAACAGCAAAAATAAAAAAAGCAGTTCAGATTTAGATACCAAAGCAATTGTATACAAGCATTGTTCGTGTACTTCTAGATATTTAAAAAAAAAAATGTTTCAACATTGAATTTAATGGGAATTATTATTACATTGTACATTTGTAAGTTTTATGCAAACTCAATATGGTGGCTTTTTTTTTCTTTTTTAAAAAGAAAACCAATTTCCTAAAATTTTGTTTAATACAAATGACATCATTGCATTTTTAAAGATATCATTTAGCTTCAAATATACCTTTATATATATATATTTTTATAAAGTAAATCGATTGTTAACCATTCATTACACAAGATGTTGCATGGCCAGGAACATATTTTTTCACACTTTAAGATACAAGGCCTGTATTCTTTAAAAAACGACCTGTATTACAAAGGTCAATTCAATAAAAAAGTTGTATTCACATATGTCATAAAATATATTTGATTTTAGTGATCGTGTCGGCAGTGAATCCATTAGCTATACAATTTTTTTCACAATAGACAATCGAACAAGATAAACATTGTAAATTGCCCTAAAGTTCTCTTGATATTATGTAGTGATAAGGGTTTGATTGACTTTGTGTATTTTTGTTTGGTTTTTCATCTGATAAGTCATTTGCAAGTATTAATAGTTGATTTTACCAAATTCTGTAAAAGGTATAATTATCATTTGTTCATATTGAACTTTAAAAAAAATTGAGCTGAAAAAAGTTACAACGTCGTGAATTCTAAAGAGTATGATTAACTTCGTGGCTTCCTGTTTGATTTTTAGTCGTTAAGCAAAATGTTAAGAAAATACCAATAATGGTTGTTTTTATTAACTCATAAAACATTATTTTGAAAAGAAAAACAGATTTTAAAATATATACATGTACATGTTATGTTTATTTATACTAAAAAACATTGGTAGAAATAAATAAGGAAAGAACATTTAAATCTTTTTACATTCCTCAAATTTTGTAAATGCAATGTACAATTTAGTGACTGGGTACACGTATGAAGAGTTCATTGTAAAAATTGAATACTTGGAAGAAAAAATTTGAATTTTAAATGCTGAATTCCTTTGTGTTTAGGAAATCAATTGATGTACAAATGTACATTACACATGTTACCAGTATTTCAATGGCAAATACAAAATGTTATAAATATACAGATGGATTGAAATGTACAAATTGAAAGCTTGAACATTATGAAGTATAAAAAGCTCATTTTGTAATTAGCAATATTATCATATATTTCTGCATAATTTATAAATAAATGAAAATTGTTCCTTTAACATGTTTAAACTTTTTATATTCACACCTGTCTTTCTCGATCATGCTATTTATAGAATTCTTGTAAGAAAAGAAATAAAATTTGTAAACAAAGACATACATTTACATGTATAAGTAGCACAGGTACACATTAAATTCTATTATTGTAGTAATAAAGGTAAAGTTTTTGAGAAATATGAACCAAAGTAGCATGAAATTTATTCCCCTCCAGGTGGCACCTTGTCATAAAAGTCTCGACCCATCAATGGCTAGAAGATTACTACTCATCCAGCCCATTTTAATAATGGCCTATCATAGCAACTAGGTAGTGTATTTGTTGACATTAGGCTTAAGGTCTCCGCTGTTTCTATTGAATCATTCCTCGTTTTTACCTTTAAACACTCGATCTAATATATAACCTTACACAGCCCAGAGCACGACAGGATAAAAACGTTTGTAAAACAACAGGGATATTTATAACGTGGTCTTTGGTACCTGGGGTCACATTTATGGAGATAAGATGAGACGATTTGAAAGTTTTACCTCAGGAAAACGTCGGGTGTTTTAAAGGCGTGGTTGAAATATCACAAAGAGTTGAAACGATGGCCTTTGTTAGTAAATGCAGAGTGATTTAACATATGGAAAAGGCTGTGTCACACACTGTTGACTTTAATGAACAACGTGGCATGCCTGCGAGTGAAAATACGTGTTTGATATTAATGTAGCCTGCCTCGTAACAATGTGGATCTGATAAAAAAATCTGTCATTAACATTTTTTACCTATTGGGCATAATGAGATGAAAAGCTAGAGTTACTTTTATGTATAAAACGGACGACATTATTGTTTCTGATTACAACACGATTCAACTCGGTTTGTAATGATTGGGAGAAAAAATGTTCATATACAATATTATGATAGCGTTTGATGGAACTGAAATGATTGGATAGCTGTTAATATGTTGTCGGGATTGTTTCTGTCTCGTATAGATTGTCTTGTTAGAGCTTGAGAACACCGGTATTATGTTGTGTTAATGTCTGTTGTTTTTTTTACCTGGTTAGTTATATGTATAGCTAGGTGATCAATCGTCCAGGTACCTGACAGTATTTGAAAATAGAAAGGATTTTTAGAATTTACTCGTAGGTCAAGTGTTCCGAATGTTTGACTTAGAGATTGTGTAATACAATCAAGTGACACAAAAATGTTTGTTTATTTTGGTTATAACAAAGTTAATTTCGTTTGCGGTGAGGAAATTTTATTCTTTTGAAAAACACGTGGGTGTGTGTTGTGTTAATGCCACACCTAAAAAAGAAGCAAATCTTTGAATTAATCGTTAACGGATGTAAGAAAGAATTTAAATGACTAAATCTCTGATTTGTTCCTTCTTCATTCATGAAAGGGACTAATTACTTGCATAATATATTTTTCTTAGAATGTTGAAATGGGCGATAAACATTGATATGAAATTTCCATTAAAAGTGTTCTGCATGAGTTACTTAACAATTTTATCATGCGTCAGCTATGAGGGCAGGAGGTTGTGCGACATGTTTCATAGTTACTGTATACAAAATCGTAAAACAACATACATGTAAATGATGTGGAAATTATGTACACTTTTTTAATCCGAGTTATATTTCAACGAAAACCAATTTGTACATCTTGGTGATATTATCATTATTTGTAATTGACGAGAATCAAATTTGAAAATGCGGCAGCTGTTGTAGATAATTTACATATTATGTGGAACATTTGAACTTACTACTAGCCTGTACTTCATGATATTATGCTTTTTTTTCCATTATGGATTTTTACACTTCACCTTTGCACTCTCTACAGACACTTGGGGATATTTTTTTCGATGTGACATTATTGACGTGGATTCTGGTGCCATCTTACCTAGCAGCATTAGATGTGGATATGTTTTAATACTGTCAGGTAAAGATGTCGACAGATCTACCCTTCTTCATGTCAGAGTCCAAATTCTCACAACCAGAGGTCAAATTCTCCTAACGTGTTCTGTAGATTTTATATTTCTGCACTCATATATAGTATATACATGTTTTTCTCGAGATTTTAGCAGTCTCTCCAGCTGGATTAGTCTATCATTGTCTATGTTATGGATGGTACATGAGTATCATTTTCAAGGTAAGATCAAGTGAGAGAAGTAGCAGACGAGAAGGAAAATATCAGGTTGTGTTCTGGAGAGAAACGGTACATTGTACATGCATGTAATTAAAACTTCAGGTACATGTATTAGTGTTTACAGAACTTCTTGAATGTTCATCAACAGATTGCTGAGTGAGAAAGATTGATTTGAATAGTTGAAAGAAAAGAATAATTTTGTTACTAGAAATATCTGTATTCTTTTGTAGTGTCTTTGAGTGTTCATATTTTCAATAGATCTGTTTTTCGAAGGTTTGAAAATATGACATAAAATAAAAATATAAAACAACCTTGAAAAGATATATATTTATAAGTTTCCTGCTTCTTACTTTTGTACTACAAAAATTTTTTTGTTTGTATGCTTAGGTCAGATTAAAAAAAAAAGATACCAATAAATATTTTTTCTAAAGTGTTCCTCTAAGAAAATGGGCCATTATTTTTTGCAAAATACTAAGTCCTTTAAATTTTCAAAATTAAAAAGTTTTCATGCAAATATTAAGTCTGAATAAAATACATGCAATATGTGCTTCAGTTTTGACAAAATATGAAGTTAGGTAATATAAGTACATGTACACAAAAAAGTAGATAATTTTGTAATGTTCAATTTAATTTTGATAAATTGTTTGATATAATACAGGGGACACATTGTGATTTAATTGATCTCATTGAAAACGGACAAGAAATTTTGAGAGTTGGTCCCAAAATTAGGGTAAGTAGGGAAGCCATATTTATTTATTTTGGCCTTATCAATTCAAATGAAATGGATAATGATCAAGATTAGATGTACAATATGTATGAAGATCAGGATCATTATGAATAAGGAAGTAAGATAAGATTTGAAATGGTTTGACTATAAGCCATGATTGTGGATTAATCAGTTATAATCTTATCAAATTGTTAAGAAATTTAAGAGTCTCACTTTCAATATTAAAATCCATAGATAAGTTTATCAGATTAGGAACAAATAACTTCCATTAAGATAGGTCCAAACTGAGGGAAAATGATCCATTGGTGGGCCCAATTAGTCTGTTGGCCTCGATAGGCTTTAGTATGACAGGGTATATTGTACAGATCTAATCATACACGAACATCCACTGATCCTGTTTTGTCATTGTATTTATACTATCTGACCTTCATTCAACTGTGCCAACAATTATCTTTAAATCTTTTAAACCTGTCCTTGTGATTGAGAAGTTAAAATGACGACATGATCTTATTATAAAATTTTTGTTGTCACCAGACACCCAAGTCCTGAGTAGTAAAACTGCAGTCCATAAAACTTGGGTATTCTTTGTCAATATTTTTTCATTTGTATCATTTTAGAGTAGGTAAAAATTTTACCAGATAGATAATTAAAAAGACCTTTGGGTGGAATCAGAAAAAATGAAGCAAAAGTGTGACATGGGGGGTCCAATTTCAAACTTAATATTTTGTATTTCTTTTTGTCTTGCCCTATTACCAATACTTTCAATTTTATAATTCCAAAGTTTCAGGCCGAACGAAACAGACACATTGAATAATCTTAAATTTTAATAGCATACATCTCAAAAATATTTAACAGAAACCATACTACTTAAAAACAAGATTGGTAATAAAACAGTCAAGAAAACATTGCTCAGACCTTTTCCAAATGAAAGTCAATATAAAAAGGAAAATTTTAAAACCAAAATTTCCATCTTTTCTGCTAAATCATATAATAACAATCAAATTGAATAGCTTAATTTGAAAAAAATAATAGTAACTAGTGATTGAAGTTTTTGCCAATAAAAAGAATCTTAATATATTTCAGTTACAATAGTAAACTTTGAAAGCCCTGAGATTTTGTGATCATTTGCAAAAAACAAAATGTCATTTCATTGTACCGTTTTAATGTAATTGTATGTAGAAAAAGCCTTCTATTTTCAGTATTTTGTCACACTCCTGACATATTTTATAAAGATTGAAAAATGCTTTAAACTTTCACAAAAAATCACTAAACACATTGCTATATCATTGATTTCAATTTCTGATATCTTTACCCATAGAACAGGACTTTCTTTTTAGGACCATTTAAAAAAAAACACAAAGAGAGGCACCCCAAAATGTCAGGAGTGTGACAACTGTCTTTAAACATCTACCAAAGAATACAAAGGGCTTAAATGTTTTATTTTTTTTATTTTTCAGAAGTGGCTATTCCAAAGAGAAGAAAAAAAAATCATTACCACTGTGATATGTTTATATCATAGATGTGGGAGTGCATTATATATGTCAGGAGTGTGACGCTTTTTTAAGGCATTTTCTGTCAATTCATAATTTCACAAGAACAAGTTCCACAAGTTTCTTTGTGTAAGAAATGTTAAAACCAAGTAATATTCATATCATTTACCTCTTAAATGTGTTATTTATCATGATTGTTTTGGCACAATCAGTTTTAATTAGTCATTTTTCAATTTTTTGTGCACTGAGTAATGCAAATTTATCAAAGGAAATAAGTGTGTACAACTATAATATCATATAGGAAAGTGAGGAAATGAATTTTGTACAAAATAGAACAATTATTTTGATTTAAAATGGTATATTTAAAGATGTTTCAAGGATTAACCATTCAGATGTAATTCGTCACACTCCTGACATGAATTTAACAATTTAAGAAAAATATGAAAATTAGCTTTATTTTTAGGACAGATAATTGAAAGACAGCTAGTAAAATGAAGAAACTTTTGGTAAACCTTCCATTCCTTAAAACATCTACCAGATTTGCTGAAATAAGCAGGGCAAAATTTTCTAGAAGAAATGATTCAAAGAAAGAGACTTCGAATGAGAGAACTCGCAAATACTGGCTGAATCTGAAATTAAAAATTGATCAGCGGAAGTTGAACCATCTTAAAATAAAAACCTATAAAACCAAGCTAACAAAAAAAAGCTTAAAGAAAGAAGAACTTCAAATTCCAAATTTTATAAACAATATAAAGAAAAACAAAGGCAGTGGCAGAGAAACAGTAGAAAAAAAGGAAGAAAGATAAAAAAGAAGTTGGGTTGAATAAGGACTTAGAATAAAAAAAAAACAGCTCAAAAATTAAAATGAGAACAGATCTGTGACTGTGTCAGATTCCAAATCTACAGTGAGAAAACCTGCACAACAAACAAGAAAACAATTGCCACAAAACAAAAATGCTTATAAATGATCCCTTCTAGAAGGCCCTTCTGGGTGTAGCATTTTTTATGATGTGTTTCAAAGAACTCGTCCAAGCATTTGGGTTTTGTGGCAGTTGTTTTCTTGTGTGTTGTGCAGGTTTTCTCACTGTAGATCTGGAATCTGACACAGTTACAGATCTGTTCTCATTTGAATTTTTGAGCTGTTTTTGTTCGATTCTAAGTCCTTATTCAACCCAACTTCTTTTTTATCTTTCTTCCTTTTTTTCTACTGTTTTTCTGCTACTGCCTTTGTTTTTCTTTATATTGTTTATCAAATTTGGAATTCAAAGTTCTTCTTTCTTTAAGCCTTTTTTTGTTAGCATGGTTTTGTAGTTTTTTATTTTGTTTAAGATTGTCCAACTTCCTCTGATAATTTTTTAATTTTATATTCAGCCAATATTTGCGGGTTTTCTCTTTCCAAGTCTCTTTCTTTGAATCATTTCTTCCAGATAATTTTGCCTGGCTTATGTCAGCAAGTCTAGTGGATGTTTTAAGGAATGGAAGATTTACCAAAAGTTTCTAAATTACTAGCTGTCTTTCAACTATCTGTCCTAAAAATAAAGCTAATTTTCATATTTTTCTTAAATTGTTAAATTCATGTCAGGAGTGTGACGAATTACATCTGAATGGTTAATCCTTGAAACATCTTTAAATATACCATTTAAATTCAAAATGATTGTTCTATTTTGTACAAAATTCATTTCCTCACTTTCCTATATGATTTTATAGTTGTACACACTTATTTCCTTTGATAAATTTGCATTACTGTGCACAAAAAATAGAAAAATGACTAATTAAAACTTATTGTGTCAAAACAATCATGATAAATAACACATTTAAGAGGTAAATGATAGGAATATAACTTTGTTTTAACATTTCTAACACAAAGAAACCTGTTGAACTTGTCCTTGTGAAATTATGAATTGACAGAAAATGCCTTAAAAAAAGCGTCACACTCCTGACATATATAATGCACTCCCACATCTATGATATAAATATATCACAGTTGTAATAAATTTTTTTCTTCTCTTTGGAATAGCCACTACTGAAAAATAAAGAAGAAGAACATATTTAAGTCCTATGTATTCTTTGGTACATGTTTAAAGACCGTTGTCACACTCCTGACATTTTTGGGTGCTTGTAGAGAAGTTAATCCAATATGTGAATTATGCACCTCAGGATGTCTGTATAGCCTTTTATGGATAGCTTATACATGTATACAATAAATACTTACCAGTTTTACACACAAATACTCCCTTAAAATACAACCATAACACTTTAATTTAGAAATTATCAAATTTTGCCAATATTAATTTTTGGTACATACCTTTTCACAATGTATATTTATTTACATAATATTTGTGCAATGATAACACCAATCTATAATCTACAAAACCTAGTATTGAAGAATGATTATAAACCATCTTCATATACATGCATTCATCATAATAATTTTTACTCAACATGTAAATTATTAAAAAAAAATCCTGTCACACAAAAAGCGTCACACTCCTGACAAATTTGACATGTTTTTTTATTAAAACTTTTGGCTGGTACAAGATATCTAAATGAAATTTGGCTGCAAGTTAGCTGGTATTGAACTTGTTGGTTTGACATTTAATTTACTTTCCTAAATATAATGGGGGAAACAATATGCCCCAATATGTTAAAATCTTCATTTTTTCTGATTCCACCCCTTTGAACTAAGGAAAGGAACACCATTTCATCTTTTTGGGTAGATATGTAGATAATTGAAAAATTCTTGTGAACTAAGAAAATGATCACTTTGTCATGGACTGTTAATTTGAAAATGTATATACGTGTATTTCAAAATGCAAAGTTTTCATTGGTTGTACGTTTTGGGTCAGCTTAAATTGTGTCCTTCGATTCAATATTCCTGCTATTAGTTCAGAATTTATTATTCTTGAATTATTTTTTTTATAGGATTTTATTTTTGTGGTTTGATTCACTAAAACCTTTACATGGAAGTTAAGTGCCCTTCAGGAAAATTTACAATTAGATTTTATTTTGATTATGATTTAGATTTCGCTTGACACGTTGCAGATATTCATTGGAGTACGTTTTTTTTTTAATAATATCTACACATGGATGACGTGCAACATGTTGTTTAAGTTATTATTGGAAAGTGATAACATCAGATATTTTATCTTTTTATTTAAAAGAGTTGATCAAAGTGAAAATAATTTCAAAAATTTATTGATTCATTTAATAATGAGATATACATAAACACATCCATGAAATAAAGGGATATTTTAATTCTTGAAAAGGGCCAGTGTTGATCATTTGAATGATACAAATTTAAAATCTTAACATACATGTATGTTGTTAAAATGTCAGGAGGGAAGCATTTACAGAACAATGTCAGCCAAAATTTAAAAAAAAAAAAGTCCTCAAAAAAGAAAACACAAGAAAGCCAGGGATAGCTAGTATAATGGCGATTATAAATGGCTAAAAAAAAACCCAGGCTTAGCTTTGCAGTCATAAACATTCAGAATAAGGATTTCGAACTCAGAACCAGAACTAATCCAGTTAAAAACTGGATTTGATGTTTCGAGTACAAATTTTTTAGTCCCAAGTTTTATGATTGTAGGCAGCTAGGTGGGCATGTGCTCCCAAGGAGCCGTTCATCTTTACCTGACAGTATTCAGTATTATAGTGTAATAGTGAACAGTACCAGACAAAAATGAAATGTAGGCTGTAAGCTTCTTTTTAGTAAAGATTAGTTTTAAAAGTAAAAGCTTGTTTAGTTCAACATTTTCATTGAAATTTACTTTCAAAATTCTTTAAAGTTTAAAATTTTTAAGATGTGAAATGACTGGATGTATACATCAAATGTTTATAAGTGTACATTAGTGAAAGATACAATGTAAGCATGTTCGTTTGTGGAAATGAAATTGATACCAAAAATGTATTGTTAAAGGTCCTTGATAAAGTCGTGGTTGCAATAGGGTAATTTTTTTGTTGGAAAAAGTATAAAATTTGGTGTTTTATTTGATAAGATTAAGATGTTAATAACTTCATTTCGAGGCCTGTTATAGCTGACTTTGCGGTATGGGCTTTGCTCATTGTTGAAGGCCGTACGGTGACCTATAGTTGTTAATTTCTGTGCTATTTTGGTCTCTTGTAGAGAGATGTCTCATTTGCAATCATACCACATCTTCTTTTTTTATATTAGTTAAATATTTTTGAAATGTTGCCTGAAAAATTACATTAATTTCTTTAAGCACATATAATGGTCAATGTCCTAGATCCTTGAAGTGACCCTTTTCCATTTAACTGTAAATCTAGGTAAAATGGGGTGTTTTGTTTAGCACTCAGTATTAGCAGTGCATGAGCAACCATCTGATTGGTCTGTAGGTGACGTTCAAGTGTTGCAAAGCAAATTATCCAGTATATATCATGAACCTTCATTTTACAGCCGTGGTCAATATTACATGTCCTTTATCACAGATGTTATACATTGCAGAATCTATGTTTTTTCCCCTGAATAAGCATGAAATATTTGCAACAGGATAATAACAATTTTAACCAGAAGCAGGGGTGGATCCAGCCATTTTGAAAAGAGGGGTTTCTAACACAGGACACAGAGGGGTTCCAACTACATGTCCCCATTCAAATGCATTGATTGTCCAAAAAAAAGGGGAGGTTCCAACCCCCGAAACCCTCCCCCACCCCCCTTTTGGATCCTTACAGTCCTGATCCTGAGAAATTAATTACATTATCAACTTTTTTAAGGATTCAAATTTGAAAATATTGGGGACAGGTTTCTTTTCAAGTACAAGATATGTTGTTTTGTTACTTTTAGGATTATGATAATAGTACAGCAAAAATGATGAAAAAGGTATGGTAACATTTCTGGTTTGATTCTCTGAATGTACATGCTTATCTTGTATTCTGGCTAACGGGTATAATTGTGTGAATGCTACTATTTTTGTTGGTGTGTGTGTGTGCTGTTTATACACAGAACTTTTTTGGTGTCTGTTTATTCACATAATAAATTTTTATTTAGAGTTCATAGAAATAAACTCCTCCTAGAATAGGTGTGGCTAGTTAACTTGTTCTGTAGAGACTAATTGGGGTATTTTGTTTTACACACTGTTAAAGTTAAATGTTGATCTTTAAGTTTGTGTGCTAGAAAATATGTAGACAAAAGTATAAGCATGTGATATATATAGTGGAGAGAAAATATGAATGTGATCTAGTGGAATGAAAAAGGAAATAAATATTATACCTTCTTTCTTAAATTTGAGATCAAAGGTTAGTATGTATTGACCTTGAACTTAAAAGAAACTCAGAGTGTTTGGTGTGTATGAGGGGCTGAGAAGTCTAGAATAAAATATGAAATAAATATTAGTTTCAAGCTTAAGGGAATCCTTTGTTGTACATCTTATGCAAAGCATACATTGTAAATTTGAGGTTAAAGGTTAGTGTGTATATTGAACTTGAACTTGAGAGAGTGTATTGAACAATAGTTTTTATTTCTGGGCAAAGAAGTTTATAATAGTATGTTTTCTATTAGAAGGAAATCCATTTGTTGTATATATTTTATGTCACACTTAAAATCTTAAAATTTGAAGTAAAAGGTTAGTATGGATATGACCTTGAGCTTGATGATAGTGTATGTAGCAATAGTTGTTAATTTCTGGACAAAGAAGTCTTATAGTAGACTGCTGCATATACCAGTTACAAGTCAATATTTGTCGTACGTCTTATGTCGGATTCAAATTTGAGGTAAAACTAAAAGGTTAGTAGAGTGACCTTGAACTTGAGAGTGCATGATTGTTCGTTGAGGCAAAACTTAAAGGTGAGTATAGAGTGATCTTGAATTTGAGAGAGTGCACAATTATTCGATTTCTGGGCAAAAAGTTCTGGCTACAATTTACAGGAACAAGGTAAGCTATTTGTTGTTTATCTTTTGCACCTCTCTGCTTATCAGCACCATGTGGAAATAAGACTCACAGAAGATGTATAGCTACTCTCGTGTACTGTTATGACATTCTATCAGTATACATTGTTAATGTACATCTTAACAAGAGAGAATCTCACCACAACCAACCAATGTATCTACACCATACCTATCCTGTCTATCTCTACCTGTAGTGTGTTGTTATCATATCTGCAAAGCTTTTCTAGCTCAGGGCTTTAAGAATTCAATTTTACTTTGGCAAGTAAGCTGCTCATGCAATTTTTAATTTTTGAAAAAAAAAATTATGTCCAAAATGATTTTTATACTTTTTTTGAATCTTTTAAATATTTAAAAAAATCATTTTTTAATTTTAATGAAAAGTGAAACACATGCTTATAAATAGATATTCCCCAAGAAGGAAACAAAATATCACTCAAATTTATTGTAGATATTTTTGTTTGAAATAATAATCCATATAATATATAAATTTGAAATTTAAATTTTAAATGTACAAAACTTTCACAGAATATTAAAACCTTTGCAAAATTTGATGTCTGATTGAAAGAAAAGTTTCACTCTTTTAAAGCCTTGATAGCTGGTAATTATCTCTTTTGAAGTAGTTCTTTATTTATTAGTACAATGTAGTCTTTTCTATCATTTAGCTGCTTACGACTTCTGACTTTCCAATTTTTTGGTTATTTATACATGTAATTTTTAGTGAATAGCAGATGATTGCTGACAAGTTTCAGGATTGTGTAATTGCTAAGGTGCTGGTAGATGTTATTTGTATGCCCAACCTAGGGGCATTATGTATTCCATTCTGTGCTTATGTTCTTCGGTCTGTCCCTTTGTTAAATAAATTTCACCTTGTGGAATTTTTGAAGCATTGAGTGATTATATTTATGTAGCTAAAAAAAAAGAAACATGAATTTGAATGATGGAAAAATATAAAAACCTTACTTTTATGGAAAAACACTAGTTGGATTTTGTTAACCACTGCTTCAGAAATTGTACAGTTTAAAATTGAGAATGGAAATGGGGAATGTGTCAAAGAGACAACAACCTGACCATAGAACAGACAACAGCAGAAGATCACCAATAGGTCTTCAATGCAACGAGAAATTCCTGCACCCGGAGGTGTCCTTCATCTGGCCCCTAAATAAATATATATATATATATATACTAGTTCAGTGATAATGAACGCCATACTAAACTCTAAATTGTACACAAGTTTGCATGGACTTTGTTTGATGTGTATAATTTGATATAGAATCAGACAGTTTTATTCCATTTGAAGAATGCAATTTGATCATAAGTTCTCAAGTTTTGCAAATTTTCCACCTGGTGAACAGTTAAAAAATGAATATATAATGCAATTTAAAAAAGTTGTTGTGGAAAAAAGTAAGACTAAAGCACTAATTTTATACCTGTATTTTATCTTTATATAAGAATAAATATTTTGCATACCATTTGGCCAAAAAAAATAATATGTCTGTTTCCTGTTCCCAACTGACACTGGATTTGTTCTTTAAATTCTGGAAAAAATCATTTCCGGTCGGGGGGAAAAGTCGTTTCCAATCCAATCCTGGTCTGTATCTTACTGTGCCCAAACAATAAAAATGACTGCTCCCAGCAAAAATGTGCTAAAATCATGACAATAAAGGTTTATAAAATGTCGGCAATTATAGCTTCTTTAAAGAGATTGAAACATGACATTGAACTGACTGCAAATCTGACAGGGAGTGCAAAAAACCCCTATCAAATGGATTGATGATCACAAATTTTTATATGTATTCAACTTTCCAAATTGCTACAACATTATACCTGATGATTGCAATTCTTTCTCAAATATATGATTATAAATGATTGACTTTGCCTACTTTGTTTTCATGAAAAAAAATCTGATCTTGGCTATAAAGCTACAAGTACAAAATGTATTCAAGTTTACTCATGAAGTTAGAAAATAAAATCTTCTTTAAATTTAAAACATAATCTAAAGAAATTTGTAGTCAAGTCGGACAGTAGAAATATTGAATTGGAGCTTAAAATTATTCCTTATGGAAAGTTATAATTGCTTACATCCACTTATTTGAACTTTTGTTGATAGTTGATTCATTGGCTATCATAAGACATCTCCTTATTTATATATTGAGGGAAATCGTGAGCCCAATGATAATGGGCTTAGGTCTTGAGATTTCCCTGACAAATTGGAAATGCATTCGGTATCAATATGTTGTCCCTTTAATAATTTAGTTTTGGATGTAACACGTCTTATGATTGGCTGACGTTGTTTTGTTTATCAACTCATAGACATTATTTTGTCGTGTGATTGGATGTCATCAATGTTTTTTCATGATTTACTCCGGTTTAAAATGGAATTAAGACTTAAATAAGAAGAAATGACTGTAATGTTTTTTTTGCCTTTTTAAAATAACATAAAAAAATGGGGTGCACACTTTAAAATAACGTGCTATGCAGGTTATTTAGTTTGCACCAAATTTTTGATGTTATTTTTTCCAAGACCCAAAACATATTAGTAATTCCTGTAGTAGATAAAACAGGGATAATATTTTATGAAAAAAATGCATCCAAATTTGTGACATTTATTTCTAAAATGTTGTGTTTGTAAGTTACATGATAAACGAGGAACACATGTTAAGCAGAGGTAATGGATTGGATATCTAGGAACATTGACAGAACTTTGGAATTTATTTCCGAGGTGAAAAAACATATCCTTCATTTTGTGACACTATCATGCGTCATCGTATTTATGATGATATTTTATAGTCCTTTGTTAAGAATCGCCCAAGTAGCTTTCCAGGTTTTCTGTCATTCCCTATTATGGTTATATATCTTCTTTTGTCTTCTTAAACAGTTTATAATTGATTGATTGATTGATGATGTTAAGAGCCACTTTCAGTCACACTCACAGTAGAACATGTACAAGGCCACTGTAGCAGTTGAAATTACATGTACCTTCAAATTTTACAAATCTTGGCTGAGACTCAGTCCATCTGAAACGAATACAATATTTGCTGCAATAAGTTAGGCATAAAACAAGATTCATTTTGTCAGGATATTAGGTATAGTTTTGAACTACTTGAACTTACACATGGAAGACAAAATAGCTTTGAATGCTTGAAATTGATGATTCAATAAACATGTGGAAACAAAAACAACGAATAATTAGTGGTGTTATTCCTTTAGCCCTTCATCTTTTAGAGATTCAACATACATGTAGAAACAACGAAGCTAAGAATTCGTGGTGTTATTCCTCTAAATAGCTCGCCATCTTTGAGAGATGCACTTTTATATTTCACATTTTTCGTAGCTCTATTAAAAAGAGGTGACATTATAAAAGGAGGAATGTTGTCTTTTATGTTTGTAAGGATTACATACTTGACATATTCATTGTACACCTGAGTTCACGGTTTTCTAGTGCTATGTACCTGAACAGGTGACACTGCTTATGTTTTGGTGCAGCAGCTGGTATAGGCTGTACAGCTGAGTTTTTTTCCATTGTCATAAGGGGTTGTATAACTTAATTTTTAACCATTGTCTTAAAGGGCTGTAGAACTTAACTTTTTCCATTGTTATACAGAGCTATAGAGTTGAACAAAGGAATGAAATATTGTCATAATTTTTGAAAATTACAGGTGTAGTTTTCATTGTCAGCTGTGCATGATGGGTCATAAAGGGCATTTAGTTCAGTTGAGATTATTACAGCTACAATCACGGTTCATATGACTTGCAGCTGCTTGAAGACAGTGCTTGGTCAGTGAAGGAAAGCACGAAATTAGGCATTGTCAGCTTTTTTGAAAAACACTGGTTCTGCATAACCCACTAACAGTGATATGACCAGGGTAGTCAATTAAAATAAGGTAATTGGGCATTGTCAGCTTTTTCTTGAAAAACACTGAGTCTGCAAACACAACTAAGATTGATCACCAGGGTAGGCAATTAAAATAAGGTCAAGTTAAAGAAAACACACTGTGCAGGTGTCACATGTTTATGTTTAAGTCCTTACTTGATAGCAATATCACAATAAGACAGCATTCCAACAACAAAAGGGGTGTAGTGGTCAAGATAGATTCTTTAACAATAATCAAATGATGGTCTGTTCATACCACAAGTTGAGCTTTTAATTGCCAAAAGCCCACAGAGAATTGAATTTCTATAAAATATAAAAGCATTGACAAAATATGAACTCCCAAGTTGTATTAAAACAAAAAAGGGGGGATAAAACATGACTGAATCAAAAGTGTCTGGCTAGTGAATGGTTATGACAAAGTCGGACATCTTTTAAATGTGGGGTTTTTTCATGATAGTTGTTGACTTGACAATTGTAATATTACAAACAAATAGTCTGTCAATTGCTCCTTCACATAGAGGAATGTAATCAATGGGAAGAGAATTTATCCCTTGTTGCTGGATATTTGTTATCGATTTAACATTTCTGCACTTGTAAACTACATTGTAATGTCAAATAAGTGTATAAAGGTCACCCCTCTGGACTAGAGAGAACAAACCTTATAGGACAGGTGACCTTATGAATGGTCAAGTCTAAACTATATAGGTATATTACTAAAGGGCCTCTCAGTGGTCAGTATCAGGACAAGAATAAGCTGACCAGTCTTCTGACAAAACAGCTTACATTAATAGAGATGAATTTATATTCCGCTGGTGCGTTCCTGATGAAGGTAAATCCAGAAAAGCGTGGTGAACGTATGAAATTTATAAAAGTGCTGTTTTTATTTTCATAGCTAAGGTTTGACTATATGATGTTTATGAATATTTGTATACAAGAAATATATTAGGCAGCAGATTGCATGCACATATGACAACTGCTTTTTTAAAACCAAAATAAGAAAATGAGCAATAATAAGAAAAGTAGTATTTTTCATTATGTTCAAATAAATCTATGTATTGTATTAGAAGAAATTTTGAACAAAAAAAAAATGTCCAATAATTATACCTACATAGATTAGACTAGGTTTTCCTGTTTGAAGGGTTTTTCATTAGTAATTTTTGGGGCCCTTTATAGCTTGCTGTTCGGTGTGAGCCAAGGCTCCATGTTGAAGGCCATTATTATACCTTGACCTATAATGGTTTTCTTTTATATATTGTTATTTGGATGGAGAGTTGTCTCATTGGCACTCATACCACATGTTCTATACCTACATGTACAAATATACATTTATGACATATGTAAATGTGTAACAAAATTTCAATGAACTGTATGTTTTTCTCCTTGTGAGACAGTGTCACATCTGTGTGTGACTTTCATTACTGTGTGTATGCTGTTCTCCTTGTGAGACAGTGTCACTTCTGTGTGTGACTTTCATTACCGTGTGTATGTTTGTTCTCCTTGTGAGACAGTGTCACTTCTGTGTGTGACTTTCATTACCGTGTGTATGTTGTTCTCCTTGTGAGACAGTGTCACTTCTGTGTGTGACTTTCATTACCGTGTGTATGTTGTTCTCCTTGTAAGACAGTGTCACTTCTGTGTGTGACTTTCATTACCATGTGTATGCTGTTCTCCTTGTGAGATGGTGTCACTTCTGTGTGTGACTTTTATTACTGTGTGTATGTTGTTCTTCTTGTGAGACATTGTCACTTCTGTGTGTGACTTACTTACTGTCTGTATGTTGTTCACCTTGTGAGACAGTGTCACTTTTGTGTGTGACTTTCATTACCATGTGTATGTTGTTCTTCTTGTGAGACATTGTCACTTCAATGTGTGACTTTCATTACCGTGTGCATGTTGTTTTCCATGTGAGACTGTGTCACTTCTGTGTGTGACTTTCATTACTGTGTGTATGTTGTTCTCCTTGTGAGACAGTGTCACTTCAATGTGTGACTTTCATTACCGTGTGCATGTTGTCCTCCTTGTGAGACATTGTCACTTCTGTGTGTGACTTTCATTACCGTGTGTATGTTTTTCTCCTTGTGAGACAGTGTCACATCTGTGTGTGACTTTCATTACTGTGTGTATGCTGTTCTCCTTGTGAGATGGTGTCACTTCTGTGTGTGACTTTCATTACCATGTGTATGTTGTTCTTCTTGTGAGACATTGTCACTTCAATGTGTGACTTTCATTACCGTGTGCATGTTGTTCTCCATGCGAGACGGTGTCACTTCTGTGTGTGACTTTCATTACCGTGTGTATGTTGTTTTCCATGCGAGACGGTGTCACTTCTGTGTGTGACTTTCATTTCCGTGTGTATGTTGTTCACCTTGTGAGACAGTGTCACTTCTGTGTGTGACTTTAATTACCATTTAGCTTTAATTTATAATTAATTATTAATAGCAGGTAAATTTTACATTCAGTTAATAGTGACCTTCATATGTGTGGTTTACCACAAGAAAAATTTATTCACAAGCTTAAGAAATACATTAAAATTTTAAAAGTGCAAGCATCTGCTTGTATTATATCAAAACGTCATAACATCAGAATGCAAACAATTGAAATGGTGGCACCTACATTTGTACAATGACAATGTAAAGTTTGCAGTGCAATTTAGGAACTATTCGAATCTTTTATTTTTTTCAGCATGGTTTTAAATTTAAAACAAAAAGTAAGGTTAAAATTGGTTCAATACATGAACATTAATATTGATTGATTTTGATTGCTTGATTACTGTGGTCCTGTAGTAGCCTGGTCCCCCAGGGGTCATGGATTGGAACCCTGGCTGGGTCAAACCAAGACTTCCCTTGATTATACGTATGAGTACCTGTATTAAACAACAGAAAAGAATATTTCCCTCGATGACTGGTACCTGCATTGAACAACAGCAAAGAATGTTACCATTGATAACTGGTACCTGCATCAAACAACAGCAAAGAATATTACCCTTGATAACTGGTACACATCTATCAATCAACAGCAAAGAATATTACCCTTCAGAGAATATTACCCTTGATAAGTGGTACCTCTATCAATCAACAGCAAAGAATATTACCCTTCAAAGAATATTACCCTTGATAACTGGTACCTCTATCAATCAACAGCAAAGAATATTACCCTTGATAACTGGTACCTCTATCAATCAACAGCAAAGAATATTTCCCTTCAAAGAATATTACCCTTGATAACTGGTACCTCTATCAATCAACAGCAAAGAATATTACCCTTGATAACTGGTACCTCTATCAATCAACAGCAAAGAATATTACCCTTGATAACTGGTACCTCTATCAATCAACAGCAAAGAATATTACCCTTGATAACTGGTACCTCTATCAATCAACAGCAAAGAATATTACCCTTGATAACTGGTACCTCTATCAATCAACAGCAAAGAATATTACCCTTGATAACTGGTACCTCTATCAATCAACAGCAAAGAATATTACCCTTCAATGAATATTACCCTTGATAACTGGTACCTCTATCAATCAACAGCAAAGATTGTGCCCTTGTATCATAAAACAACAGATATTTGTATCCTTTATTAGTTTATTGTTGATACCAGTAGTGAGACAAAGGAACACTCAAAATTTTACACATGTTATTTTTAATATAAATCTTCATTATGATTCTGCAAGTGTTTTAAGCTTTGTCCCAGAATAATTAGATATTCAGAATATTAAATCAAATTCATGTCTGATCTTGATCTCTTCCAGCTGCTCATGAGCCACGTGACCTTGATTTGATGTTGGTCTGTTGATTTGACAAATTTGACAAACAAATGAAGGGGTTTCCCCATCCTCATTCAACAGCAAGTAGCAGCTTGATAAAAATGCTTAAGTAAGCAATGGATGTCAAAACTAGGTGAAGTCATCTGATATGAACAGCTTTTTATAAAAGCTACAGCTAAAACTATTGGGGGGGGGGGGGGGGGGGGGCTCTTTTTCGTTGTTGTTAAATCATGAAAAAAAACGTGAACCACTAATTCAATTGTTTTGAATGAAATACAAATTTCCTGTTGTCTTTGAAGTTACATATGCAGACTTTGGGGCCAAACCAAATCCACTTAAAATAGTATCTATGTATCAACATTTCTCCTCAAATCCACAAAAAATGTTAGACAAAAAAAAAAAAAAAATTCATTGGAAATTAAAATAAATCACAATATATTTTCTTTACCAGCTAAAATTACTTTTATGGAAGACTCCCAAAGCCCAGAAAATAGATGAATCCATGTATATAATACAATTATAACACAAAGTGCTTTTACAAGCTGAAAATCATTTAAATTGTGACAAAAATCATTAAGTCATAAAACAATTATAAAATTTTGAAAAAAATGTTTTATTGAGGGTTAATTTAAACATTGTTGAACAGAAGAATTTATATAAAAAATGCATACTGGGTACCATAAAATGAAATATAAGATGTTGGTAAACAATTAAACCTTTTAAGGAAGACCTTTAGCTAGCCTGTCTAGACGGTCAATAAAATTACATAAGTCAATCAGAAATCATTTATTCTCTTTGTCTGGAGAACACAGACATTGATATAGGGATCTGAAATAAGGTAACCTTTGTTGCTTGGTGATAAAGTAAAACAAAGGAATCGTTAAAACTTCAAAAACTTATCATCATTAATTTTTCAAGAGCTATCGATCTTCATTAAAGAAGATATTCTACTTCAAGACAATTTTATTCCTTGCATTTTTTATTTCCTTATGCGGCATAGCGTTGCATGAAGTAATGGTAATTTTTGTTTGTCATTTATTGAAAATGATCAGGGCCAATAGACATTGTTTTTGTGTAATAAATGTCTTGAGTTTTTTCCTGATGGTGAATATCATTTATGCAAGACATTAATTTTATGATAGATGTGTCCTTGTATGACATTTCGATCTATTTTTACTATTTATATGTATGTAAGTTAGGTTGATTCTAACATTTGTGTTGGCAAAAAAAAGCGAAAAAATTGTTAAAGTATTGGCCCATTTATTAATGCTGCAGAAAAATGCCAACATTGCAGTTTTTACCAGAACTTATATCAGTTAAATTGTGACAAAATTGTAGGTCTTCCTTTATATTCAGGCTGAAAGAAATTAAAAGGATTTCCAACCTTTTATAGCTAACTATGCGGTATGGGCTTTGGTCATTGTTGAAGGCCGTACAGTAACCTGTAGTTGTTCATTTGTGTGTCATTTTGGTATCTTATGGAGAGTTGTCTCATTTGCAATCATACCACATCTTCCTTTTTTATATTAGACCAATCCTAGTTTTCATATCAAGCCAGGAAGCATCTGTAACTGCATACATTTATGTTTGGTTTGATGGAATATCTCCCTTCTTTCTTTTCCTCATATGTGACTTATCACCATGTCTGTCCTTGTGTGAACATCACAACAAGTGCCATAATGTGGAGCAGAATCTGTTTACCCTACTCGAGCACCTGAAATCACTCTTTTTGGTGGGGTTATTTTTGCTCAATGTTTTGTTTTCTTTGTTTAAGTGTCTTTTCATTGTTTGCCCATGGTCTTGTCAGTTTTGTTTTTTCGACTTGGGAGTTTGAATGTTCCTTTGTATGGTGGTACATGTACTGAAAGGGAAATTATAGTTCAAGAATTTAGTTAAATGAAGACCTAGAACTGATAATTTAGATTTTGCCAAATACAAAAAGGGAGGGAACTGATAATTTAGATTTTGACAAATACAAAAAGGGAGGGAACTGATAATTTAGGTTGTGCCAATTAAAAAAGGGAAGGAACTGATAATTTAGGTTGTGCCAAATAAAAAGGGAGAGAACTGATATTTTAGATTTTGTCAAATAAAAAGGGAGAGAACTGATAATTGAGATTTTGCCAAATAAAAAGGGAGAGAACTGATAACTGAGATTTTGCCAAATAAAAAGGGAGGGAACTGATAATTTTGATTGTCACAGGTAAAAAAGGTAGAGAACTGATGATTTAGATTGTCAGAAATAAAAAGAGAGAGAACTGATAATTTAGATTGTCACAAGTAAAAAAGGGAGGGAAATTATAATTTAGTATTTGCCAAATAAAAAGGGAGAGAACTGATAATTGAGATTTTGCCAAGTAAAAAGGGAGGGAATTTAGATTGTCACACGTAAAAAAGTATTAGAACTGATAATTTTGAGACAGAAATAAAAAGTGAGAGAACTAATAATTTAGATTGTCACAAGTAAAAAGGGAGGGGGTGGATAATTTAGATCTCAAGTGCCAAATAAAAAGGGAGATAATTGATAATTTGGATTGTCACAGTGCCAATTAAGTTAGAGATGACATATTGATTCTATAGAGGAAAATTTAGAGAAAATAACAAATTTATTCTTTCCTAAAATGTCTTTTTATCTTTTATTTGGCCTTCTTTTACTTATCCAATTCATCATTGATGAGTCTTTTGTACACAAAATTCGTGTCTGTGTATAAAAAATTGTAAACCTTAGGTATCTATGATAAATTTATTCATCTCTGATGAGGATAGGGTTTGTTTTACCAAATAAGAACAGTCACCTTTAAAAGAGAACTTAGAGTGGTGCCGCTGTTTATATTGCACACGAATTGAAAGCTAGTCTGCAGGTACCTGTTTGCCTAGTTCAAACAGTCAATATGAGTTTTGGTGAAGTTATTTGATAATTTAAATTCCTGATCTTCAATATATATGTAAACTAAAAATATTTCATTTGAATATATATAAATTGTAATTTTAGGTTCTCAAATCAAATTGTTCCCTATAGCCTAGAACATAATAAAATTGATATTTCATTTTGGCGAAATTGGCTTTATTGTACCGAATTACTATTGAAATTGACAAGATGAAATAAAATAGTAATAAATACTTCCAATTCATATTTCATTGTAAGGAAATTGACAAAGTTGTACTGAAATTTATTTGAATTAACTGAAATATAGAGATGGAATAAACCGGTCATGAAATACTTCAAATTCATATTTCATTGTGAAGAAATTGACAAAGTAGTCCTGAAATTTTATTGGAATTGACGTGAAATATAGAGCTGAAATATATGAGTATAATAAAATACTTCTAATTCATATTTCATCTTGAAAAAATTGATAAAATTGCACTGAAATTTTATTGTTATTGACGTGAAATATATGTGTAATATAATACTCGTACTTCAATTCATTTTTCATTTGGAAGAAATGGACAAACATTTTATTGAAATTGACGTGAAATATACGTGTAATATAATACTTATTGGTAGAAAGCTGTCCTTTGATTTACAATATGAAAAAACACGCTGATAAGTCCATTATCAGATTAACGTTTTTCTATTCCACCCACCGAGTACTTTATTAAAAATATTGCTTCTTCAAGAGAATTAAATTGCTTTTCGATTGTTTGACACTTTCATTTAATTTGGACACTGCCGCTTGTTTGATGTTACAGAACACAAATTTCAAATGTTGATTGATGAATCTATTTCTCTGCTAAAATAGTTGTAGACTGTTGGACTAGAACTGAATCAGAGTTTTTATTGACTAGTTGTGCAATAGATTTCTATCAATATTCAAATTAGTATATGTTTTAAATTAAGGCTAGTCTATCAAAAAATAAAACTGGTTTGATGGCTATGTTCTGGACCATATGAGTATTTGGACCATACGCGTATGGTCATGACCATATGGGTATATACTCATATGGTCGGGGTAATTAAGGGTTACATTTATGCTTACCTCTTTATATAACCCTTCTAGTTGTCACGTCATTACAAAGACACTACCAAAGGTCATTTTTTCATTAAAAATTAGTAATAACAAGATTAACAAAATAAAATAAGCAGTTTCACACAGTAAATTTCATCACTAGTCAAAACTATAGTAAACACATTTTTTTTCATTACCGATATGTTATTACGAGTGAATGGCAAAATTTCGACCTGGGAAGATAACTTCCAAAAATATCTGAATGAACTGATACACAAGAAGTCAACTGTAACCTGACATAAAAGTCGACAGGATAAAGAGTCTAATAAATTGCTTACTTTTGAAACTTAATATAATTAGCATTAGCAGTGCAATATCATAATTTTTTATACTTAGACGTGTTTTGTTTTAAAAAAAAATGAATGACGTCCCGGCAAGGACACTAGGAGCTTTTTCACCGTAGACACATCGGAATGACCCAGGACCCAAGAAAAGCTATGGTACCGTGTGGACGTAAATGTCACCCTACGCATCCATGCAAGAATACATTTAGCGATGAAAACTAATTTTGGCATCAATATTTAATGTTATTTGAATTGTAAATAATACAATTGCATGTAGCAATCATTGTTATTTTATAAAGTTATCTCATGCATATTATTGAAAAAAATACCTATATGGTCCAAATACTCATATGGTCCGGCCCGTTTATAACCAAACGAGTATATACTCATATGGTCCTACCATACGCGTACGGTCGGACCATACG
Source organism: Mytilus galloprovincialis (assembly GCF_965363235.1). NCBI lineage: Eukaryota > Metazoa > Mollusca > Bivalvia > Mytilida > Mytilidae > Mytilus > Mytilus galloprovincialis. The sequence continues at coordinate 11,193,928 of NC_134850.1, read as the reverse complement.
CGTATGGTCGGACCATATGAGTATACGCATATGGTCATGACCATACGCGTATGGTCCAAATACTCATATGGTCCGGAACAGCTATTTGAAATCCCAATTAACTATTCAGAATAAAATATTTTGACCTAGTCAATAATCGTGTGAAAATTTGCATAACATTATTTTTTTTTAATCGTAAAGATCAGAATACAATAATATTTATTATCATTCAAAAATTATACTTATTTTTCAACATAAGAAATGTCAATATTAACGCTATAATTTTTACTGCCTGTTTTTTCGTTCATTGTCTCTTAAAAAAAACTAACAATGGACAAATCGTCTGATTGTGTTGTGTTTTTTTCATTCTGTGAATAATTTTTTACATTATATACAGGTTTAATATGTGCATGTGACAAAAGAATGATGTATAATTATTGACTAACTTGCTTTCATGTTATATAAAATTTTACGTTTTTATTGTCGCTTAATGATGAATGGAAATTTCATGACGATTTTTACAACTATGTCATTGGCGTAAGAAAACATGTTAATTTTAAATATGTGTCACAATAGTATTGAGGCATTTATAGAAATTTTTGGTTGTAATGAGATTTGTTTGTACCTTAATGTTACACATTTGTCATTTGAAGGCCACTAGTTTACATAGCTGTGGTAGATTGGACTGTTTTCGGCATACATCTAATGAAGTTTGGAAACTTAAATCGAAATCCATTTAGAAGTGTTTTGATAACCTAGATGCAAGTTGACTGGTTTTCAATAAAATATTAATGGTTTAAAAAAAAAAAAAATTGTTGACTGATGAAAACATAAAAAAGGGGGGGATTTGCCTGTTTGCTTGATTTAGAGATATGAATATTAAAATTTAGAATGGAAAGAAAATATTGTTATACTATATTAAGACTTTATTATGATTTCCAACTCCTAGAATTTGGGCTGAATTGCAAGCTCCCTCATCCTCTTGTTATTGTGATCCTGCATTGAATATTTCTGTGACTTTTTCTGGTAGTTTGAATTTGCTTTATGATCCATCAGATGGCAGAGTGGTCTGAGTCTACTATATCACTAGCCAGTCAAAACTGAGGTTGAGTTTGAATCCTGCACCTGGTAGGTGCACTTGACTCCAATCTTAATTGATTGTTAGATTTCCTACCAAAGGTCATTGGTTCTCTCTGGGCTACCCCAACCTATAAAAAATAGACCTGGACTTTGTCTAGAATGCTCCAACCTAAATATATGAAAGTCAGGGATGCTCAACTTAAATATTAGGGACCATATGACCAACAGGGATATAAGAATAATTTTAAAAAGCAAATGCATAGTTAAAGGGGGTTAAAAGGAATGACTTGCCTATCCAAATTCATCTGAGGTCAACTTTGCCTGAGGGAGTAGGAACCCTTGTTTTTTAATAATTTCTTTAAATTGATGATAGCTGGAATTTTGGAAAATAATGTTATAATCATGTCAATAATTAAGTACTTTAAACAGATTTAAATTGTCAAATTAAGAAATGCACTTGTTTAACTCCCACATAAAGGTTTTTTTTCGGAATAGTTGGACAAAGTTTATCTACCTTTTGACATGACAGAGTCGCCAAAATTGTCTGTATGTCAAATGTCAATTTGATATGACTGAAAAAATACATACTTAAATAGACATCCTGTTTTCAGAATAGGATTAAAGATAAATGACTTAAGTTGGACTACATGATAAAATTTGATCCCTAAATTTATGAAATTTTGACAGCTCAATTAAGAAAAAATGCAGGGTTTTTGGAAATTGAGTATTTAACATGTTTAAAGGACTAATGAATAAAGAGAGATTTTGATTTGATATGATTTTGATGATACCGAAACCCAACATTATGGATGGAAAGATGGAAAAGAATAGCATTCAGCTACTGTATGCTAATTGTCTTTATACACAATTGACAATGTCCCTGATAAAATTGTAGAAGATATCAAAGTTATTATTTTTAGAGCATATAAAAGGAACACTGGGAACACCAAGCCCAAAGAAAAAAGATAGAAGATAAGAAGATAAACAAAAGACCTGGTCTCACGGTCATAAAACTTTGAGCATGATTTTTGTACTCAGACTCGAAAATCAACCAATCAAATTGCTGGATTTCATGTTTCGAGCATGATTTTTGTGCTCGGAGCACTAAGCAAAGTTTTATGCCTTCAAGGCCAGGAGACAAGTTGTGAGTGTGTGAATGCTAAAGATATCATGCCTGTTTGTTTGGACTCTGCAAGGTTTATGAGTTTGAATATCCCTTTGCTATCTTTTACCTCTCTTTTACATATTGTCAGATTTAGTATAAATTTGTTTTCTCACTCTTTAAATAAAAATTGGGAGCTACATGTAAGAATTGATTAGTTTGTCTGATCTGCTCAAAGTAAAAGAAATGGAATTACATTTTATTTAAACTACAAGTCCAGTAGCTCCAAGTGCCTTTCAAAATTGATTTTTATTATAACCATCTTTGCACTTGCAGGCCAATTTTTGTAAAGTTGGACTCCTGAGACCAGTAGATTTGAAAGTATGTCATGAAGATTGCAAGGCTTATGGTGTAACATGTACACCACTAATTAAGGCCCCGGCCAGAAAGCACATACCAGAAAGTAGTACATATTTAACACAAAATAGTTCCTACGCATGAGTGTAACTTCCAAAATATGTAGAATATTTAGGTGTTTTTGGTATGAAATGAAAGCTGAAGGACTGGTGATCATTGTAGAACACTTTTGGACTTTTAATTATGAATATTAAAAAAAACTGCATCATATTTTAAAAAGAGGGTTCATTTTGTCTGTTTGTCAGATTTGAAGTACCTGTTTTGGTACATCCGAAGTTCCGGGAACCAGTTCTTTCTTATATGCCATGTAAGGTATGTTGATTTTTTCAGTAGAAGACACCATAAAGTGTTGCTTTGAAATGCAATGATTGCCACTTTATTTGAACTTAAAACAAAAGAGGTGCTCCTTCTTGAAACGGAGGAATTTAACATAGAAAGCAATGGGACCATGAATTAGTGGTGTACTTCCTATTACAGAGAATCATCAGAAATCCATTTTTTAGAAGTTGTACCTATTTCAATGAAAATAAGTCAAATTTGATGTTAGTAATCATGTTTAATCATCTTTTTTTGGTGAACCATCCTGTTTATGGGAAATTTAAGCTCTTTTATTGGCATACTCAAGTATTTTAGCCTTTTATGGTCATACAACATGCATGCAGTTAAGACTTGACTCAAAATTCTTATTTTTGCAGCTTTTGTGATTGAAATCAATAAAACATGCCTTTTATGACTTGTGTATGGTACAAAATAGCTCTTGGTCAAAATAATCATATGTTTTTTCAAGTTTTATTGTTTTTCTTATGGTAGCCTTTTACAATCTTGGAATATGGTATATACTCATATAAGAATTCTAAAATCTCAATGTACATGCAATTTTGAACCAGTTTAGCAAGTTATCTAGCTGAGGGATATATAAATTGCTCTTAATAATCTATGTTTAACCACAGAATTATGGTTTATACAAAACAAAAGCAATTTTCCAATTTAAAGAAAAAAGGGGGGACAATTTTCTCATTTATGTCTTAAGTTTGGACTAATATATTTTTATTTAATGAAGAACCTCTGATAAAAAAATGACTATTGGTAAGCACATATCTTTCCTAATAGAAATTAATAAATAAAACAATGATATTGAGAATAAAAAAAGTATATTGGCCATTGGTAATATCCATATGCAGTTTTCTTTGAATAACCCATATGTTACTACCAGTCCAATTTGAGCTTAAAATTAGTAAAATAGTATTTGGACTAAAGCTTTATATGTTTTTTATTGCTTGAAATAGATCATAGAATGAAATAAAGTAATGCTCAAGTCAATATAGCAAGTTAGGTTCTGTTATAGGTGTAACACCACTAATTAAGGCCCGGCCAGAAAGCACATACCAGAAAGTAGTACATATTTAACACAAAATAGTTCCTACGCATGAGTGTAACTTCCAAAATATGTAGAATATTTAGGTGTTTTTGGTATGAAATGAAAGCTGAAGGACTGGTGATCATTTTAGAACACTTTTGGACTTTTAATTATGAATATTAAAAAAACTGCATCAAATTTTAAAAAGAGGGTTCATTTTGTCTGTTTGTCAGATTTGAAGTACCTGTTTTGGTACATCCGAAGTTCCGGGAACCAGTTCTTTCTTATATGCCATGTAAGGTATGTTGATTTTTTCAGTAGAAGACACCATAAAGTGTTGCTTTGAAATGCAATGATTGCCACTTTATTTGAACTTAAAACAAAAGAGGTGCTCCTTCTTGAAACGGAGGAATTTAACATAGAAAGCAATGGGACCATGAATTAGTGGTGTACTTCCTTATGATTTTGATTATTTTTGTGGTATATAATTCGTCTCTATTCTACATATTGTTAGATTTAGCATAGATTTAAAGTCTGAATTTGTTTTATGAAGTTTGCAGAACTGCTATAAATCACATACCATTTGGTCTACATGATTTGAAAGTGAATTTAATTTTTTTCATTTTCTCGCTCAATAAAACAGTCATTTTGTTGGGATATCACACATAGAATCTTGTATTTCGTTCCGTTTGCATGACTTCTATTCACAATTTACACCATTAATGCAATAAAATATCCGATATGTACTTAAAGAAAAAGTTCTGAAAGAAGTGATAAGAATTTATATTCTGTAGGTGTCAAAACCTTGTTCAATGTATCTTAAAATTGAATCGACTTAACGTATGAAATGTGCAGATTTTTTTTTAAGTCATCAGCTTTCTTGATGATTTTCAATGACCGGTTTGAACTTTTGATCCTCTTTTAATGGGATTTAATTTTAGATCCAATCGGATCAGAGCATTACCCACCCTGTGATGTATCCATGGCAACCTTTAATAAATGAATTCAGGTAAATTGATTTTTTGCACAGTTCGCCAGAGCAGAAAATAAAAGCCATTGATACAGAGATGTTTAAGTCTACCCTGTGTTATTATATCTCAGGTCCTTGATTAGAAAATATATGGTTAGTAAACCAAGCACATCATTTAATCTGATGAGCACTTGCAAGGGTCTGGATGGTGTTCAGAGAATAGAAAACAAATGGGGTATTATTCTGAAGAAAAATCGACCAAAAAAAAAAAAAGAATAATAATTAATAGGTACTAATAAAAAATAAATTAGTGATTCATAAAATAAAAAGTAGAAATAACTCAAAAAATTAGAGGATAATAGACAAAAGAGGTCATACAATAACTTATAGTTGTTTAAAAACTTCTGTGTTATTTTGTACAAAGTTTTATTGTTGGCATCCATACCACATCTTATTTTCATGGCACAATTTATGGGCATTATGATTTTCGTTCTGGGCGTCCATTTGTTCATTCATTCTTTCATCAGTTTGTTCAGAATACATAGATAAAAGACTTCTCTTACAGACCCTCACTTATAAATCATCTGAGAGATAATTCATACTTCAAGTGATATTTATCCATAAAAGGCCTGGCTGATTAATCACTGGGATTCACTTTATGAAAATAACCACATGAAAGATACATCTGAATACATTTCATCTAAAAATAACTCCAGGGGGACATAACTCCAGGGGGACATAACATTACCATCTGATTAATTGCATCCTATATAAGTTTCACATGATGTACTGAAATAAATGACATAGGTCTTGTAAATATATATGTAGTAGATCCATTTGAAGGTCCTTGGCCTCCCCGTTCATATTTTTAGGCCTTTGCAGGTGCATAAAAGGTTACAGTGGAAAATGTGTATGAATTAAACCTTAAACTATAGAGTACAAAAAAAATGTACATGTATCTATTTATATGGACCAATAAGTACAAATAATTTCAAGTAGGCAGTTATAGTTATATTTTCTCTCTTTTATCTGTCCATATCACGAATAATAGATATAAGTTGATGTGGTAAATTGAGACAACTCTACATCCAAGTCACAATTTGTGAAAACAAACCATCAAAAGTTGAAACAGAGCCTAAATTAAAAAATTGGCTCACACCAAACCGCAACCTATAAAAGGCCCAAAAAACGACTAGTGTTAAATTAAAAATGCAAAAACCAATGTTCTAATCTACAGGAAAAACGAGAAACACTGAACAGGTTCCTGTCACTTGTATATATATGATGGCATGTTTTTAAACTTGATTTTTTTGCATACACATGTGTTTCAATTATTAGAATGTTATTTGTGATTCAATTTGCAGGGATGCATGTGGCATTCAACTTTTTCAATTTAGCACTTTGCAATCCTTACTGTTGTAAACCAGGGATGAACTTTTAGCATTCCTCAGACTGGAAAACACATTTAGCAAATTAGTAAATCTAATTTATAACACAAAAATTGGTGTAGACTTTTTCAGAAGCTTTTTTAGACCTGAAAGGCAAAAATGCATTCTGCATTCATTGCATCATCAATCTTCTTAGAAATTTGCACGAACATTTTTATCCATACATTCTTTTAGGGAAATATTACATTTTGCCATCCATAACAGTTTTTTTTAACACTTTCTAGATTGGTTTCTTACAATCATTGAAAGGTCTGTTGGTTCATATTTTGTAAGTTAATGAACTTATATAGAAAAACTTAATTAGAAGTCTTAAGAAACCCAAGTACAGAGTCTAATAGACTGTACAGTGCAAGTTTATTGAATAAGGTTACATATTATCTAGAAGCTTTAATTAGGGTGTGCTAAGCTTCTTATCAAAATTGTTAATTTAATTTTGCCAGGTTTTTGAAAATCAAGCAAAATTTAAGTATCAGTTTGTATTAAATCTTAGGTTTTCTATTGACAAACATTTAGATTTTTTTTTTTCACTGTTTAGTTTGACCTCAATAAAAGCATTAGCTGTTTCTGTTTGTCTTTAATACTGCTGTTAAAAAATGACAATGAAATCTTGAGTGTTGGCAATAAAAATTAGGGCAGTGTGGAATCATTATTATTTGTGCAATACCAATTTTTATGGATTTCATTGGCAAAGCCACACCACAAATTCAAATGTTCTGTACTAGCCATATCTCTTGCAGGTTAAAGACACCCTTGTAGATTTCGAAAAAGAGTAGGCTAATGCCGCTACAAGGCAGCACTCGCACCCGCAAAGTGGAAAGGGATTAATATAAGTTGCAAAACTTGTTTCCCAATCCACTATAAATAAATATGTTTAAACTAAGCTTGCATGAAGACTTTGGCAAAACAAAGAAATCAACTATCCACAAACAATGTAATGTTTCCTAAATCAAGGAAAATTGATACCCATGAAAATACATGAATCTGAGGTATATAAGGTTACACCAAATTTAATAAACCAACAGTAGCTGCAACATAAACAATTTTTTTTCTGTTACTGGTAAAATATACACATGTCAATTGACAATTCTGTGAGTTGAAAAGTTAAAATTTCAAAGTTTATTTGAGTGAGAGTATTTGAATATCTGTTGCAGTGCAATTGAATGTTTTTTTTATCAACATACTCAGGTACTCATGTCCGTACACGGAAACCACTGTCATGATTATTGACATTTATGGAAAGCCATGAAATATATGTGGAAAGTGACCGGAGATAGAACACACCGAGTTGTTTGATTTACGTTCAGTCCAGATATTGGTGATCTCGAGTGCCCCAATATTTACTAAATCATCGTCCGATTGGATGTGTAAACAAACATTGTAGTGCCATGGTTGTTCCATGTTGTCAAATGAGGGTCTTTATAGGGGGTATACAGAATAGAGAAGAGTGGGCCATATTTACAGAAAATTGGCCTAAAGTAGTAAAGAATATAGAAAAATTAGGCAAAAATAAGAAAGAATAGAGAATAAAGGGTGCTAAAATATAAAAAATGGAGAAAAATGACCACAAAAAAATAAGGAATACAGAAATGAAGAACCCCCAATCCAGACCCTCTAATATCAAATTTGTTTGGAAATAATCTCCATGTCTCTTGTGTCAACATTAAAATCTCCACATATGTTAATATTCTAGTAATTACACAAAGTTGTTTGTTTGGACATTGTTTGACCAGTGTTCTCAAGTAGCTTCCATATTACTTCAACATTGATTATAATCTTAATGAATAGAAGAAAGAGTTTAATTTGTAGTTAAAGTTGAAAACTTGATATTTCTTGTTTCAAAATTTCAAATGTGAGAAGTGTAACATTTAAATTGAGAATATAAGTAGGGGTATGCAATTTGTATTGCTACAGTTGAGTTGAAGAAATTGATGCTGTTATTGATTAATTGATTAATCCTGATTTACAAACAAAATGAGAAAGCTGTAACTTGTTATGGCATTAGAAATAAACTGCTTCACTCGGAGCACAGCTGGATATGCCCGCAGAGGTCCTTTAGAAGAGTTACAGGAATTACTAATTTCACAAATTGTTTAAAAAAAGTAACATGCCCTTAGCTTAGATTAATATATTGTTTGTTTCCCCAATCCCGGCCCTGCCGAGCCAGGTGTGAGTAGGTAGGTAGGGAAATAATTTTATTTTTCCAAAAAGCTTGAATATTATCTGACGATCCAGCAAGCCTGAAAATCCAAAATGAATAAAATAATATTTGACTTGGTTTTGACAATAAAATTTTATGAGTAGCACCATTTTTGCAGGGTCGGTCGGGATTGGGGATATATTATTTTATTTTAGACCTTACTTTAAAAAATAAAAAAGATAACCCTTTTAATTTGTTAAAAACTAAGAGGGATGTCATTTTATGTGTCATAGTTTTGGAGGTGTCCTTCATAGTCAAAGGAACAATTTGCTCTTTACATTTATTCTCAACAAATGAATGCCAAATTTTGTCCAGATGAAATTAAATGTCCTAGCCTAAAAATGAAATTCTAATTGTTTGATGTTGACACAGCCTAATTAAAAGGCTCTTAGAGTTTTATGACATGAATTGTTAAATTATTTTTTTTGTAAAGGAATTTTCCTGCTCTTATTCAAATTTTCTTGTGCAGTAGAATTGTTATTGCCCAGAAAACAAAAGTAGAATCACTACCTTCCTATCCAACCCTGCAACAGAATGATTTTAAAGGTGGCCCTAGCAGAATCTCTATAAAGTCTGGACCATGAAACTTATACCAATTTATAACCCTTGCTTAATTTTGAAAAGGATTGTCTCAGCACTAGGTCACTATCAGATGGCCAAGGATGTCATGACTAAGCATGTCCGTTCATAAACAGGATTAATGATTTAATATCCAAAATAAATAATTGTTATTGTGACCCTTGTTTGCTTAAATATAATTAAATTAGACTGAAGTTTGATAACTATTTGTGTACAAACTTTATCAATGAGTTTATTTACAGTTCTATACAGTTGAGTAGATTGATCATGCCATTTCTGTAAAAAATCAGGAATTTGAAGTGGAGCTATGTTTGAATAACTTTGGTGGTGGTATTCGACCTTTTCCAACCAAAAGTAAACATGTGTTACTCCTTCTACTACTGCAGTCATACATTTGTCAATGAATATTCATGCTTTTGTTTTGCATACCCTAGTCTTTGGGTTTTTTTTAAAACTTTTTTCAGTTGTAAGCATTGCTGTTTTAGTGATGTAAAAATTTTAACCCCCCAAAAATCTTTTATTGTTGTAAGAACTGTAAGTTTGATATTGAAGTTTAACATTACTGTCATGAATCAGACTATACTGGTTTAATATTTAACCAAGTTCCAATGCACCAAGTTTGCTCAAAACAGCTTTAATAAAAAACCCACACAACTATTTGATACAAATGCAATAGCCTCCGAATTGTATCAAGAACATTTGAATAAAACTGTCTTGAAGTTCTGGTGGTTCTTTGCAGACATAACATTTAAAGCTTGCTTTGCAGTTTTGGGTTTGCTCATTATTGAAGGCCGTACAGTTACCTATTGTTGATTACTTGTATGTCATTTGGTGTCTGGTAGGTAGATTTTTAGCAAGTAGTTTTTAATTTGTCTATATATGCATTCTGGTCAATGTTTATTTTAGAAAGAGATTGCAAAACAGAAAAGAGTACGAAGAGCAAGGCGAAGAAGACAGAAAAATCCAAAGTTTCAAGAAGAACTACGACAAAAATTCATCAACCAAGCAAAGAAATACTTTGGCATTCCTTATGCTAGAAGATATTGGTCTAAAGATAGTAAGTTGATATGCTTAAGAAGTAATCTAATAGAAAAATAGAGATATAAGTTATCCATCTGCAATGACGCAAAATCAGTACATTCACAGCAAAAAAAACAACACAAAAAAGCACACTTTTATTGCTGTTTTTCATCTGAAAGTCACGGGGCTTCAACACAGAACAAAAGATAACCACTACCCTTCTTTGCAAAAAGTTTAGGATAGACTTAGTAAGCTGTAGTTCCACCAAATTAGCCTCGGTCAATTTAAAAGAGCATACCAGGAAAGTAGTACAAATTTTGGTCTGGTTTTATTGTTGTTTCTCAAATGGATTTGTTATGGTTGCTTATTTGTTCAAAAGTCTTCTATAATTTTTCAATTTTGAGGTAATAAGAATCTCTATTAATTTCAAACAAAAAAGGAGTGAGCACTTTTTATTTTGGTAAACTTTGAAAAAAAAGTAAGTAAAAACCCACAGATAAACACCATTAAATTTTAATGACTTTTATTTTAAAACATAAAAATTCTTTATAAATTTCTTCCATTATTAGGAAATGGGTTTAGAAGATGATATAAACTAAGTACAGAAAAACTTCAAAGACAGATAACAAGACTTCCTCGTAAGGGATTTCAACTACAAAATTGGCAACGTGTGAAACTTACAAGATTTCGCAATTAACAATTAGGATTAATTTGGATTTATTGAAGGTTTTTAAAGTATTTATGTCAATATATCTCAATATATCTCAATTAGTTGACATTTTTGATCATTAATAATGATATATATTAGAAAACGTGTGGTAAACAATTAACTGGGATCAAATTTATTTGAGGATAGATTAAGTAGTGGTTATTTATTTGTGAAATTCACAAATATTTTTTTTATCTAATGAAGTTATCTCAGCAGTTCATCAGTTCTTGATCATTGAGCAATGATTAAAACTTTTTACTTTATAACCTTTTAAAAGGAATATACTCAGCTTGTGAAAATTTAAAACTTGAAACCTACTTATTATTTGACCCCCAAGGTACAATATACAATTATGGCCCGTTGAAAAGGTGAATATCCAAAATTGTCAACACGAGAAGGTTATTTCACTGAGGGCGCAGCCCGAAGTGAAATAACTTTTAAGGGTTGACAATTTTAGATATTCACCTTTTCAACGGGCCACAATTGTTTTATTATACCGAACTAACAGTGGAATGGCCTTTCGAAAACTTTCAATATATTTTTTACATAACAAAATCAAAGACAAGCTGACGTTTGAAAATACATTTGTTTTCTAGAATTTCTAGAATGTACAACAAAGGTAGAATCTTTTTGTAAAATATTGATGGCCCTAAAAAGGACCGTTACTCTATAAGAGCTATCATCAGCTGCTGGCACTCTATTCATGTCCAATCCTTATTTCCACGTCCCTCTGTGAGCTTCCAGTGTAACGTGAACGCTGCCATTTTGTTTATTTACGTTTATGACGTCATTTTCATGGGAGATAACTCAAGTACAAATCAACAGACTCAAAAGGTTATTCGCCGGTGAATAATAGGGTTATTCACCGCTGGTGGAAATTTTTAGGGTTATTCATCCTTCCTTGCAATTAAATGAAAAACAACCGAATTATTCCATGTCACGTGATAACGTTTCACCCAATAGAATTGTTTAAAATATATGAAAGGTATAATAATATTATATGTCCTATTAACCAAAATGAAATAGCTATATATGTTAAATGCACGAATTAACCAGATATATAAAATAAGATGTGGTATGATTGTTAATGACACAACTCTCCTCCAGAGACCAAAAGATTTAGAAGTTAAATACCAAAAACAGCTCTTAATTTTGAATATCTTGGCCCCTTTTGACAAAAAATAAGATTAAAATTGATTGTAAGTTGTGCGGAAATATTCATGACTAAGTTTTTTTTACTCATATGAATTTTTTATGAATTGAGTCACAGTGTGAGTCAGGCTCTGAATCAGACAATCTATAGTTGAAATAGTAATTTTCCACATCCAATTTTTCACATGTTCTGCCTTTTCAGAAAAGAATGTTAAAAGTTAAACAAAAGTTGGATCCCACCTTCAATTTACACATTAGTATGAAAATAATCCATAATTTCACATGTGTGAGAAAATTAACAACATCATGAGAAGTTATGATCAAATTGGCCAGTAAATAAGGTGATATGTGTCAAAATTTAAACTCTTGCCTATGGAAAATATTTACATGAGAACTAATCTTTACAAATTTATTGAATTATTTACCACATCTACATTAGAAGAGAAGCATTTTCTTCCCTGGTCTGTCTTTACATCACATTTCAAGTTGAAGTTTTGTTTTAACTTCATATGATTGTGGCTGATAATTAGACATAGGAAGATGTGGTGTGAGTACAAATGAGACAACTCTCTATTCAAATAACAATTTATAAAAGTAAACCATTATAGGTCAATGTACGCCCCTTCAACATGGAGCCTTGGCTCACACCTAACAACAAGCTATAAAGGGCCTCAAAATTTACTAGTGTAAAACCATTCAAATGGGAAAACCAACAGTCTAATCTATATAAAAAAATGAGAAACGAGAAACACGTATAAATTACATAAACAAATGACAACTACTGTACTTCAGATTCCTGGCTTAGGACAGGTGCATAAACATTTGCAGCGGGAAGTCAATTTATTTGAAAGAGAGGCAAAAAGTACCAAAGGGATATTAAAACTCATAAGTAAAAAATAAACGGACAATGCCATGGCTAGAAAAGAAAAAGACAAACAACAGTACACAAAACACAACATAGAAAACTGAAGACTGAGCCATACAAACCCCTACAAAAAATGGGGGTGATCTCATGTGCTTCAGAAGGGTAAACAGATCCTCAGCAGATGTGGCACCTGTCAAACAAAATGCATGGGACTTATCTGACAAACCAAATTTGATAAATTATACCAGAAAGTTATAAGCAAAAAATAAAAGAAAGGAAAAATGAATTAAAAAATTATATTTTCAGCGGATGAGTACAGTTCAAAACTATTTCTTGACTGCTGTGGTCTGGTTAGACAAGTGGTACGAGACTTAGCCAAAGACTTTGGCTTTGTTATAGGACCATGGAACCAGGCCTACATGTTCGACACACTGCCACATATAATAGAATCAGAGAAAGATATGAAGCCAGGAGACCTTGTGTTCATGTCTGGGACCTATGTTAATCCTAAATGTAAGTATGTGTTATGGTGATTTCCTTTGGTAAGTGGAAAGGGTGACAGACAAAACTGCATATATATATATAGGAAGATGTGGTATGAGTGCCAATGTGATAACTCTCCATCCAAATAACAATTTATAAAAGTAAACCATTATAGGTCAATGTACAGCCTTCAACATGGAGCCTTGGCTCACACCGAACAACAAGCTATAAAGTGCCCCAAAATTACTAGTGTAAAACCATTCAAACAGGAAAACCAACAGTCTAATCTATTAAAAAAACCCGAGTGTGTCCAGTTTGGATCCCATGTGGTAAAGAGGGAAGGGGAAAGAAGGGCTTGGACATATAAATGTAAAGTATGAATAATTTTATGCTATGTTGGGACCCGATTGTAACCCTAAAGTTATCAAGGGGTCTTGTGGAAAATGTTGTGGAAACAAAATATTGTAGAGTTGAGGAAAGATGTGAAAACAGGATATCTTGTATCATTTTCTTGTGATACTTCTAATGTATGTCAAACTAATCTTTAAAATGAGAATCTCCAAGGTATGGAGGATGGGGACATAAAACTGTAGAGTTTGAAAAGGTCACAAGGGGTGTTTACTTTGTCAGTTGCAAAATCTTGACCTTGATATCTTTGAAACAATTGTTCTTCATCTTTGAAGATTTAATTATGGGGTGTTATTAGACCTGGTTATTATCTATCTTGATTTTTTCTCTCATTTTCACTTTTTGGAATTGCTAGTTATTAAATGTCATATGTTAAGCCTTAAAATAAAACTAAATGAATTGCAAAATTTGAATGATCTATGCGACAGCTTATGAGGATTATTAATAATTGTCAAAAATACAATTTGAATATTTCATCATTTTAGCTGTCAAAATGGCAGAAATCTGTGATACAAGACATGGTTTATTCGCTGTAGCTGAATTGTTTATTACGCTGTATCTTGCCCTACGGAGCGCAATGTAATTCAACACGGAAGAAATGGGGTCAAACATGCATGTGTTTCAATGGGTTAAATTCAGCGAAAGAGAATTTTAAACCTAATTATATAAGCATTTATTTAATGTTACCACACACAAACAACCAAGGGATTATTAAGTTAAAAAGTCACCAAAAGTTCTTTGTACAGCGGTATATGTAAACACATATGAACAAATTTGAATTTAAAAATTTCAATGGTGGTTAAAATACAATTGGATTGAAATAAGTCAAGTAGAGATTATTTTTCTATTTTTAAGACAAACATTTTTTAGAAATAAAATGAATTATTTTTTAGGCTTATATCATTTGTGACATGTATATGAAGCATCTGATACATAAATAAGTGATGCATAATGATAAATTTAGATTTACTCAAACAATTGAAGTTTTGAAAATTGACACCCTCACAGGGCTATTATAGGGTAACTGGATCCTATGCTTCAGTATTACTTTAGTTTTGTATGTAGAACTGATGTTTTTTTTTTCAAATAGATCTCTGGTATCTTTGAAAATAGCTTCCACAAAAATTTATTTTCAAAAATTCAAAAAAAAAAATGAATTTGATGTATTGTTTTATCTAAATTTAAAGATTAGAAACATTCTCAGAACAAATTAAAGATCAGCCCTGGTTTTTGGTTGGGTTTCTGTAGTTCAGTCTTGTGTTTTCTATGTTGTGTATTGTATGCTGTTAAAAGGTATTTGTGTTTTGATTTATTTATTTTATATTTCCCATAATGCATTGTCAGTTTGTTTTCAACTTGTTAGTTTGAACATCCCTTTGATATCTTTCCTTTTTCTTTTAAAACCTTTAAAACAATAAATGGTTCACAACGACTTTTTTATTGACTATACTTATATAATTATCTTTGTTGACTTCTTTGTCTAACTATGTCATTCATAACTTTAAACATTCAAATGACATCCAGATTACAGGATTAGAACTAACCCAAAACAAACCTATTATGTTTATACATTAAATTAATTTTCGGAAACATCACCTCTATTCTTAGTGCATATTTATTTTGGATTGTCATACTTATAATTAATGTTGTTCATATTTAGGTTCATGGAAACTCATTTGTTTTATGAACACATGTCTTGACCCGTAACTTGTGACAAATTTATATGTTGTTATGATATGAAAGTTATGAAGGATAAAAGGAAGATGGTGTGGAAGGAGTAGGAGAAATGATAAAATAAAGATTATTTATAAGGTGAATGGGAAATAATAGAGAGAAGAGGATTATATTTTATGGGAGATTTTAATGAAGGGTCTCAGTGTCTTTTTTTTATGCCCTTGCTTTGATCAATGAGGGCATCAAGTATAGTCCTAATTCAGTCTGTTCACACTTTAACTATTGTATGTTTTGTGCAAATTTTAAGAAATTTAAAAAAATTCACACACATTGAAAGAAAGAAAACTTGCAGACCAAGTTTGAATTAAGGCAGTGAGTCAATACCTGTTCTAGAGTTATGCCTTATTTTACTTGGAGAATTGCAAAGTAGGAGCGTGGGCTATCATGTCCTTGGATCTTTATTTTTAATTTGCTTCACTTTTCCTTAGCCTCCATGTATATTTGATGAACTAACCTTAAAAATGAACAGCATATAAACCTCCGGGCTTAAAATTACAAATTTTGTTTCATTCGAAGGCTAAAGTATAAAATATGTAAGTTTTCTGATGATAAACCATTTGATACTCAATTAAAGACCACCTTATAGCCTTCAACAATGAGAAAACAATGAAGATATTTAAGAATAGACCACCTTACCGTGTTCAACAATGAAAAAAAAAAACCCTTAACATAAAGTTGTCTATTAAAGGCACTGACAAACTTTATAGAGAAAACCAAAAGTACAGTTGTTAATTTCATGTTCTACATGGGAATTTCGCCCACCTGTAAATCAAGTAAATAGGAAATATTACATGTAACATACGATAATGATAAAACAAATGATTTTGTCATCTAACATACAAATATGTAACACCTGCATGTATAACCATTAAAACAAGATATTTGTTCAAGCTGCTTCATACAATTATGATTTATCAAGCAACTTCAAAAGCCATGATAACCTTAGGCCAAAAAAAGTAATATATATGTTTGGGTCTAAGCTTATTAAGTTCAAAATAGAGGGGTACAGCTCGTTCTCTTGTGAGTATTAAGAAAGTCTCAATACCATAAGCCAATTGAGAAAACCAATACTGTAGTAGTAAAATTCATATCCTACTTGTTCAGGCTGTTTTATACATCAATGACTTATCAAGCTTCTTTAAAAGTGAGGATAATTGTAGGCCCAAAAAGGGATGATAATTGTAGACCAAAAAAGGGATTATAATATGTTAGTGTCCTTGCTTAAGTGCAAAATAGAGGGGCACAGCTCGTACTCAGAATTCAGCCAGTACTGGATTTGTTGTTTCAAGCACACAGTTTGTACTCTTTGAGTACTAAGAAAATGAACAATACCTTCGGCCAATTAAGAAAACCAAAAGTAGTTAATTTCATATCCTACTTGTTAATTTCGCCCATCTATAAAGAGGTAATATTACATGTAACATGTACATGTTCTTGGGAATTTTGTCCACCTGCTAATAGAAAATATTACATGTAACGTACACGTGTAATGGCCATTTTATAAAACAAATGATTTTGTCATCTAACATATAAATATGATGTAACACCTGCATATATAACCATTAAAACAAGATATTTGTTCAAGCTGTTTCGTACAACAATGATTTATCAAGCAACTTCAAAAGCAATGATAAGTTAGGCCTAAAAAGGGTATGTGTATTAGTGTCATGGCTGTTAGTCCAAAATAAAAAGCTCAGCTCCTATCTGCTCTTTCTGTGCTCCTCTCTGCCGTTAAAGTTCTATTCGAGGCAATTTTGTGTTTTATGAAGGAGAATGACTTCTGTAAATACATTAGTATCTGATTGAACAACACACCTGTGCCACATTCGAACAACACTACTGGTGCCACATTCGACCAACACTACTGGTGCCATATTTGACCAACACTACTAGTGCCACATTTGAAAATTGCAGCCAGATCTGATTTAATACCATTCCAGTGCACCTGAGATTACCCCAGGTTTTTACTGGGGTTTGTGTATATTTTTTTATGTTGTGTTTTGTGTAATGTTGTTTGTCTGTTGTTAGTATTAATTTTCCCCATGACATCGTCTGTTTGTTTAGAATTATGAGTATGAGTATATGATGTAAAAGTTAGCACCTGTATTATTATAAAGACACTTTTATATTTTTTCAGCCACAAACCAGAAGCATTTCATGACCCATGTAGAAATCTGGCTAGGACATGGACCCAAGACTATTGGTGCTAGATGGAATAATGGCAAGGTTCAGATCTGGGACCATTATAAATTTGAGGCTAAAAGTTTCAGCAATACAGTTTACCACTTCAGGTCTATAGACACATGGTTAAAAGGAATCTGTAAAAGGTGGGTACATTGATGATGGAGAACAGTTTGGGGGAATAGAAGTCAATTACCAAAGATTTTTGTGAAAATTTCTCTTTACCTTGCATGGCTCTTCACTTTTTGACAGACACATGAATGGGCTTGCCTGGCAATTCTGTTCTAAATTATCTGCAGGAGAACCATAGTTCTTATGAAATATTTTGAATTTTAAGGGGGGAACCTCAAAAAATAAATAAAAGTCATACAGATCATAAGAGCTAATGTTCCACAGCTAGTTTTAAATTTAATATTTTATACCATTATGATGGAGTTTGTGTTGAAATAAATTACTGAAAATTACTTTGAACAAAAGAAAGTTGTTGTAACTTCAATTAATTAGATTGTATATATTAGTCAGTCTTTGTCAGCATCCTTTGTTTTCATTAAGACATTGAATTGTATGGAACATGACTATAGTTGTCTTGTCATAACTTCCTGACTCTAAGACAATTAATGGCAATAGATATTTGTCTCTTCATCATAATTCATAACCGTTAATCAAATATCAACCACAGACTTCAGTGGCCTAGTCTGTATTAAAATGTTAACACACTGTAAGATGTTATGTGTCTGATGCTGATGATATTGTAAAAGAAATTTATTTATGATCGTTTATGTATATGATGCATAGCTAATGAAGATTTGGTATTGATTATAAAAGATCAAAGGGATGGTGCGTTTGATTAAATTAAAGGTCCGTTTGATTTCTCACTATATCTTAATGAAGCCTTACCTTTTGAACTTGCAGTCGTGATGTGGAGTATTAGTTTTCTTTTATTAGTGATTAGAATGGACAATTTTGTTAAACCTCTTTTGAATATTATTTCCTGCCTTTATTCTTTGGTTAACTTTTTCTTTGATGAAATTTAAGATGAAGGTAGATTCTGTTCTATGAAATCTCAATTTAAATTCAATGGACAGATGAGATATAAGGCCTTTTTTATCTAGAAAATATAAGGACATAATTTTTCTTACATTTGTACAAGAGGATTGTATTTTGATTTACATAGAAGAATTTTGTTTTACACGTAAGAGCCACCATTTTTTATACCGTGCTTGCAATACACAGTAATGTTTTAGATTTCTTTTTTGTAAATCTCTATTGAAAAAAATATACTGCCTTTAGTATATTCTTTGGCTTTTTTTCTTTGTTAAAATTTTATACTGTAGATTTTAATTTTTGAAATCTGAATTTGAATTCAATTGAAATTATAAGGAAATGATTTTTGTTGACGTATGGAATAAGAGAAATAGTATTTGAATTACATAAAAGATCTTTGCATTCGTACATCTTTTTGTGTGTGTCTGAACTAGTGATTTTCCTGGTTTTTCTTATACCATAAACTATCAGGTAGTTCTGGAATTAACATTATTTTGGATCTTGTATTTTATTTTTTCAAAATATTTCGAATACAATACGCCTATCTATATTTTGAAGCAAAATAAACAAATCAGTTCATTTCATTTATTATGCTTTAGCTCCAGATAAAATAATTGAATACAAATGCCCAACCCATGGTTAATTAAAAACAAATCTACTACTGCTATCAATAGCTTCTGAATTGACAATACCTTGCCAAAAAACAAAAAACAAAAACAATAGTAAACAAAACAAAAGATTGAGCAGCATGAACCCAACCAAATTGTACTTTTGAATTGATTTTCGTGGATATGTTTCTTAATATTTTTTTCTCGTTTTGTAAAATCTGAATTAGAGGAGACATAAAGAGTACTTCCCTTTATCAAAGGACATTTTTATAGTATATGATCCTCATTCCTCAAAGGTGATTTTTATAGTAGATGATCCTCAAAGGTGTTTTTTGTCAAACATGATCCTCTTAAAAGTACTTGGGGTTTTGTTTCAAGGATGAAAAATGTTTGCTGATTCTGACGCATTGATCCTATTATAAAAGACTAATTAATCAGTGGATGGCAAAATATAATTACCTAGTCGTGAGATAAAGATAAGTTTGATAAATGTCCAAATGTCATTTTTGATAGCAGAAAAAGCATCTTTCCATTGGAAAAATTATGATAAATTACCAGGATTTATAGGCTCTCTATCTTTGATTAAAAAAAAAATCCACAACTATAAGATGGTTTGTATTTGTACTTTATCATATGGTTTCTACTTTTGATCTTGCAATGTCTCTGACAGAAGAGTGGAAAGTATTTTTACTGTAAATTCAGAAATGTTTGTTTTAATTGCGAAAATTGACAAAGGATAGATCTCATGATCAATAAAAGATCACATTTTAAGTTTTGATATCATTTATTGTAAACAGCATTCCACGAAATCAGAATTAAAAACCCCTAAACTATTGACTTGTTCATATTTTACCACGGGTGTGTACTCAAAGCGTTTGAAGGATGTCATGTTAGAATTAAGAAATAATTCATGGGGGCTTGAATATATCGTGATTTTACCACGGGTTGGCCCTTTATGACAAATATTTTACCCCTGAGCGATAGCGAGGGGTAAAATATCGGCATAAAGGGACAACCCGTGGTAAAATCTAGATATATTCAAGCCCCCATGAATTATTTCGATTCTGATAGGACACATACGGCAATTCTTTTGGATCGAAGCGCTCTAGGTGTAGGCAAATATTTGCCGTTCCCATAAATAAACGCACTAATAAACTAGCGTAAAAGAACGGAGCAAACTGCATTAGTGACATGCTTAAACTATTTAAAATAATGTATTTAGGCAGTTTTGGATGAATTTGAATGATAATTTATTTATATGTCTTATATGATGTACAATAAAGGGCTTTTGCCACATTTTAGCATCATTTGTGTATGTTTCCTTGTGATGATTTTCGGATTCACAAGCGTGTATTTTCCCGTAAAATGCTTACATTCTAACGTCATTGTTCTATGACGTCGGGTATCTCATTCATAAAAAAGCATATGACGTGGGAGTACAATCGGAACAGCACTGGCAATATATTCATATTTTACCACGGGTGTGTACTCAAAGCGTTTAAAGGACGTCATGTTAGAATTAAGAAATAATTCATGGGGGCTTGAATATATCGTGATTTTACCACGGGTTGGCCCTTTATGACAAATATTTTACCCCTGAGCGATAGCGAGGGGTAAAATATCGGCATAAAGGGACAACCCGTGGTAAAATCTAGATATATTCAAGCCCCCATTAATTATTTCGATTCTGATAGGACACATACGGCAATTCTTTTGGATCGAAGCGCTCTAGGTGTAGGCAAATATTTGCCGTTCCCATAAATAAACGCACTAATAAACTAGCGTAAAAGAACGGAGCAAACTGCATTAGTGACATGCTTAAACTATTTAAAATAATGTATTTAGACAGTTTTGGATGAATTTGAATGATAATTTATTTATATGTCTTATATGATGTACAATAAAGGGCTTTTGCCACATTTTAGCATCATTTGTGTATGTTTCCTTGTGATGATTTTCGGATTCACAAGCGTGTATTTTCCCGTAAAATGCTTACATTCATTGTTCTATGACGTCGGGTGTCTCATTCATAAAAAAGCATATGACTTGGGAGTACAATCGGAACAGCACTGGCAATATATTCATATTTTACCACGGGTGTGTACTCAAAGCGTTTGAAGGACGTCATGTTAGAATGGTCAATAATTTATGAATTTACAGATAAACTAAAGCATTATTATTTGAATGATCAGCAATTCAAAAAATTGTTTCAGTTATTTGTGAAAAAAAGGAGGAGTGAGTATGGTATGCATAAATGAGACAACAACCTTTTTCAACATTTGGTTAACGGGAGGGGTGTGGATACATGAATAAGACAGCAACCCAAAACTGTTTCAACATTTGGATAACACAAGGGGTGTGGATACATGAATAAGACAGCAACCCAAAACTGTTTCAACATTTGGATAACGGGAGGGGTGTGGATACATGAATAAGACAGCAACCCAAAACTGTTTCAACATTTGGATAACACAAGGGGTGTGAATACATGAATAAGACAGCAACCCAAAACTGTTTCAACATTTAGATAACAGGAGGGGTGTGGATACATGAATAAGACAGCAACCCAAAACTGTTTCAACATTTGGATAACACAAGGGGTGTGGATACATGAATAAGACAGCAACCCAAAACTGTTTCAACATTTAGATAACGGGAGGGGTGTGGATACATGAATAAGACAGCAACCCAAAACTGTTTCAACATTTAGATAACGGGAGGGGTGTGGATACATGAATAAGACAGCAACCCAAAACCGTTTCAACATTTAGATAACAGGAGGGGTGTGGATACATGAATAAGACAGCAACCCAAAACTGTTTCAACATTTGGATAACACAAGGGGTGTGGATACATGAATAAGACAGCAACCCAAAACTGTTTCAACATTTAGATAACGGGAGGGGTGTGGATACATGAATAAGACAGCAACCCAAAACTGTTTCAACAGTTGGATAACGGGAGGGGTGTGAATACATGAATAAGACAGCAACCCAAAACTGTTTCAACATTTAGATAACGGGAGGGGTGTGGATACATGAATAAGACAGCAACCCAAAACTGTTTCAACATATGGATAACGGGAGGGGTGTGGATACATGAATAAGACAGCAACCCAAAACGGTTTCAACATTTGGATAACGGGAGGGGTGTGGATACATGAATAAGACAGCAACCCAAAACTGTTTCAACATATGGATAACGGGAGGGGTGTGGATACATGAATAAGACAGCAACCCAAAACGGTTTCAACATTTGGATAACAGGAGGGGTGTGGATACATGAATAAGACAGCAACCCAAAACTGTTTTAACATTTAGATAACGCGAGGGGTGTGGATACATGAATAAGACAGCAACCCAAAACTGTTTCAACATTTAGATAACACAAGGGGTGTGGATACATGAATAAGACAGCAACCCAAAACTGTTTCAACATTTATATAACGGGAGGGGTGTGGATACATGAATAAGACAGCAACCCAAAACTGTTTCAACATTTATATAACGGGAGGGGTGTGGATACATGAATAAGACAGCAACCCAAAACTGTTTCAACATTTGGATAACGGGAGGGGTGTGGATACATGAATAAGACAGCAACCCAAAACTGTTTCAACATTTAGATAACGGGAGGGGTGTGGATACATGAATAACACAGCAACCCAAAACTGTTTCAACATTTAGATAACGGGAGGGGTGTGGATACATGAATAAGACAGCAACCCAAAACTGTTTCAACATTTGGATAACGGGAGGGGTGTGGATTCATGAATAAGACAGC
Organism: Mytilus galloprovincialis; assembly: GCF_965363235.1. Classification (NCBI taxonomy): domain Eukaryota; kingdom Metazoa; phylum Mollusca; class Bivalvia; order Mytilida; family Mytilidae; genus Mytilus; species Mytilus galloprovincialis. Next base: position 11,170,812 of record NC_134850.1, on the reverse strand, counting down.
AACGCAAAACTGTTTCAGCATTTGGATAATGGGAGGGGTGTGGATACATGAATAAGACAGCAACCCAAAACTGTTTCCACATATGGATAACGGGAGGGGTGTGGATACATGAATAAGACAGCAACCCAAAACTGTTTCAACATTTGGATAACGGGAGGGGTGTGGATACATGAATAAGACAGCAACCCATAACTGTTTCAACATTTGGATAACGGGAGGGGTGTGGATACATGAATAAGACAGCAACCCAAAACTGTTTCAACATTTGGATAACGGGAGGGGTGTGGATACATGAATAAGACAGCAACCCAAAACTGTTTCAACATTTGGATAACGGGAGGGGTGTGGATACATGAATAAGACAGCAACCCAAAACTGTTTCAACATTTAGATAACGGGAGGGGTGTGGATACATGAATAAGACAGCAACTCAAAACTGTTTCAACATTTGGATAACGGGAGGGGTGTGGATACATGAATAAGACAGCAACCCAAAACTGTTTCAACATTTGGATAACGGGAGGGGTGTGGATTCATGAATAAGACAGCAACGCAAAACTGTTTCGACATTTGGATAACGGGAGGGGTGTGGATACATGAATAAGACAGCAACCCAAAACTGTTTCAACATATGGATAACGGGAGGGGTGTGGATACATGAATAAGACAGCAACCCAAAACTGTTTCGACATATGGATAACGGGAGGGGTGTGGATACATGAATAAGACAGCAACCCAAAACTGTTTCGACATATGGATAACGGGAGGGGTGTGGATACATGAATAAGACAGCAACCCAAAACTGTTTCGACATATGGATAACGGGAGGGGTGTGGATACATGAATAAGACAGCAACCCAAAACTGTTTCGACATATGGATAACGGGAGGGGTGTGGATACATGAATAAGACAGCAACCCAAAACTGTTTCGACATATGGATAGCGGGAGGGGTGTGGATACATGAATAAGACAGCAACCCAAAACTGTTTCGACATATGGATAACGGGAGGGGTGTGGATACATGAATAAGACAGCAACCCAAAACTGTTTTAACATTTGGATAACGGGAGGGGTGTGGATACATGAATAAGACAGCAACCCAAAACTGTTTTAACATTTAGATAACGGGAGGGGTGTGGATACATGAATAAGACAGCAACCCAAAACTGTTTCCACATATGGATAACGGGAGGGGTGTGGATACATGAATAAGACAGCAACCCAAAACTGTTTCGACATATGGATAACGGGAGGGGTGTGGATACATGAATAAGACAGCAACCCAAAACTGTTTCAACATATGGATAACGGGAGGGGTGTGGATACATGAATAAGACAGCAACCCAAAACTGTTTCAACATTTGGATAACGGGAGGGGTGTGGATACATGAATAAGACAGCAACCCAAAACTGTTTTAACATTTAGATAACAGGAGGGGTGTGGATACATGAATAAGACAGCAACCCAAAACTGTTTCAACATATGGATAACGGGAGGGGTGTGGATACATGAATAAGACAGCAACCCAAAACTGTTTCAACATATGGATAAATGGAAGGGTGTGGAAAACAAAACAAGTTTTTAAAAAAGATAGATGATTATTTGATTATATCTAGGTTTAAGATCAATGGGCAAGTGCTAAAATTGTATGTCATCTCAAAACTCAAAATTGTATGTCAACTCAAAATTGTGTGTCAACTCAAAATTGTGTGTCAACTCAAAATTGTATGTCTACTCAAAATTGTATGTCAACTCAAAATTATATGTCAACTCAAAATTGCCTGTCAACTCAAAATTGTATGTCAACTCAAAATTGTATGTCAACTCAAAATTTCCTCTTTTTATTTGATTGGTAAGTCGTGATTAATTTGCTTTGATACATTGACTAGTAGACTTGTTTATAATGTTCATCAGTTTCTAAAGAGAATATGCATGTCATCGCTATAATGAAGTGAAATTCCCTAGTTAACTCAGGATTATTGAAACAGAACCAATTTATTTTGATAGATTTTTCTCCATTAAAGGTTGCAAAGGTATATATATGTTATTTCTGATCAATAACTCTAATCAAAGCTGGAGCTTCATTAGAATTCTAGGACTGATCGGAGATTGGTCACGGTTCACCAATCATGGTCTTTATCTACTTTATCTTTGTTCTTGATTTTCGAGGTTGATTAAGTTTATCGGGGATAATGCACGTTTGGTATTCACAAATTACGATTTTATTTGTCTTCCGATGATGTTTCATTTATATACCTTGGTTACGACCTTTACTGTTTATCTTCTTTTCCTTTGATCTGGTTTATCTAATTATCAGTGAGAGAATAAAAAATGGGTTCTGTAATCTTTTTTTAGAACGTGTCAAAAGTGACAATGAATACATCAATTATTAAAAAACGCCTGTGTTTGTAATGTTGACTTTTCATCTTTATAATCTGCTGATTTTATGAAAAAGGGGGAAAGGGGGGGGGGGGGGGGGGGGGGGAGGGAGTGAAAACATTGATTTCATTATCTTTTTTTAAGACCATGTTTGTGGGCACTTGAATCAATTATTAAAACACCTCTGTATTATTGATTATAGTATGAATTTTTTTTTTTGTGATCTATTTTTAGCCTGTGTTTGTTGTGACAATGGTTAAAGAAAGCCCATTCTTGATTGGTTGCTTTTGACTGTTTCAACAAAATCTGTTCAGTGAGGGTAAAAAAAAACAGCACTATCTGTAGAATCATATCCGTTTTTGAGACCCTTCAGTTTGTTGTGACAATGATTTACATAAATAAGCAATCATTGAAAAGTGACCCTGCTTTTCTGACTACTGTTTTCTTTTTTCCTCTTTGATCTTTTGATTTTATCAGTGATAGTACTATGAACAAGATTTTTAAATTTCTTTCTTTTCCATGTTTGTTGTGACAATTAATAAATATTAGAAATAACGAATTTATTTCAACAGTTATTTAAAAAAATACTCTGTTGTACATGTACTGGTACTTTTCCCGCCTTTTGATCAGCTTATCTCATCAGAGAAATGTTGTTTATTTTTAGACCGTTTGTTGTGACAATAAAAAAGATAAATAAGGAACGTTAATTACATCAATTACCCTATTTGTACTGACTACTATTGATAGTGCCAAGAAATGGATCTCTTTATCTATTTTTAGACCGAAGTTTGTTTGTTGTGACTTGTGTTAACTATTAACAGGGGGGGAAAGGGGGGGGGGGGGGGCAGTGAAAAAACTATGTGAATTAAGTTTTTTATCCTACATCACTTTTGATGTTCTCCTTTAATGTGAAAGTGAGAAAAGTGATATTGTTTTGGCCTGCATCAATTGTTAAAAAACACCTGTCTGTATTGACTCAAGTTTTAACTCTTTCTTTTGATCTGTTAATCTAATATTTATCATCGAGTGTATGAAAAAATGTATTTTGTAAACTATTATTTTTTGTGACAATGAATTACTTGAAAAAGGAACTTGCATAAAAAAGCCTATGCTGTATATATGACGTACTGACTACTATTGACTTTTTCATCTTTTTGATCTAATCTTATCCTTTATTATATGCCCAAAGAATTGTTGATTTAGTTTTTAATAGACATGTTTTTTTGTGACATACATGAATAAGAAACGTAATTTCATCAATTATTAAAAAGTGACTGTTGTACTGGATACTATGAACTTTTTTCTCCCTTTTAATAAAACATCAGGCGAGATAGCAAAAATTTCATTATTCATTTTTGTTGCCGTGTTTGTTATGACAATTGTATCAATTATTAAAAAACAACTATGAATCGTACGATTGACTTTTAATTGAATTATAATCCTGGTACCTTTGATAACTATTTTAAACCTTTTGATCAACTGATTTTATCCAGTGTGAGAGTACAAAGAAATTGAATTTATTATCTATTTTTAGACTGTTTGTTGTGACAATGAATGAGGAACTTGCATCAATAATTTAAAAACGCCCCTGCTGAATAACTAAAATATCTCTGAGTACTATAAATAAGATAAAGAAATGTTTTATGTTATCTTGGCAACTAACCACAAAACATCATCATTTAGACAGTACATTATAAATGGCATGTTTTCTTTTATGAGTGGGACTTTTTATAGCATTCTTGGTTGAATTTAGTAACTTTGAAATTAATAAACAACGGGATCAATACTTTAGGGACGACATCGAAAGATTGATGTAGGATAAAAAAACTTAAATCAAATAGTTTGGGGATGGGGGTGGGGGTGGGGGTCAACATTGCTGCAAGTTTTGTTAATCCCAAATCGATTTTACATATATCCATATAGGTCAATCAATTTTTCCCAAATTAAGTTAAGGGGGGGGGGGGGGTGTCAGTGAAAAAACTATGTGAATTAAGTTTTTTATCCTACATTGAACTTTTGATGTCGTCCCTTAAACATTATTAAAGATATAAGAAATTAACTACTCATTGTTGAAGGCCCTATAGTTGCCTATATATGCTAACGTCCACTTCATTGGAACTTTGATGGATCATAGGCTGTTTCATTGGCAATCATAGAAATAAGAAGATGTGGTATGAGTGCCAATGAGACAACTCTCTATCCATGTCACAATTTGTAAAAGTACACCATTATAGGTCAAAGTATGGCCTTCAACATAGAGCCATGGCTCACACCGAACAGCATGCTTCAAAGGGCCCCAAAAAGGACTAGTGAAAAACCATTAAAACAGGAAAACAAACTGTCTAAAATATTATTGTGTATTTTTTTCTTCCTTCCATTTAGAAGATTAAAAGAATTCTCAGACAATTTTTTCTGTCCCTTAATTGAGTTTATAAAATATATTTTGAATTCTAAGCTTGCATTTATAGAGCCATCTTTTGTTTTCAAGTTTATCAGAAGATTGATAGAATGGTATTGATATAATTCTGACCTGAATCCAGTGAAGAAAATAAGAAAGAATTTGCAGACAATTTTTTTCAATCTCAAGATTTATATTAAAAAAAAAATTCTCTGAATTTAATCATTATTAATGAAATCGCAGTCAAAAATGCATACAAAAGTTTCTAATTTCAAATGAGCACAAGCAAGAAAATTAGACACTATAATTTAGATTCATTGCCAAAGTCGGAAATGACACTACCAGCAAATTGAATGAAAGTTGATATTAGTGACTTCAAGAAAATATTGATATTTGAATTGTTGACATAGTATTAAAGGAAATCTACATGTTTTTATAAGAAATCACTTTTAAAAGAATTGACTTTAGAAATTCGATGGATCTGATGTTTTAAAAAATCAATCTTAACCCGACTTACTTCAAACATTTTTCTTTGAAATTTGTAACAATTGAACAACAGCTTGCTATTGAAATATTTTGATATTTAAAGCTTTGAGAAGTATGTAGGTTTAAACCGTTTTTAGAAGGTCCAAATAAAATCTTACAATCAAAATCAATCATAAGTTATACATAAATTAGAATTTTATTGTTTCATTCATTCAAAGAATTGTTCCTTGAATGAAGAAATAATACAGAGGTATAAAAAAATGGTCGAAAAACTTGAGCATTTTACCATGATGAAGCATTTTGAAACTCTTTAATTTTTTTTTTATATTAAGCTACTGTATTTTGTATGGTGAAGACTAAAGAGACTAAAGACATTTAAATATTAGATAAATTATAAATTTTTCGAAAGTTTTTCATATGCAGACTTTGGCAAAACCATGAAATGAAATATCCAAGAAAATTTGATTTTTCATGAATTCATGAAAAAACGATACAGCGTAAATTAAATTGATCTACAATATTTGAATTGGCATACAATTTAGATGACTTGCATTACAATTTTGACAGTAATATGTGGTACAGGTTGAATAAATGTTGATGAAAATGATTCATTACATGCTAAATTGTTCTTTTTTGAGAAACAATTGAGAAAAAAATTAATAATTCCTAACATATTAAGGGAATTATGTTTGCTGAAATAAAATCTTCCCCTCAGGATAGTTGATACTTTTTCAACTCGATATGAATCTATTTCCAGTAAAAAATAATATTATTGAGGAAAGACAATAGAATTGACATTTTCTTAATTTCTCTTGATACAATAATTCAATAATTTGCAGTCTTTACACAGTAAAAATTGTCAATTATTCATACTTTACTGTCCTATAACTTATCAAACGATGCGACAATTGCCTTGACAACCAATCAAATGATGCGACAACTGCCTTGGCAATAAGCTGAACGACAAAAAATGATAAGATTTAACATATAATTTGATACAAGATGTCTGAGTTTAATAATTATCTCTATGAAATATTGTTTTATCTTTCTTGACTTTATATTATTAACGATTGGGTACACTTTGCAATTGTCTGGAAACTTTATTTGATGTTTTCAGTGCTGCTAGGTTTAATTTGTAAGACAGTATGCATGCACCCAATAACAAGGGAGAACAAATAAGTACTTTTAATGTCTAACCAACAATACAATATAAATTTGTTGGGGGGTAAAATTGTGCTTTAGGCCTTTGTATTCAATAGTTGATATAAGCCAATTCTAATCTTTGTCAGAGGGAAAATGCCAATTTCTTTTTATAAAGTTTCAATTTTAGAAAGGTTTGTTATAAATCATGCCAGTACCGTAGCACTCATAAACTACTGAGCAGATGATGGTTGGGAACTGATAGTCCACCAGCAGTGGTGTCCACCCTGAGGGCAGTATAATATAAACAAAACTTTATAAATCATGCCAGTACCGTAGCACTCAAACTACTGAGCAGATGATGGCTTGGGGAACTGTTAGTCCACCAGCAGTGGTGTCCACCCTGAGGGCAGTATAATATAAACAAAACTTTATAAATCCAGCCAGTACCGTAGCACTCAAACTACTGAGCAGATGATGGCTTGGGGAACTGTTAGTCCACCAGCAGTGGTATCCACTCTGAGTGGTGTATAATATAAACAAAACTTTATAAATCATGCCAGCACTGTAGCACTCAAACTACTGAGCAGATGATGGCTTGGGGAACTGATAGTCCACCAGCAGTGGTATCCACTCTGAGTGGTGTATAATATAAACAAAACTTTATAAATAATGCCAGAACCGTAGCACTCAAACTACTGAGCAGATGATGGCTTGGGGACCAGCAGTGGTATCCACCCTGACAGCTGTATAAAATAAACATTACTTTATATTTTCATGCCTTCAAAACACTTTTCTGAATTAAGTAACCTTCATTGACTCACTGTTAGGGGTTTGTCAATATTTAAGATGGTTAAAATTTGCTGCATCATTCTTGATTCAAAGTTATTTAAATTTATAGTTGACATGATGGTTTTATTGTCATTTCTGTTTGGAAGGGAACAACAAAACATTAAATAATTTAAATATTGCTAAGGTGAGAATACGATTCCTGACAGATTTAACAGCGGTATTAATGTTTTGTAGTAAATTTAATTTTCACTAATAATTCTGGTCATAAAAAGCAATTCAAATTTGTGTCATGGTTAATATTACTTTTAATTTTTTATAAATCAATTATTTTTATCACTGATCCGATGTTAGATTATACATTAATAAGTTTTATCACTTTCATTAAGTTTTTTTTATTTGTCGTCTCATGAATATGCATGACTTGTAACCATCAGGGTACTTTGAGAATCAGGTCTTATATATTGATCTGGACCTGTTTTTTACAAATGAGCTGGATTGGTTTACTCTAGGGCAATGGGGTGTAATAGAAAAACAAAGAATATGGGGTATACATCTACTGACACAAAATCAGTTAATGCACAACAAAAAAACACATAGATGTTAGCAAAGGAACAGTGCTTTAATTGCATCTCAAAGTCACAGTGAGGCATTCAACACAGAGCTAAACAAAAATACTCTAACCTCACTGCAAGTTTAATACGGCCCCTAGCAAAGGTTTGATTACCTAATCAGAAACAGTAGAATCTTGGTGTGATGTGAGAACAATTTGTGACAAGGAAATGTACAGGGAAAGTGATACTGAATTCCAATGTCTTCTTACTAGGTATTATGCATTGTTATGGTACTTTGAGAATATTTGCCACTTGCTGTTGGGCAAACAATTATTCATTTGTTCTTCAGTTGTTTTTATACGACCGCAAACATTTTTTGGGGATTGTATAATGGTATGATGTCGTTGTCTGCATCTGCGTCATCGTCAAAAGACGAATTGGTTTACAGACAATAACTTAAGTTTAAGTGAAAGGATCTCTATGGAATTGTTAAAGAATGTTCAATACCATAAAAAGAATGTTGGGATTGTTTATGGGGATGATGGTTCCAACCTTTGAGGAAAAAGGGCCATAAACAAGCATTTTTCTAGTTGCAGGATAATAACATGTGTATAAGTATTTCGATTGCTCTAAAATTGTACCACAATGTTTAATACCACAAATAGAAGATTGGGGTTATGGGGCCAATAGTTTAGGAATTAAGGGCCAAAAAGGGGCTAAAAACAGCATTTTTCTTGTTTCCAGACAATAACTTAAGTGTAAGTGTATGGATGACTCTGACATTGTACCAAAAGGTTCTATATAACAAAGAGAAGGCTGGGATTGAGTTGGGGGGTTAATTGCCTAAAGGTCTGTGGTTCCCTGTAGGCATACTGCTTCCTCCACCAATAAACACTGAGCACCATGAAATAGCACAGTCGTACTGGAAGTGGCATTTAACACCAATCAATCAATCAGTAGTATTGCATGCTATTACAACAATTTCTTTTTCTTTGTCTGATTTTGAATTGGTAGATGATAACAGACTTTTACATAGACCATGCAGTTTGACTGTTATTTAAGTTTGAAGTCCATGTTAAGCATAATGTTTATGTGTTCACATGTTACATGGAGTTTGTATAAATAAAGGCTGATATTGCTTTTAACCCTAGGGTTTATTATAACATTTGGTTTACACAATAAATAAGTGTATCAGATATATTGACTTTGTGGATTATACATTTTGTGTGTTAATGTTTGTTTTATTGAAAATATTTTCTTAAAAGGTTGTTTATAGATCCAAAAGCCTCTGAAGTCTAAGTCAAGAACATATTTTTATATTAAGAACTTTATAGATCCAAAAATCCCTGAAGAGAAGAAATTTGTGGGATATTCAATGTTACAACGTTAACTGACATCTGGCTTTCTAATTAAATTTTATATTTTAGTCTTTCTCTAACTTTAGGTCTTTTTCGTTTTTGGTGTCATTTTCAATTTTCACATGTGCTTTCTTGTAGGGCTTTTTTGATGGTAAAAAAAATAAACACCAAAAATTATCTTTTTTTGCTCACTGTGGCCCATTCTGGAAATGTTGACAATATATTGACGAATAACAAATTAAAAACAGACAATAGTTTGGTATCTCTTTGACAAATACTGTAGATTCATTATTAATTGCATACAAATTTTCATAGATTAAGGGGGAATAAGTTAACCAGGAAATTAAATGCTCAACTAAGAATAAATTTTCTATTTGGATTTATACAGACTTTGGCAAAACCATGAAGTCAAATATCCATGCAATTTTCCCTCAAAAATTGGTATCCATGAAAATGAATAATTCCACAGTACTGGGTACCCTACACATTTATTGATAACATCAGGATATTTGCAGACTGACAATTTAAGTACTCTGACTACCATTATTTATTTAATTGATCCGAGTGAGATATGAAATATTCTTCCCATCAAGTCATGATAGGAATCAGTTTATCAAATATATGAAAATTAAAATGATCAATTTATTCGAAATATCTGTAGGATATTAATATTTATCAGTAAATAAAAGTCATACCCATGACATTTAATCATCTCTCTTTGAAGGTTACTCTAGTTTATGGGTTGAAGTCACCAAAATATATGGCAAGTCATTTACCAATCTTTATCTGTCATGAAGGTGGGAAGAGATTTGTTCCAACATACTATAGATTCGTTCATTGTGCAAAACTTGCTTTTCATGGATATTTGATTTGCGGGTTTGCCGAAGTCTGTATATACTCAGGTAGAAAATTTGCAATGCATTAAATTGAACATATGAGTTTGTGATTCAACTGTACCTGCGAAAAACCCCAAAATTGGTATCCTACGAATAATGAATTGACAGTATATATATTAAAAGTATCATTGAGATCCAGTGAGATTTATATTCCCTTTTGGTAGGCCACAAGTGATAGTGGTTCAACATTGGTATATCAGTGTTCTCCCCAGATATTTCATTTAGCATTCTGGTAAACAGGGGTAATTGAAATACCATCTTGTTTCTAAAAATTATAGCATCACATCCATAACATAATCTATAAGAAACCGGTGCCACTTCAGATAGCATCACATTTAAGATTATAGCTTTCAGATAGCATCACATTTAAGTTTATAGCATCACATTACCATAATGCTTAAAAAGGCCATGTGGAGAATACTGGTATAGTTGTGATGATTTAGTATAGAAATTGTATCTTGAATGCCCTCTTCAAAACCAGTGACATCCATATCCCCAGGACTTTTCTTTATTAGAAATCATGAGTGATTTTGATAAATCTTTTTAATTTATCTTCAAAATCATCTTGATACTCAGTGAGTTCTATGGCTGCATGAATTTATTGTAATACAAATCATGCGTGTAATTTTTGTCCAGAATGTTTGCAGTGCAGGGTCCTGGATGTATGCAGTGCAGGGTCCTAGATCTATGCAATGCAGAGTCCTGGATGTATGCAGTGCAGAGTCCTAGATCTATGCAGTGAAGGGTCCTGGATGTATGCAGTGCAGGGTCCTAGATCTATGCAGTGCAGAGTCCTGGATGTATGCAGTGCAGGGTCCTAGATCTATGCAGTGAAGGGTCCTGGATGTATGCAGTGCAGGGTCCTAGATCTATGCACTGTAGGGTCCTGGAAAACTAGTTAGGCACTGATGTCCCACTTTAGTACATGCAGTCAAAATTTAGAATGTATGTGAAATGTTGTGTTGTTCATAATCAGGTCTTAATTTTCTTGTTTAAAATGTTTTACATTTGCCATTTCAGGGTCTTTTATAGACTGCAATGAGGTATGAGTTTTGCCCATTATTAAAGGCTGTACTGTGAGTGACCTAAAGTTGTTAACTTCAATGTCATTAGTTCTCTGTTTGAGTCTCAGTTGTCTCTATGGCAATCAATCATACAACATCTAATAAATTTGTATTCCCCACCTATGCATGGACATTATGTTTTTTTGGTATGTGCATCCTTTTGTTCCGTCCGTCAAGATTCAGGTTAATTAGTTTTTGGTTAAGGTAGTTTTGATGACGTTGAAGTCCAATCAACTTGAAACTTAGTACATGTACCCATGTTCCCAGCTATGCTATGATCTGCTGATTTTAATGCCAAATTAGAGTTTTGAACCCAATTTCACGATCCAGTGAATATGTAAAAATGTAAAATGATAGTGAGAGTGAGGCTTCGTGTACATTGGACATATTCTTGTTTTATCTGATTAGTCATAACCATAATGCAGTTGTCCAGACACAAGTCCATTTATAGTACAAATGTATTAAGATCTCTAGAATTGATAATGGTTTTTCTCCAGACATATTGAATTTCCCAGACTCCGGCTGGATAGATAGAGTGTCAAGACAAGTAACTATCTATTGGTTTACAAATTTCCAAGATTTATTTTCATACAGCTGCAAATGCTTGTTAGTTAAACAAAGATAAAAACAAGAAGATGATTGTCAATGAGATAAAAGAGGGACGAAAGATACCAGTGGGACATTAAAACTCATAAATCAAAATAAAGTGACAATTAAAGCCCTGGCTAAAAAAGAAAAAGACATTATTAACAATGGTACTCAAAACACAACATAGAAATATAAAGACAATAAAGACCACCCTTAAACAACCTGAACCCCCACCAGAAACTGGGGGAGATCTCATGTGCTCTGGAAGGGTAAGCAGATCCTGCTCCACAACTAGAGAACAAATGACATTAAAGTTGCATTACTATCTGTCACTTTTCAAGGACAGCTAATGTTTGGTATTTTGTACAAATTATATAACAAATAAGCTAGTAATACTAATTGTTTCAATAATATTTTGACTACTGCGATTAATTGGCCATGAAAACTCTAGCCTATAGGTAAAAGATAATTATTTTTGACCAGTCAGATTAAATTGACTGTAAAATGTTTTGCCTGCAGGTGAAAAGTAGTGGGTCATCCTTATTATCATAGTGACCATCGTTTGCACCTGTCCTCAGGTAGACACTGGACATTTGACAGATAACAGCCTCGCCTTCATAAGGGAATAAGTTTGACCATGATGGGTTTGTTAATGAAATTGTCAGATTTAACTGATTTATAATGGATTAGACATAGTGTGTTGTCAATGACTGAACAAAAGATGACCTGCGGATAAGGCCGATAAGGCCGTGTTTCTATTAAAGTAAATGGATTGTCATGATAAAGGGACTTTGTCCTTCGATTAGTTGGGGACGTGATTATTAAGTATTAACTGGCCTGGGATAGAATTTAATGGAAAATAAATAGGTCTTAATTAATTTCTTGCTAAAGAAGGATTAAAAATTCCTTTGATTTTTGATATGTTTAGTCAATAAAGTCTAAAGGGAGATATAAGAAATGATCTTTCTTCCTAGAACTAAAAATGGAAAAATGAAAATTATCACAATTTGTTAAAAAAAAACCAATTGTCTTTATATATTATAGATGTTTGCCTTTTTAAACATATATTTAACTTTAATTTGATTAAGTTTAGTTTCAGGCCTTAGGGAGCATAATACAAACAGACAATATGAGGACTTTTTATGAAAGAACCCAACAATACAACAACAAAAAACATTAGATTTTGATTTGTTTCAAAAATTACTTTTACAAAAAAATTCTGGAGAAAAAAGGGTGGCCTAAATGTTTATTGATATTTGGTGAAGTCTGCTACGCTTTTAAAATTCAAAGCAGTTTGGTAGTTAAAAAGATGGCCTGAGTTGTTAACTGTTAATTTGTCACATCTGCTTTTACAGAAGGTAACAGCTAATTACCTACAATAAGAAGGGGTTTTAACTTTGCTGTGGTCATTTTCAAATATGACAAATAACCAACATCTGTCACTTTCTTATTAGAAATGTTACTAATCTGGTTATTGGACCCTGGTTTCCTAAACTATGAACTGGTGAAATTTGAAATTTTATAAATAAGTTGGTGCATGGTTAATTAACTCTTCAAAGCTCCTTTCAGTACAAGGAAACATATATTAGTTCAATTTGGTAACCTGATGAAGAATAATGCCAAAGAAAAATACGTTAAATTTTTTGCATGAAAAAATTGGAACAGTAAATTTTATTCAGGTTAATTTAAATTCTTAAAATATTGATATGTGATGGTGTTACCAAGTTTAATTTGTTTCATCGTGTAATGAACTTTGTATTTACAGAAAATGATCAAGTGTTGAAATGTTTGTTTTTAATTGTTGAAATACAATATTATATGATATTTATCATGTTTGATAATATTTGAAAATTGTTTCTCCTCCAAATGAAAATATTTAATTCCTAACGGAGCAATGAACTCACGGCAGTAGTTTTTGATATAAAATTGAAAGACCGTGGTCGTTTGATCTCATTGATTAGTGTTTTCGTATTTCATTATAGTTAAGTGGTCTCTTCGGTTTTCTGCAAAGCCTAAGGTGGCTTCTGGGTAAAAAGCAACGATTTTAATATTTACAAAACTTACTATATTTATAAAAATCACAAATCCATATGGGATTGTTCGCAAATACCTGTCATTTGAACCGTGCCCCCTGGTGTCACAATACAAAGATGAGAAAACAATGATGCTATCATCTTTATAATATTGTGGTCATATGGGGTTTGGAGAGATGACTTTGAAATGAGGCCCTAGAGGGTCTATTTGATAATGGGAAAATGTCATCCAGGATGGAAATAATATTTTTAGATTTCAAAGTTAATGATTAATAAGCAAAATAAGCAAAGCAGAATTGGCTGTAATTTGATATGAGACTGCATAAATTTACTATCTTTAATTATGTGTATATATACTGGACGCCTGTGGGTGCGGGAATTTCTCGCTGCATTGAAGACCTGTTGTGACCTTCTGCTGTTGTCTGTTCTATGGTCGGGTCGTTGTCTCTTTGACACATTCCCCATTTCCATTCTCAATTTTATTTATAAATATGTTAAAGGAGAATAATTATTTGTTTTCTTTTGAGAACACATTGTTGAATCTGAGACTGTAATGTTTTAAATATTTGAATTATGGTTAGAATTGAGATGGGATATGTTTGGCAAGAAAACGAATGAATTTGAAAATATGAAAACATCATATATGTATCAAGCATTTAATTATTCAGCTATCATATACAATGATTTAGGTGCAGACATAAAAAAAATCTGAATTTGGACAGTTGATTCAGAATTTTAAATATTAAACCAAATACAGGCAATATTGCACTGAACCAAGTTATTGCAATATTTTGCCCATTTACACTGCATGAGTACAATGGGATTGAACACTTGCTTACATGGCCTGAGTAGGACAATACATTATAATTCTACAAATTTATTTGAAGTTGGCCTAGTTATGGACCCTCAGTACAATTTTTAGTAGGAATTCAGTCCCCTCGTAACAATTTTTATAAGGTGTTGACAAAAACCGGCCCTATTTTCACCATGTAGAACTTAAAAATGACCTCTTATAGACCCTCTTTATAATTTATGAATGAATTTAGTCGCCTTATACGACCTCAAAGGGTGCATTAGTGGGTTTGTTAACTTTTATGGTTGTAGATTTGAAATTGATGATTAATTCTATTTCATGTGTGAATTGGGACTTTGAAGTGTACCTTCTATTCATGTACTATCTAGAGAGAAACAGAATGGTATTGAAGTCTCCACAAAAGGAGAAAATAAAAGTCCTTTAGAGTTATAATTCACCCATAAATCTCTTTTAGTGTTAAATTCTTTGATCGCTCAAGTTCAACACGAAAGGTATTAAGGAAACAAGAATTAAAAAATACTTTTATGGACGATTTGGGATAAATAGTGATAGTAATTTTATGGAAGATAGTAAAATTAAAAATGGAATTTTGTGGTTTTATAATTTATGTAAAAAACTTAAGATGACGAGCAAACAAAAAGTTTTTGAAGTCTATTTATGATGCAGTAAGGCTTTTAATACCCTTTTGAAAGTTTGTAAGGAGTGTTTAAAAATAGAAGAGCAGGGCCTTTTGCAGAAATTCACGATTACATGCAGATTATAGTGATTCAATTTATTCATTGGTTGGAAATGATTTTTCATTCACTATCTATGAGATCTTATGGGTGGCCAGATTGAAATTTTTTCTCAAATGATAATGGGTTTTGATAAAGTGCATTAACATGCAGTAAATTTTAAACTTTTTATTTGCATGCATTTATTTGCTTTTATCATTTATGGCAGATCTATATTCACAAGGGCTTAAAGTGGTCTCGCAATTATGTATAAAATAATAAGATGTGGTGTGATTCGGTTGCCAATGAGATACCAATCTACCAAAGTTCACATGAAGTAGATATAAGCAATTATATGCAACTGTACTGCATTCAACAAGGAGAAAAAAAATTATACAGTATAAATCAGAGCTATAAAAGAAATGACTCGAAAAATGAGTTTTTGGTCTAAGTAATTCATCGTAACAGGGAGCACTAGCCGGTCAACTCTGAGGTGGGGTGTTTGAAATCTTCTTGTGGTGAGGTCCATGCTGTTTACAGCTAGGTATTGCCTGTTCTGAAGGTTGTAAAGTTGCCTCTGAGTACTCATGAGCTTGCTCTACCAATAGAAATTGTCTGCCATGATATTGTTGACAGCTTCTGTAGGGATTGCCTCTTCTGAAGGTTGTAAAGTTCCCTCTGAGTACTCATGGGCTTCCTCGATCTACCAATAAAAAATGGCTGCCTTGATATTGGAAAGATTTGATAAACATTTTTATGAATAGAATTTACTGAGGCTAGCTGAAGTTCACCACAATTAGTTTAGTTATGGTATAGTTTTACAAATAGATCTTTTCCATCTGATCCATCTCATGGAAGATAAAAAAAAATATAATTCACTCAGACAAATTAAAAGCTGGAATAAGATCCTTGTCAAGCACTTAAATCTAGGATTTCTTATAATGAATTGTAATTTTCTTCAGGTCTTTTAGCTCAAGTATCATATTTTTTAAGGAAATTTGTATAAAACTGATCATTAACTATGTTTCCTTGTATCAGATATATCTAAAAGATCAAATGAATTGTGCTGAGGTAACAGTTTGTATCAGTCAAACTTAAAGTCTGAAAATTTCACTGGTTCAGGATTTTCAATCTCTGGTTTATGATTTTCAATTTGAGGTTCTGGACTTTCAATCTCTGTTTATAAGGTTAAATAAGTTCACTTGCTTATTATTTGATCGCTGTTAGTAAAAGAAAAAAAATTAGAAAGAGAGGAAAAGGAAACACTCTTACATATCCTCAATCAATAGATATAGGAAGATGTGGTGTGAGTGCCAATGAGACAACTCTCCATTAAAAAAATTTGTTCTTAAAAAGTATATTTTTTCTTTTGTTTAGTTGCTTGCTGTATGAAAGAAACTGAACTTTTCATCCTAAAAAGAAAAAGAAAACTTCTTTATTCAAATCATATTCTATTCTAATGTTTGTATTATTCTTTCAGTTACTGCCCAGAACACAAGTGGAAAAGATCAAAGTTTAAACCAGGGAAGAAATCCATTTTCAAAGAGGCTCAGAAAAAAGAAAAAGAAGGCACCGATCAACAACAGGCAAGTGATCAGGCTGGGCAACAGGTAGACCAAGGTGCAGATGAAGTGGTCAATGAACCTGACGATGATCCTGATGATGGGGATGACGAAGGGGAAGAGGATCAAATTGAAGATGATGACGATGGAGATGTAGACGATGGAGATGAAGACGATTTAGATGAAGGAGAAGACAATGATGAGGAAATTACTGAAGATGATGAAGCAGCCGACGCCATTGACCACGAGCAGACAACTCAAGTGTCTACAGTGGCTTCGCAAAGTACTCAGGAAAAAGACTACTCTCAGAACAGTATTGAATCGTGTAAAAAGAGTCCTGCTAGAAAAAGTCCCCAAGGAGTTGATAAAAGTAAAAGTCAAGGTTTAGATCTGCAACAGAGTGAGACAAGTTTGCTGAATGAATTTCAGGTTGAAAAGCAAAATGAAGAAAAGAAAGATTTTATCATCGAACAGAAAAATGTTGATGGAAAGAAAGATTTCAGTAATGATCTGAAAAATGGTGAAGGAAAGAAAGATTTCAGTCCTGAACTGAAAAATGATGACTCAATGAAAGCTGGCTGTGATAACAAGGATTCCCCTCATATAGAGAAAAAAAATGATGGAAAGAAACATTTCAGTAATGGACTACAACATGGTGGTTGTGATAAACAAAAATCGCCTCATATAGAAAAATATAATAGTAGAAATAATGACAGTCTAGAAGTAGCGAGTCGATTAAGTGATTCTTGTATAGGATCTGCCTCCAATTCGTCTAAAGGTGGGGAATGAAGTTGTTTATTGTTACTTGTAATTTTAGTAACAGAAATGAAATCTTGCCATTATTCATCCATTAGTATTCATGGTCAATTTTATGAACTGATGCTCAATTTTGCATCAGAATTCTAATTTGGAGACTTGAAATAAATTTTTCAATTTTAAAGTTTCAGACTTTGGGCAATTAAAAGCATTTTAGTTTAAAATGGTTCTTTTCATATTTTAAAAGTACTTGAACTGCATTTGCATACCACTTCTTAATTAAAAAAAGAAAACAGATTTGTTTCTTTAGTGGGAGGATAGAGTAATTTTAAACTGAGTCCAAAATAATTGACAGGAAATCTGATTTCTTGAATGAAAATATTAATTTGCAAAGAAAAAAATTAAATGGTCACTTGATTTACTGGATGAAAACGGGTCAAGGATCATCAGTTTATATTTTCAATTGCAGTTAAATTCAATATAAACATCACCAATTTGTAGCACTTAAAAAAGCTGTTGACTTTTTTTTTTTTTTATTGTTGGCCAAATTCTATAGGGATATATATATGCGTTTGAAAAACTTAAGGACTAAAGATTTAATATCAGATTATACTTTAAACATTTCCAATTTAAGTTGAACTTTGTGGTTGATTCCCTTTAAAACTTTCACCTAAAGAAGTATACACTTCCATAAAATCCTTAGATTGGACCTTTGTACAATTATTGCGATTGATTCCTACCCCCTTGAATTAGAAAAATTCATATCCAAAAAGTCTGGAGTCTGTTTCACTAAAAAACTTATGACTAAGATTGATCTTAAGTCATGAACAATTCAGTATACTAACGACTGATCATAGTCCTAAGTTTTTTCGTGAAACCGACTCCTGGGTACTAAGCTGTAGTATCATAACATAAAAAAGAATTGATCTATAAGGGCTGGTATAATATAAAGTTTTCATTTCTGGTACAGAATGATCTGAATCTTGTTATATTACTGCATGTGTTACATTACTGTTGGAATAAATGTTGATGACTGCATGCTCCCTTTTATTAGCTCACCTGGCCCGAAGGGCCAAGTGAGCTTTTCTCACCACTTGGCGTCCGTCGTCCGTCGTCGTCGTCCGTCGTCGTCGTCGTTAACAATTTACATTTTGAACTTCTTCTAGAGAACCACTGATTGGAATGGAACCAAACATGGCATGAATGTTCCTTATGAGGTGCTGACCAAGTGTTGTTACTTTGTAGCCGATCCATCATCCAAGATGGCCGCCAGCGGGGGACTTAGTTTAACATAGGACCCTATGGGAAATGCATACAAATGACTTCTTTTAGAGAACCACTGAATGGAATGAAACCAAACATGGCATGAATGTTCCTTATGAGGTACTGACCAAGTGTTGTTACTTTGTTGCGGATCCATCATCCAAGATGGCTGCTAGCCGGGGACTTAGTTTAACATAGGACCCTATGGGAAATGCATACAAATGACTTCTTTTAGAGAACCACTGAATGGAATAAAACCAAACATAGCATGAATGTTCCTTATGGGGTGCTGACCAAGTGTTGTTACTTTGTAGCCGATCCATCATCCAAGATGGCCGCCAGCAGGGGACTTAGTTTAACATAGGACCCTATGGGAAATGCATACAAATGACTTCTTTTAGAGAACCACTGAATTGAATGAAACCAAACATGGCATGAATGTTCCTTTTGAGGTGCTGACCAAGTGTTGTTACTTTGTTGCCGATCCATCATCCAAGATGGCCGCCAGCAGGGGACTTAGTTTAACATAGGACCCTATGGGAAATGCATACAAATGACTTCTTCTAGAGAACCACTAAATGGAATGAAACCAAACATAGCATGAATGTTCCTTATGGGGTGCTGACCAAGTGTTGTTACTTTGTAGCTGATCCATCATCCAAGATGGCCGCTAGCGGGGGACTTAGTTTAACATAGGACCCTATGGGAAATGCATACAAATGACTTCTTCTAGAGAACCACTAAATGGAATGAAACCAAACATAGCATGAATGTTCCTTATGCCGTGCTGACCATGTGTTGTTTCTTTGTAGCCAATCCAACATCCAAGATGGCTGCCAGCATGGGACTTAGTTTAACATAGGACCCTATGGGAAATGCATACAAATGACTTCTTTTAGAGAACCACTGAATGGAATGAAATCAAACATGGCATGAATGTTCCTAATGTGGTGCTGACCAAGTGTTGTTACTTTGTAGCCGATACATTATCCAAGATGGCCGCCAGCAGGGACTTAGTTTAACATAGGACCCTATGGGAAATGCATACAAATGACTTCTTTTAGAGAACCACTGAATGGAATAAAACTAAACATTGCATGAATGTTCCTTATGAGGTGCTGACCAAGTGTTGTTACTTTGTAGCAGATCCATCATCCAAGATGGCCGCCAGCAGGGGACTTAGTTTAACATAGGACCCTATGGGAAATGCATACAAATGACTTCTTTTAGAGAACCACTGAATGGAATAAAACCAAACATGGCATGAATGTTCCTTATGAGGTGCTGACCAAGTGTTGTTACTTTGTAGCCGATCCGCCATCCAAGATGGCCGCCAGTGGGGGACTTTTGAATGAAATTAAACATGTTCCTTTCCTTATCAATGAGGTTGTGTTGTCACTTTTAGCCAAATTTTATATTTTTTCATATGATTTCAAAAACCCAAGTAGAATCAGGTGAGCGATACAGGCTCTTGAGAGCCTCTAGTTCTATTTTTAGTCCAATAAATGTTGATGACTGCATGCTTCCTTTTATTCTAAACCATTGTTTGCAAGGTTGGCTGTGAACTGACTGGAAAGTAAATGTTGATGCTGAAATTGAAAACATTTAGTTATATAGCAATGAAAAATAGTTACAGAAAAAGTAAAACACAAACAAGGCAGACACACAAACATGAGGGCCTGGACTGGGTAACCCCCCCCCCCCCCCCCCCCCCCCCAGTTTACAAAATAGAGAATGATGGTTCAGAAAATGGCATAAAATATAAATAGAGAAATAACATGCCAAATAAATAAAGAATAACAAATAATTTGGTGCTAAAATATAAGTCATTTTAAGAATAATACCAAACTCCAAAGAAAATTACAAAAGGAAAGTCTGTTATCAGATCACAAAATCAAAAGAATGGAAACAAATGGCATATTCCTGACTTGGTACAGGCATTTCTTTATGAAGAAAATAGATTTATCCTGGTTTTATAGCTAATACAAAACTTATACACAATAGAGTAAAATGGCTTTAAAATAAAAGAAAAAAGAATTGAAGGACCCTCCCCCTTTTCTAGACCCTGACACACGTGCAGCAGCATCACACCACATATGTGTAGAACATCACACCACATACAATGACATATGTGTAGAAAAAAGCATGTTTCCTTGACAGTGTAAAATAAAAATGTATTATCATATATATTAAAAATTATACCAAGTCCTGTGATCAATTTCTGCATGTGGTTGCCAGCGTATGGAACAAATTAGTAATAAAAGTAATAAAAAAAATGGCTACCAGAACGAATGATATGAATACATTATGTATGTATTGTTCATTTAAGTTTTATAGCTGCACAAAATGTATTCCGCTTTGATCTATACAAAGTTATTCAGCTCCTGATGGAGATCTATCATGCAATAAATTAAAAATTTACAAATGATGATGTACATAGTCAATCAAAGTATGAAAGGATTTGGAATAGATGATACATAAAACAATAGGCCAAGCAAAATAATGGGTATAATTTTATCAAGGAATAGATGATACATAAAACAATAGGCCAACCAAAATTATGGGTATAATTTTATCAAGATAGTACACTATGGATTCAAACTGCTTAGGTCTACACTGTCAGTCACTAGGCCAGTTAATAATGACTTAGTCCAGTAGTAAAATTCTAATTCAGGCACTTTGATAGGGACAATTTTTTATATTTAGTAAAAAGGGACTATATCATTATATTATCATCATTATATATTAGTTGATGATTTCATTTTTTTGTGTATACTATTTAAGGGTTAATATACAGGATATGACCTTGTTAAGGTCAAAGAATAAGCATCAAATACTGATGAATTTATAGTCGATCAAACTATTACCCTGTTCACACCATGCCTTTTTATACGACTGCAAAAAAAGTTTAGGGATCGTATAATGGTATGGTGTCGTCTGTTACTGCGTCATCGTCGCCCGAAGACACATTGGTTTCTGGACAATAACTTTAATTTAAGTGAAAGGATCTCTATGAAATATTTTAAGAAGGTTCAATACCACAAAAGGCAGATTGGGATTGATTATGGGGATGATGGTCCCAACAGTTTAGGAATTATGGGCCCAAAAGGGACTAAAAACAAGCATTTTCTAGTTTCCAGACAATAACCAGTCGGAGAGCTGACCCCGGTTTGACCCCATTTCTTAAAGCAACAATGGACGTCATGTGATTACCATATATGGGCATTTTTTTACCAAAAAAAGTGAAGCTCGTTTTTTGGAATTTGCAGTTTTTTGCATGAATTAAAACTAATTTCCTTTTAAGTGAACATTCTTGAGTATATAAGAAATATATTACTCAACTCAATTATGGATTAAACTCATTTTTTTCTCTCAAAATGTGTCTTCAAAGTCAAGGTGTTGACGAAAAAAATTGGTCACAGAAAATTAAAATCGTAATTTTCTTTCTTAACTTCTCGGGAAGCTATGCTGAATTTAAAATATGTTATGTAACATAACTTGGACTATGATGTGTCAAATTTGTGCCAGTTGATATGCTAAGATACGCAAATGTGCCAGTTAGTTGTGTCGATATTTCTGACGAAGCGGGGCCGACGGTAATTCACGAGTTACGTCCCTTTGTTTGACACTATCATGAACAAACTATGCTGTTATTTACATGTGGATATTATTAAAAATTATCTTATTAAATATATTTTGATACTGTAAACATGTGCCAAAAAATAGAGAAACACATTTTATCACTTTTCAGAACTCAGTCCCTGTGAAATAGGCCCTATGTATCCCTATGTGCCATAATAGGGTTAATAATTTAATATTAATTTAATATTCCAAGAGTTAATTTAATATTCATGTTTTGGTAAGTATTTTTACTGCTGCAACCAAATTATTTTAACACAGAAATAAATGTCTACTCAATTTATACAAGGGGTAGTCTAAATATTCATGAATAATGGATCAAGACAGTATTAAAATGATAAAAACAGGAATTCCTTTTCATTACTGACACTTGCAAGTTGGTCCTACCTTTTTCATTTAAACATAAAAGAGATCATAATGAAAGTATTCTGGATGTAAAATCTTCATTATTTTAAATTTATAAAAGGAAAATTAGTTTGCAATCCTTGTATGAACAAACTAAATATAACCATATTGTCTCATTGATTTCATGTTATAGTTCTAATGAATGGACTCAAATTATAAAAATAACACACTAAACCAATAAATAAATGGTGCTGATCATGAACTTGAAAATAAATAAGAACAAAATAGACTCAGTAATATTTTTCTTTTTCTATTTGAAAAAAAAAAATAATAACATTAAAAAAACTATGCATTTTTAGCTCACCTGGCCCGAAGGGCCAAGTGAGCTTTTCTCATCACTTGGCGTCCGGCGTCCGTCGTCCGTCGTCGTCCGTCGTCCGTCGTCCGTCGTCGTCGTCCGTCGTCGTTAACTTTTACAAAAATCTTCTCCTCTGAAACTACTGGCCCAAATTAAACTAAACTTGGCCACAATCATCATTGGGGTATCTAGTTTAAAAAATGTGTGGCGTGACCCGGCCAACCAACCAAGATGGCCGCCATGGCTAAAAATAGAACATAGGGGTAAAATGCAGTTTTTGGCTTATAACTCAAAAACCAAAGCATTTAGAGCAAATCTGACATGGGGTAAAATTGTTTATCAGGTGAAGATCTATCTGCCCTCAAATTTTCAGATGAATTCAACAACCCGTTGTTGGGTTGCTGCCCCTGAATTGGTAATTTTAGGGAATTTTTGCTGTTTTTGGTTATTATCTTGAATATTATTATAGATAGAGATAAACTGTAAACAGCAATAATGTTCAGCAAAGTAAGATTTACAAATAAGTCAATGTGACCAAAATGGTCAGTTGACCCCTTTAGGAGGTATTGACCTTTATAGTCAATTTTTAACCATTTTTCGTAAATCTTAGTAATCTTTTACAAAAATCTTCTTCTCTGAAACTACTGGGCCAAAATAATCCAAACTTGGCCACAATCATCTTTGGGGTATTTAGTTTAAAAAATGTGTGGCGTGACCTGGCCAACCTACCAAGATGGCCGCCATGGCTAAAAATAGAACATGGGGGTAAAATGCAGTTTTTGGCTTATAACTCAAAAACCAAAGCATTTAGAGCAAATCTGACATGGGTTAAAAGTGTTTATCAGGTCAAAATCTATCTGCCCTGAAATTTTCAAATGAATCAGACAACTGGTTGTTGGGTTGCTGCCCCTGAATTGGTAATTTTAAGGAAATTTTGCCGTTTTTGGTTATTATCTTGAATATTATTATAGATAGAGATAAACTGTAAACAGCAATAATGTTCAACAAAGTAAGATCTACAAATAAGTCAACATGACCAAAATGGTCAATTGACCTTTTGAGGAGTCATTGCCCTTTATAGTCATTTTTTACAAATTTTTCGTAAATTTTTGTAATCTTTTACAAAAATCTTCTCTTCTGAAACTATTGTGTCAAATTTAACCAATCTTAGCTACAATCATCATTAGGGTATCTTGTTTAAAAAATGTGTGCTGTGACCAAGCCAACCAATCAAGATGGCTGCCATGGCTTAAAATAGAACATAGGGGTTAAATGTAAATTTTGGCTTATAACTCTGAAACCAAAGCATTTAGAACAAATCTGACTGCTTTTAAATTGTTTATCAGGTTAAGATCTATCTGCCCTGGAATTTTTAGATGTATCGAACAACCTGTTGTTAGGTTGCTGCCCCAAAATTGGTAATTTTTAGAGAAATTTTGCTGTTTTTGGTTATTATATTGAATATTTATATTATAGATAGAGATAAACTGTAAACAGCAATAATGTTCAGCGTAATAAGATCTAAATATAAGTCAACATGACCAAAATGGTCAGTTGACCCCTTAAGGGGTTATTGCCCATTAAAGTCAATTTTCAACAATTTTCCTCTGTATCTAAAGGGCCAAGTTTAGAAAATTGTAAGTTTTTTAAATATTATTATAGATAGAGATAAAATTTAAACAGCAATAATGTAAGTATTTTGGTTTCTTGTTCAACAGATTCTGAAGTTTGAATGTCAATTTCGAATTGCAAAAATTATTTATATATACTTTGTCCCCTTTCACAAGTAATAATTATATGCATGTGTCAGGGGCAGATCCAGACATTTAAAAAAGGTGTGTGTGTGTGTTCCAACTTTAAGTCCTGATTCAAATGCATTGATCATTAAAAAAAGGGGGTGTTCCAACCCCTGGAACCCTCCCCTGGAACCCTCCCCTGGAATCACCACTGTGTGTGCCTCATATTATTGTTTAAAACTTTAATAGAATAACAGAAATTTTGAAAGCTAGATTTTTCAACAACACAGGATCTTAAAATTAATTTATATTGTTGAAAATATCAATTTACTATTAAAAGACATTTTTTCTCATAAAAATAAAAGAAAGAATATAGTTCTTCATTTTATATTTTATTGCAAGTTTATGGTATTTTTTATAAATAAATATAATTGTGTCCATTGTTCTCATTTCATAGGATAAATCCAATATAAAGTATTGGTATTGAATTGATATTTAAGAAATGATTATACTTAATATAAAAATATAACTTTACAAGAAAATCATACATGTGAAAAGTAAAATCACAAAAATACTGAACTCAGAGGAAAATCATTTCGGAAAGTCCATAATCACATGGCAAAATAAAATAACAAAACGCATCAAAAACGAATGGACAAGAACTGTCATATTCCTGACTTGGTACAGGCATTTTCAAATGTAGAAAATGGTGGATTGAACCTGGTTTTATAGCTAGCTAAACCTCTCACTTGTATGACAGTCACATCAAATTCCATTATATTGTCACCGATGCGTGAACAAAACAAACAGACATAATAGGTAAAAATGTCAAAAATAGGGGTACAGCAGTCAACATTGTGTTATCATCTTAATCACTATAAAAACAACAAATGTAACGAAGAAGCACAAATGGACTGTGAAACTCAGATCAGGAGATTGGGGAATTTTGGTCAGGAGATAAGGAGGTTTTTTATCAAGATAATTTTGTCTTAAATGTATACCGTGGGATGTAGATTGTCTTTAATAAAAGTGATTTGTTTTTCAAATTTCCAGTTTATAGTACCCTTGTTGCCTTTCTATTTGAATGATATCACTTTTAATCATTAAGTAAATAATATTCAGTTTCTATAAGTGTAAAATATTTTGTTAAATATAATAATATTCTATAAGGATTAATATGAATATAACAATATTCTTAAAAATCTAATTCAAGGCTATGCTCCTTGAAGAATATAACACAATTAATACTCTAAAGAAATCAGATTTTGAATATAATTTTCAATTTAATCCTTGAAAAGAAGTCTAGATTCCTAAAATAACTTATAAATTTATGTTTTTTTATTTGTCCCAAAACATTTAAATTCATTTAATTACCACCCTTTTATGATTATTTTATTAAAATATAACTAATTTATATTCTTTTTACAATTTACATTTTTAGAGAAAAATAACTTAAAAAAGGATAATTCAAAGGGAAGTAACACTTTTTTCAATACACAAAAGTTTTTATTACACATGATACACAACGGCAGTTAGCCAGAGGTAAACATTGTTGACTACCAGTATGTTCGACACCCAAGCTGTCAAGTGAAGCCATATAATCATACATCTTCTTTGATTTACAGGTAAAATTTAATACCCTACTGTAGTCATAAAAGTAAGAAATTATCAAAAATGGCAGCTGAAAATGTTCATTCATGAAATATTTCATACAGAGGATTTTTTTTCTCCTTAACAGGAGGAGACCCTTAAAAATGAGATTATTGTACTCTCGTTGGGAGGTTCACATTCTTAGAATAAAGACCCATGTTTTCAGTGTCATTGGTTTCAGTCATCATATTTATTGGACTTTGTTGTTTATGTTTTTTTTGTGGTATTAAGATATAGGCAAAAAGAAACTCTTCAATGAAAAGTCAGAATTCTTCCATGGTCAACTTCTTGAAGGTACAGTAATGGAACAGTTTGCTCAAGTTTTAAACTATAATAGGGGCACATAAACTGCTTTGTTTTTTCGGATATAAAATAGATGAATTTGATCAACATAGTTAAATGAAAAATTTGATTAGCTAGCATTCTAAATTTAGAATGAAAGAAGCTAGTTAACGATGAACAGGTTGGGAACACATGATCACAAATCCTCTATATGGTGATTATTCCTTAGCTAAACAATAGATTGCATGTTTTGTCACTTTTTGCATATTATGCTAGAGATTGTAGCCAATAAAACTAGAAAATGACATTCTGCCCTAATTTGTTTTAAATCCAATCTGAACAAAAATACCCCTCCATAGATGGATAATACACCTTATCGCTAATCCCGGCTGACCCGTCCGCTTGAACTTTTGACGTCAACAACAATCACTTTTCCATTGTTGCGTCAGATGTTTTGTTTTATGACGTCAAAATTTTACGGGAACCTGTGTGATTTCCAGCAATGGCGGACAAATAGCGATAAGGTGTATTGTATGCCTCTTTAAAACAAGTACCTCTATACAGGTATAATCGCTATATAGAGGGTTTGTTCCCAACCTGATGAAAGGGAAGAAATTATACAGATTTATAAATGACAGCAAATAATATTACCTGATGAAAATAGTTTACACATTATTTTGCTGTTAATATTTATTTTACTGCGTTGTGCAGTTGAAAATATAGTAGCATACAACTAAATGTATCTAATTTGCAAACCCTTATACATATTCTCAAATTATGATGTTGTCGTGAAAACATATTCTGGTTAAAGACTTAAAAGAGAAGGATGAAGCTAAAAACAAGTTTTCAATGGAAATATTAAATTCATTAAAAATATTTTAACCATTTGAGTTTTGTTTGTTGGAACTTGTGTACTGATATACTTTATTTGTAATTCTACATAATAACAATTGAAACATCTGTTATCAGACTTGCCAACTATCCTGATTTTTGCCGTATCATCCTGATTTTCATACCTTTACCCGAATCCTGATATCAGGATCATAAATCAGGTCAAAATCCCAATTATTGGTTTCCAATTTTATTTTTTTCTGGTCCATACAAATGAATGTTTAATTTAATATAATGACAAGTTTAAGACCCTACGCTAATCAACAGTCACAACAGGTGTCATAATTTGTTGTTGCATGTAATTAGATTACCTGATGGGTCAACAATCCTCACTAATTAATATTTGCTTGGACTATTATACTTTCCTTTAGTATAATATATACCCGGTGCCCACCCGGCCAGATATTTGTAAACAGAAATTTGTTCATACAGCCTTTCATATTAAATCAATTTATCATATGAGCACAATTTGCACCGTTTACCGTATGTGTAAGCCTACTCTGGTAAGAGCACCTCTGAATACAACATACTTTTTATGCCCCACCTACGATAGTAGAGAGGCATTAAGTTTTCTGGTCTGTCCATCCGTTTGTCTTATTTCAGGTTAATTTTTTTGGTCAAGGTAGTTTTTGATGAAGTTGAAGTCCAATCCACTTGAAACATAGTACACATGTTCCCCATGATATGATCTCTCTAATTGTAATGCCAAATTATAGTTTTGAGCCCAATTTCATGGTCCACTGATCATGAACATAGAAAATGAAAGTGCAAAATTCAGCTTAAAGTTTTTGGTCAAGGTAGT
This sequence comes from Mytilus galloprovincialis, assembly GCF_965363235.1. Taxonomy (NCBI): domain Eukaryota; kingdom Metazoa; phylum Mollusca; class Bivalvia; order Mytilida; family Mytilidae; genus Mytilus; species Mytilus galloprovincialis. The sequence goes on along the minus strand of NC_134850.1, from coordinate 11,142,313 downwards.
TTTTGATGAAGTTAAAGTACGGCACATTTACTTGAAACTTAGTACACATGTTCCCTATGATATGATCTTTCTAATTTTAAATCCAAATTAAAGTTTTGACTCCAATTTCACGATCCAGTGAACATAAAAAATTATAGTGCGAGTGGGGCATCCATGTACTATGAACACATTCTTGTTTTCTAAATGCCTTCAGATGTTGGCCTGATTTTTAGTATGTGAGTTAACCGTGATGAGTTAAGTTTAACTTTTGTTCCGCCCTGCTAATTATTGCAGAAATTATGTACTTTGGACCTTGATAAATTGTTGAAAATAACAGTTGTACAGACTTTTTATACGACCACAAAAATTGAAAATTTTTTGGTCGTATATTGGTATAACGTTGGCGTCGTCGTCGTACGAATACTTTTAGTTTTCGCACTCTAACTTTAGTACAAGTGAATAGAAATCTATGAAATTTTAACACAAGGTTTATGACCACAAAAGGAAAGTTGGGATTGATTTTGGGAGTTTTGGTCCCAACATTTTAGGAATTGGGGGCCAAAAAGAACCAAAATAAGCATTTTCTTGGTTTTCGCACTATAACTTTAGTTTAGGTAAATAGGAATCTATGAAATTTTGACACAAGGTTTATGACCACAAAAGGAAGGTTGGGATTGATTTTGGGAGTTTTGGTTCCAACAGTTTAGGAATTAGGGGCCAAAAAAGGGCCCAGATAAGCATTATTCTTGGTTTTTCGTACAATAACTTTAGTATAAGTAAATAGAAATCAATGAAATTAAAACACAAGGTTAATGACCTCAAAAGGAAGGTTGGGATAGATTTTGGGAGTTGAGGTCCCAACAGTTTAGGAATTAGGGGCCAAAAAGGGGCCCAAATAAGCATTATTCTTGGTTTTCGCACCATAACTTTAGTATAAGTAAATAGAAATCTATGAAATTTAAACACAAGGTTTATGACCATCAAGGTTGGGTTTGATTTTGGGAGTTCTGGTCCCAACAGTTTAGGAATAAGGGGCCCAAAGGGTCCAAAATTGAACTTTGTTTGATTTCATCAAAAATTGAATAATTGGGGTTCTTTGATATGGCGAATCTAACTGTGTATGTAGATTCTTAATTTTTGGTCCCGTTTTCAAATTGGTCTACATTAAGGTCCAAAGGGTCCAAAATTAAACTTAATTTGATTTTAACAAAAATTGAATCCTTGGGGTTCTTTGATATGCTGAATCTAAAAATATACTTAGATTTTTGATTATTGACCCAGTTTTCAAGTTGGTCCAAATCGGGGTCCAAAATTAAACTTTGTTTGATTTCATCAAAAATTGAATAATTGGGGTTCTTTGATATGCCAAATCTAACTGTGTATGTAGATTCTTAATTTTTGGTCCCGTTTTTTAGTTTTTTGGTCTACATTAAAGTCCAAAGGGTCCAAAATTAAACTAAGTTTGATTTTAACAAAATTGAATTCTTGTTCTATTTTAGTTTAAACATATTTATTTATAGTGGATTAGGAAACAAGTTTTGCAACTTATATTAATCCCTTTCCACTTTGCGGGTGTGAGTGCTGCCTTGTAGCGGCATTAGCCTGCTCTTTTTCGAAATCTACCAGGGTGTCTTTAACATGCAAGAGATATGGCTTTCTCTTAACACTGGTCAGCCATTTATCGTCCCCTTCTGACGGACTATCATCGTTTCCTCGAGACCATACTCGCAAATGGCGTCAAGGGAGAGCCAAAAATTCAGTTCCTGAAATTTTTATCCCAGACGGGAATCGAACCAGGAACCTTTGTGTTAGTAGTCCGATGCACTAACTACTACACCACAGCTCTCTTAATATTGGGCTATTTTGATATGCTGAATCTAAACATGTACTTAGATTTTTGATTATGGGCCCAGTTTTCAAGTTGGTTCAAATCAGGATCCAAAATTATTATATTAAGTATTGTGCAATAGCAAGAAATTTTCAATTGCACAGTATTCAGCAATAGCAAGAAATCTTCAATTGCACAGTATTGCGCAATAGCAAGAAATCTTCAATTGCACAGTATTGTGCAATAGCAAATATTTTCAATTGCACAGTATTGCGCAATAGCAAGAAATATCTAATTGCACAATATTGTGCAATAGCAAGAAATTTTCAATTGGAGTTATCTTTCTTTGTCCAGAATAGTAGTTGAATCAACTTAAATCATTGTTTTATACAACATACAATGTATATTCACTTTTACTACCAACTGATAAATTAAAACAGTCTTTACCATTCAGTGATAACAAGGGCTTTATTTTATATTTTAATATTTTATTATGTATTTAAATGAGTAGTTATTGTTGCAAACTCCATTAGAAATTTGAATTAAGATCAGTTTTGGAAAAGGGAAAGGGGGATGTGAAAAAAAAATGAGGGGGGGGGGGGTTAAATTTTTCTCATTTCAGATTTCATAAAAAAAAAGAAAATTTCTTCAAACATTTTTTTTGAGAGAGGATAAATATTCAACAGCAAAGTGAATTGCTCAAAGGCAAAAAAAAAATATTTTAAGTTCACTAGACCACATTCATTCTGTGTCAGAAACCTATTCTGTGTCAACAGTTTAATCACAATCCAAATTTAGAGCTGAATCCAGCTTGAAAGTTGTGTCATACTTGCCCCAACCGTTCAGGGTTCAACCTCTGCGGTTGTATAAAGCTGCGCCATGCACTAGCAATACCAATTTCTAAAATGGTCATTTTTTTACATGCAAAAAAAGGACATAATATTAATCATGATAAAAAGGACATAATATTAATCATGACAAAAAGGACATAACATAACTTTTCCTTATTTAACCGAAGGCTACATGTTTAGAAACTATAATTGCACTTTTATAAATTATTTATTCAAATACATGAAGCATAAAATATTCTAGACACATATATAGATATAGCTATAAATATGTCTGAACAAGTGACCACTCTATGGCAGAAAACACATATTATAATCATGATATATATAAAGGTACTATGACTACCCCAATCATATTAGCTCTCATTATGTAATTGTTCATCTAGCCTTTCTCTGCATTTATAACATTTTGTCCTCATTATTGTACATTGTTTGCATATATATGTATTTTTAGATTTTTAAAGATGCCAAGAAGAAAAAATTGGAGGGCAGCTGAGGCTAAACGTGGTGGGAAAAACCCAAAGAAACAGAGACTGACGGACTTGACTAGGGATACTGGCCCCATTAACAGTACAGAGTTCGACCTTGACATAGGTGATACTGACACCCTCAACAACAGTAACTCAAATAATATGGGGGATACTGACCTCCACACAAATATAAACAACAGTAACTCAAATAACATGGGGGATACTGACCTCCACACAAATATAAACAACAGTAACTCAAATAATATGGGGGATACTGACCTCCACTCAAATGCAAACAACAGTAACTTGAAACTACTTGAACAATCTGAATTGAAAACACTTGAAATATCTGAACTGAATATACTTGAAAACTCTGAATTGAAAACACTTGAAATATCTGAACTGAATATACTTGAAAACTCTGAATTGAAAACACTTGAAATATCTGAACTGAATATACTTGAAAAATCTAAATTGAATAAACTTGAAATATCTGAACTGAATATACTTGAAAAATCTGAATTGAATAAACTTGAAATATCTGAACTGAATATACTTGAAATATCTGAATTGAATGAACATGAACTATCTGATTTGAATCAAAACAGTAACAATAACTGTGCAAAAGAATTGAATCAAAACAGTAACAATTGCTGTGCAAAAGAAACTTGTCAAATACAAACAGATATTCTGTCAAATGAATCAAACAATAGTTATGCAAGAAAAGATTCTCATAGTAATATCCAAACTGATCTGTTGCAAGACCAAAATGAACAATCTAAAAATAATTTAGAAGAGATATCTGATTATTCCAATTCTTTTAATGCAAAATTTCTGAAATTTGGAACTTTTGACCAATATGCCACAAAATTTGCTGATCAAAGCAGGGGAAACCAATGTACTTGTAATTGCTTAGTTTTCTTGTCACTTTCTACATCAAATTTTGATTCAAACACACTGAACCTGGATTACATTTTGAATAAAGGTGATGAAATTTACAGGAAGCATGTTCAAGAATTAACAACACAGGGATTATTTAAAAATATGCTTTTAAATTTTGATGAAATTCCCATCAAAATAGAAATTCCTGAAGGGACTTTTATAATTAACAAACAAAATATTCTGTTTGGTCTAGCTTTACAGTACCAAGAGTTGACTGGATTTCTAACATTACAAGAAGCAATTCAAAGTTGTATAAAGCAGTCTAACAAATTTCTTATATTGATTGGAGCCATATGTTCGGCAGTTTATTATTTTAATCATACATACTATTTTTTTGACACTCATTCTCATTCAGAATGTACACTGAATAATCCATTAGATTCCTCTGGCAAAAGTATTTTGATTGGATTTGCTGACTTGCATGACCTCCTCAGTTACTTATATGCTTTTTACGCAAGTTTACAAATTGATTTAGACTCTCAATTTGAAATTTTACCTGTATGTATCAGTAGTAAAGATACTGACAAAGATGTGACCAAGCAGATTAAGAATTATTTCGATGATCAGAAACTAAGGAACACAAAACAAAAAAAAGTTTCCTACCAGTATATGAAGGTACCCAAATTTGTATATATGAAAAACTACATGCAAAATAGAAGAAAAAATAAAACATTCAAGGAAAAAGAATTAAATGCAAAAAGATATTCCAGAAAAGATAAAAATTATAGAAAAACTGAAGCAGATAAAAAAAAGTCTCAGAGAGATGATTCTGATATAAGGCAGATAGAGAGACAAAGAGAACTTTCTTCTAAAAGAGAGGCTAGAAAGAATGAAGATTTCAAAAAAACAGAACTGGCTGCTAAAAGAGAGGGTAGAAAAAATGAAGATTTCAATAAAAGAGAACTTGCTGCGAAAAGAAAAGTTAGAAAGGATGAAAATTATAGAAGGGCTGAAGCGGAAAGTAAGAAGTCTCAAAGAGATAATTCTGATATAAGACAGATGGAAAGACAAAGAGAACTTGCTTCTAAAAGAGAGGCTAGAAAGGATAAAAATTATAGAAGGGCTGAAGCAGAAAGTAAGAAGTCTCAAAGAGATAATTCTGATATAAGACAGATGGAAAGACAAAGAGAACTTGCTTCTAAAAGAAAGGCTAGAAAGGATGAAAATTATAGAAGGGCTGAAGCAGAAAGTAAGCAGTCTCAAAGAGATAATTCTGATATAAGACAGATGGAAAGACAAAGAGAACTTGTTTCTAAAAGAGAGGCTAGAAAAAATGAAGATTTCAATAAAAGAGAACTTGCTGCTAAAAGAAAAGTTAGAAAGGATGAAAATTATAGAAGGGCTGAAGCGGAAAGTAAGAAGTCTCAAAGAGATAATTCTGATATAAGACAGATGGAAAGACAAAGAGAACTTGCTTCTAAAAGAGAGGCTAGAAAGAGTGAAGATTTCAAAAGAAACGAAACAGAAAAGAAAAAAATTGCCAGACAAGATGAAGACTACAGAAAACATGAGTCTGAACGAGACTTCCACAGAAAAAAAGAATATAGGTCAAATCCAGAAAATTTAGAAAATGAGCGTTTGAAGAAACAAAGTTCTAGACAGAAAAACCTAGATATAGACAGATGTTATGAAAAGACAGCCAAAAGTACTAAAAGAAAAAACATTGATTTTACAGATCATGAAAAAGACCTAAAAAAGAAAAGAACTCAGGGTATAACCCTTGATGCTTGCATAAGAAATTTTAAAACAAAAATAAATCAAGGTCCTACATATATATGTACTTCATGTCATCAAACTTGGTTCTGTGATTCTGTAGTAAATTCTAAAACTGTCAAAACAAACACTCCTGCTAACATGACTCATTGTTTTACTAATTTTAAATCTGTACAGCACATAGAATGGATATGCCACACTTGTCTAAATGCAATTAAAAGAGGAAAAATACCTCGTTTTGCAATAGTAAATAAAATGGGATTTCCTCAAAAACCAAAAGAATTAAATTTGTATCCTTTAGAAGAGAGACTATTATCATTAAGAATTCCTTTTATGCAGATTCGACAGTTGCCTAGAGGTGGACAGTTATCAGTTAAAGGCAATGTTGTAAATGTACCTGTTGAAGTTCAACCTACAATAAATTCTCTTCCACATACAATAGAGAAATCAGGTACAATATCAGTCAAATTGAAGAAAAAGCTTGAATTCAAAAAATGTGATTTTAGTGAAAATGTCAGACCATTTGCTGTCGTTTGTGCATTACATTATTTAATGAGAACAAGTGACTTGTACAAGTCTTCTGGGATTGAAATAAATGATAATTGGATTACAGAAATAGCAAAAATAAATGAAGAAGAAACACAAAATGGAAACAATAGTACAGAACAAGAAAATGACCAAGATGAAAATGATTCAGACGATGACTCCGATCATTTCAGTGAAGTAGATGAAAGTGAAACGCATGTTGGAAACACAGATACACTGTTAGATCACATTCCAGACGACAATCCACTATGTGATACAGGTTTAACTTTTGCTCCTGGTGAAGGTCAACGACCAATTAGTCTCTACAGTGATCCTGATGCAGAGTACTTATCTTTTCCAACTATATTTTGTGGTCAAAGAAGGCCAGATAACAAAGACAGGTCTGTTTCTGTTCACTATACTGATATTGTTAAATGGGAACTAAGGTCCATGGATAGGAGAGTAGCACAGTCTGTACCAAACATTTTTTTTAAGTTAAAGAAAATTCAGTTAAAAAACATAAGTGATAAGGTCAATCTTGCTCTGAGAAGGTGTCAATCAGAAGGAAAACAATGGACAGCAAAAGATGTACTGAATCCTAACACTGTGAATGATCTTGTAAGATTGGATGAAGGTTATTATATCTTTAGAAGTTTAAGAAACTCTCCAGTATACCTTGAAAAGAGGAAAAAAGATTTGTTTGCAATGATTAGACAGTTGGGTCTTCCAACATGGTTTGGCTCTCTTTCATCTGCAGACACTAACTGGAAAGATTTGTTACGAATTCTTGGCAAATTAAATGATGGCAAAGAGTATACTGACAAGGAATTGGAAGAAATGGATTGGAATCAGAAATCTAAACTTGTTCAGAAAGACCCTGTGACATGCTCTAGATATTTTGATTATCGTGTCCAACAGTTTATCAACTTGGTGTTGAAAAGTGATCATGATCCTATTGGAAAATTGACAGATTTTTTTTATAGGGTTGAATTTCAACAGAGAGGTTCACCACATATTCATATCTTAATTTGGATTGAAAATGCACCAGTGTATGAAAGTGATTCAAATGAAGATGTTGTAGCATTTATTGATAAATATGTCTCCTGTTCACTTGTAGAAAATGACAGTTTAGTCAATTTGCAAGTTCATAAACATTCAAAAACGTGCAGAAAAAAAGGTCACCCAATTTGTCGTTTTGGTTTTCCCCTTCCACCTATGAAAGCAACAGTAATTTTAGAACCTTTGGGAGAAAATGATGACATAGAAAAATACAAGGCTATATATAAAGAAATACAAAACGAAATTAATACACTTCACAATTTTGAAGATATAGACCAGATGACATATGACATGTTTTTAGATGACGTGTTACAAATGAATGATGAAAATTACATTAAAGCCATTAGAAGCAACTTGAATGGTCCAAAAGTTTTTCTCAAACGAAAACCATCTGAAGTCCGTGTTAATGGTTACATGAAAACTGTGTTGATAGCCTGGCAAGCCAATCATGATTTACAGTTTGTTTTAGATGCATTTGCATGTGCAGTGTATATTGTTTCATACATAAGTAAGTCACAAAAAGGTATGAGTGCATTACTAGACCAAGCAGCAAAAGAAGCACGACAGGGAAATTTAGACTTGAAGCATCAAGTAAGACACATTGGGAATTACTTTTCAAATTCTGTTGAAACAAGCGCACAAGAAGCAACCTACTTAACACTACAGATGCCTTTAACAAAAGCTACAAGACAAGTTGTATTCATTAACACATCTCCACGTCACAAAAGAACTTTCCTCCTAAAGCAATCATCAGCCCTAGAAAAACTAGGCCCAGACTCTACTGAAATAGAATCAGACAATGATATTAAAAGATACTCGCGTAGACCAAAACAACTGGAGAACTGGTGTCTAGCAGACTATGTATCTGAACTTGAATTGCAGTATCCTAAAACTTCAGAGTCCTCAGATCATGAAACAGAACAGCAGGACAATGGATCTGAAAGTGAAAATGAAGAGGCAAATACAGATGTTATAGAAGAAAACAATAACAAAATTGACTTAACTCTGAAGAATGGTATTAGAATATACCAAAGAAAAACACCTAAGGTTATAAGATATGTTAAATACAATTACAAGACTGACTCTGAAAACTTCTACAGAGAACGCTTAATGTTATTTTATCCATGGAGAAATGAACTTTCAGATTTGCAATGTGGACATGAAACATTTGAAAAAATGTACTTGACTGTTGCAAGACTATTAGAAAAAAAAGCCAAGCAATATGAGGGTAAAGTAATAGATCTAGAGAAAGCTATAGAAGAGGCAGAAAATGAATGTAATGAGAATGATCAAATAGCACCTGCCACACAGCAAGTAGAAATGGAAGATGCTGAAATAGGCCCAACAGAATCTGAACAGTATGTTCATTTCAATCCAGATAGACCAACAGAACATAGACTGTATGATATGTCCCGTGAAGTTGGAATAGAAGCAAGAACAGTAGAATTGACAAATCATGCCAACAGAATAAGTGAGAGTGATTATTTTGCATTGATAAGATCCTTGAATAAAAAGCAGTGGGAATTTTTCCAACATGTTGTCACATGGGTTAAAACAAAACATGAACCATTTTATACATTTTTGACAGGTGGAGCAGGGTGCGGAAAATCTGTAGTTGTCAGAGCAATATTTCAAGCTTTACATAGACACTTATGTTCTATTGAAGGTGAGGACCCTGACGATATAAGAATTCTTCTTTGTGCTCCTACTGGAAAGGCAGCTTACAATATAAATGGTCTGACTATTCACAATGCTTTCCAGATACAACCAAATAAAGGACTTGACCAGTCACTGTCATGTGATGTTCTCAATACACTCAGAATGAAATACAGAAATTTGTCTCTGATTTTGATTGATGAAATTTCAATGGTTGGAAACAAAATGTTCTCTTTACTGGAGAGAAGGCTGAAAAAAATCAAGGGAAGCAACTGTTCATTTGGTGGCGTCAGTATCATAGCTATTGGTGACTTTTTCCAACTCCAGCCTGTATTTGACAGCTGGATTTTCAATGATCTTAGCAAAGGATTAACAGCATTAGCCCCTAATTACTGGAAATTATTATTTTCTTTTCATGAACTTACTGAAATAATGAGACAAAAAGATGATTTAGAATTTGCTCTTCTACTAAATAGGTTGAGACAAAATCAGCTGACTGAAAATGATTTTGCAGTTTTAAGTACAAGAACTGTTTCAATCAGTGATCCAACATACAGAACTAATGCTACACATTTGTTTGTTGAAAATGCTTTAGTGGATAATTTTAATTTGCAATACATATCTAAATTATGCTCACCAAAAGTTAAAGTTAAAGCAGTTGACACAGTTTGTGGGGATTTACCAACATCTGTAAAAACAAAATTACTTAGTTCTTTACCAGAAAAACAGTCTGATACAGCCAATCTTGCAAAAGAAGTAGTACTAGCAATTGGGATGAAATATGATCTTACAGCTAATATTGAAGTCACTGATGGTCTCACAAATGGTTCAACATGTGAACTTAAATTGATTGAGTGCAAAACTACATCTTTAAGACCAAGTATCATATGGGTTAAGTTTGAAGATGCCAGAATAGGTGCTAACAATAGAAAAAAATATTCACACTTGTACGGAAAAGATGTTGAAAAAACATGGACTCCAATGTTTGACATTAAAAGATCATTTACTTATAAATATAAGACCTTTGAAAGAATTCAGTTTCCTCTTCGCCCAGCAGCCGGAAAAACAATACATAAATCGCAAGGAGATACATTACACGAGGTTGTTGTTAGTCTGAAATCAAAACGTAAAGGGAAAATACCACATATTCACTATGTTGCACTAAGCAGAGTAACATCTTTAACTGGATTACAGATATTAGATCTTAATCAAGAAGCAATAGCTGTAGCAGATTGTGTTCGACAAGAATTACACAGACTAAGGACAGATGCAACTCTACAGTTGTGCTTTAAGCCATTGTATAACTTATCAAGTAACTATTTTAAAGTAGTTTTTCATAACTCAAGGTCATTGCATGCTCACTTTAATGATCTTAAATCAGACCCTAACATCTTGGATGCTGATGTTATTGGTATTGCTGAATCAAGACTTATTTCAACAGATGAAAATGATGATTTTCATGTACCTGGTTTTGAACCACCAGTTCGATTAGACCAAAAGCAAACAAACTTTAATACAAGACCACCTCATGGATTGGTATTATATTATCGAAATAATTGTATTCTTCACAATACAGTCACTTTCTCAACTCCATCTTTAGAGTTTGTTATAGCAGACATAATATCACCCAGCAAAGGTCTTTTTCAGGTTGTCTTTGTTTACAAAGCACCAAACTGCAAATTGCAACAACTTAAAGATACTTTCCTTGCAAGCCTTCTTCCTGACGTGTATTTAAGACATCCAAAAATTATCATAATGGGAGACTTTAATATTGATTTAAACACTGGGAACACTTCTTTTTTAAAGTTCATGAGAGATTCATTTTGCTGTTCACAAATTGTGTCTAAACCTACTACATCTTATGGTACATTGTTGGACTTAATTTTCCTAAATTTTGATAGTAAGGTAAATTTTGAAACAGAAGTTCTTGATTCCTATTGGTCAGATCATAAAGTTATATATGTAGCCATTGAAACTCAATGATTCAGTGTAATAATTATTTTATATGCCGAAACCAGCTTTGTTTGAAACAATGAAAATTAAACCCGCTGAAAAACATGACACATTTGCGGTTGCTGAAAATGCAACCTCAAATGTGCAGGAGTGGTTTTAAAGGAAAATGGGTTTCCACTCCAACAGATTTGCCTTTTTATAAGTAGGAATAGAAATGAGTTGGCTTCAAGGCTCCTGATATCCAGTTTTACCTGTTTAGAAGAAAGCTTCTTTACAAAGCTTTCTTCTTTATAGGTACACTGGATTAAAGGTAGCAGAGGTAAAGAAATTTGAAACTGTGTTGCTTTGACTTCCATAAAGCAGAAAGACCATTGGTGATTAGTCAACTATTTTGCTATGGAAGAAAAGTAGAATTCCATTCATTTCAAGTCAGTAATGATTGGAGACATCAAATTTTACTACCTGAATGCTCATTGTATCAGTGGAGAGTTGTGTGCACTTCGCATGTGAACACTCCTGATATTTACTTGTTATAAATGTATATATATATAATTCTTGAAATATTTGTTTTTGAATACAATCAAAAGCCATTGCTTTAATATAGATGTAAAAAGGGAGTTTTGAAGACCACAAGTTCCATGCCTCATTTCTCTTCCTACAAAATTATTAAATTTAACTGGCTGTTTGATGTACTATGATTAAATAATCAAAATGTTTATGAATGTTGAAATCCTTGCTGTTATGTACATATATTCATTGTAATTTTTCATATAGATAACTTGATACAATTTACAATACTTTTGTTCACTATATATATATATGATATACTAAACATTTATCATGATTAAGTATGTACAGTTTACTTTTTGTATTAATCTGTATATTTATCTCATCCAATATTCATTGACTTTTCTGTTTAAAAAATGCTCTGATGTTCATGTCAGACATAATAAATCAGTTTCTGTACAAATACCACATATTTTATTATAATATAATTACTTGGAGTTCTCCAAATTGAAAAACAATCCATAAATCCAACATTTTTGATTTCTTATGATTTCAATTATGTCTCATTCTAAGTACAGGTTTATCAAAATGTGTAAATCATTAATTTATGCAAAGGGTTAAATGTTGAGAAAAAAAATCAAATATTGCATTAATTTGTCATTCTGCTCAACTATGTGGTTGCATTTTTGCTTATACATTTGATAAATATGTAGAAGTCATTTATAAAACAGAAACTAATGAACAATTCATGTAAACATTTGCTTCATAGAGAAAAAAATTGTGAACATTTGCTTAATAGAGAAGAAATTTGTGACATTTGCCTATTAAAGAAGAATTTGTGAACATTTGCTTTCATAGAGCAGAAATTTGTGACATTTGCCTATTAGAAAAGAATTTGTGAACATTTGCTTAATAGAGCAGAAATTTGTGAACATTTGCTTAATAGAGCAGAAATTTGTGAACATATTTGCTTAAAGAGCAGAAATTTGTGAACATTTGCTTAATAGAGCAGAAATTTGTGAACATTTGCTTAATAGAGCAGAAATTTGTGAACATTTGCTTAATAGAGAAGAAATTTGAGAACATTTAATGACTGTTTTATAATAAGCCAATGTAAAGTCAATAGTAAACTAATTGCTGAAGAAAATAAGAATTATATAGATTGTTTCAGTAACATCATACAACAATTAATAAACGTATGGAGTAAACTCTTGAATCTTGCATTAAAGCAAATCCACCAGAACTGATATGAATAAAGTTTAATACAGAGATACTATGATATAACTCAGTATACCAGGATTAGAAATGAAACAACAATGACAATTACTTTGACAGATAGTTGTTAAATGTTCAAGAGAAAATAAATTATATATAGAATCTAAACTCTTTAAGTTGTAAAAAACTGTTAAATATTCTTCTCAACAAGTCCTTACAAATTACCTTCAAGAAATTTTGAAGGTCAAGTTATGGAAACAATAATCATATCATAAAATAATCTCTGTGTTGCTTTTTATATATACTGTTTTTACTGTCATATTTTGACTTTGAATATGTGTTGTTATAGAATGTAAATATTGTTCTATAAGTGAACTGTTTTAATGCACATATATAAAAAAAAAATGTATAAGACAATGAATATTATAATGCATTATTTGAAGTATTTGATGTGTTCAAATTTTTCATAATAAACAATTAAATTTGATGTCTTTTATTATTTTTCACACCCCTTGAAATTGATAAGAACAAAACTTCCAGTCAAGAAGAGAAATAAAAATGAGTCACAACCCAAAAATGACAAACAAATAGCAGCTTCACACATGTTAGAACTACTATAAAGGTCGTCTCTATTTAAGCTAGCAAAAACTTAGTTCTCTGTGTCTACCTTGTTCAATTCAAGTAATACCTATTCACTTTGAATCTTAATTTAAAGGTCAGGTCACCACTCATAAAAGATGATAATCTTGGGTCCAGTAAAAAGATTGATACAGTTGATCTGTTGCCATTCTCCATAATGATCAGTTACTTTGCTATCATAACTAATTGAACAACTTATATATATTGAACAAATCAATTAAAGTTTCCTTAATGATCCTTGACCAGTAATGATAACGTCTGGCGTATATACAAAATGTAGTCTTGGTATCGATGATGAGTTTATATAGAACAAATATATAGACATGTATGTTCATGAGAGAACAACACAATACTTGAAAAGTGTGTTTTATACCTCAAAACTGAAAATAATAAACTTGTTGAAAGTGGTTCAATCACAAGAAAGATTAGATTTTGGTTCACAAAGTTTCCTTTAACAAAAAGTATTACTGTTATTTCATGCATCAAATGTCAACAAAAATCTAAGGTGAGCGACACAGGGTCCTTGGACCCTCTAGTTACATTTATATAAAAGTATTTCAGAGCAGTTTCTGGGGGCTAAGTCAACAATTATGTTTTAGATCACAAGTCAAAATTAAGTCACACTTCATGTCAGTATGATAATGCTTTGAATAAGATTGATTAAAATGATACTCTGAAAGAGACTGTTTGAAGGCAGCAACCATTTGTTAACTATGGATTTTTTTCCAGACAAGTTGAAAACAATTCTTCTCTTTCAATTTTAGCATTTCATTTAATGGCAGCTGAGGGTAAAACAAACATTTTTTTTTTCTCAGAGTTAAAAACAAATTATTTTTTATCCAAAAATTGGAAACAAACTTTTTTTCTTCAAAACAATCAAAAGCCACCACCCCCTACCCCCTACAGAAAATTAAATGGTTGTTGGCTGCCTAAGTTGAAATTTAGGACAATACTTTCTTATTTACTTTTGCAGGATTCCTTTATCACAAAACAACGAATGTGTTTTATGTCAGTCATCTAAAGCAGTTAAGGTTGTGCAAAGACAGTATAAGATTTCCTTACCTTGGTTAAGTTAAGTCATACATTTCACTGACTTAACGAGAATAATTAATCCAGTCAAATATTCACAGCTGATCTCGCCATTACTTTTTCAAACAAACATACTAAATGTGTGTACATTGACTGTGTTCAGATGCCAGGTGACATCGATGTGTAAGACCGAAAAACTACAATGTCAAAAAATGTCTTTCTTTTGGAATTTAGTTCAAACGGGGTTTCCCGAGGGGTAATAGAACGTTATACTTTATGATTTTTTTAAATTTTGAGATACGTATTATAAATTGTTTGTATATAGTCTTTGTTAATCTGTGAAAAATAGAAGAAAATAATTAACGACGACCAACGGCATTACGGGATCGTTAAAACACGGCCAATTTGACATGTTTGAGATTTTTTTTCCTTTTGATAATAAACTCTATGCTCAACAAATCGAAATAAATCTATTTCAGACCCTAATGGCAAGTAGGAAACTGAAAAAAAGATAAACTTCCAAATTGGCGCCAAAAAAAAAAATCCGCGAAATTAACGCAATTTCAGAATGGCGGGTTTTAATATCAGTCCCATTGTTGTCTTAAGAAAGTAGCAACAACGGTCGTTTCTAAGGGCTTGCTTTCCGACTGAACTTGTGTTTCAGTGTATGGATCTCTCTGAAATTGTACTACAAGGTTCCATACCAGAAAGGAAAGGCTGGGATTGAGTTTTTGGGTTATTGTTCCAAGGGAGGGGTTTCGAAAAGTGGGTGAGGGGGGGGGGGGGTTCCAATTTTTCTTTAGGGATTCATAATTTTTTTTTCACAATCCAAATTTAGACAGTTTAAATATTGTCCAAATTTGCCCCAACTGTTCAGGGTTCTACCTCTGCGGTGGTATCAGGCTGCGCTAATGGAAGCATTTATTAAACAGGGTTGGAACATTGATGTTGTGTCTAATTTCAGCTATCTTGGCTATATCATATCAATGCCTTTAAAAAATACAAAATAAAAAAATGTAATTTCCTAAATTTATATGTAACTTATCCATACAGCTGTCATTTGACACAGATAAGTTTTCCATTGAATAATCTCATTGCTACATAATTAATGTATAGGTATTGTTGAGACATATTGTTACGCCATCTTGCTATAGTATGTAATTTCCCAATGGGCGAAAAAAAGGTGTTGTCATATAATTAATAATGTAAGGATTGCATCATGTTACGTAAAATTACTCACTGTTATTCTGTTGTCATAAGTTATTTATATTTTTTACAAGGATGAACAAACTGTTTTGTATTTTTTTTGTAGGTATTATGTTTTCATTTTGAATTGAATTGGTCGATGGATCAATTGATTGATTGAATGTCATTGATTGATTTTTGTTTGCTAAGTCCAGAATATTTTATGTTTAGATTAGGAAGAAATGAAGAGCTTGACCAATAGTCTAGTACAAAAAATTGTAAGGAGATATGGTTTGAGGGCCAATGAGAAAACTTAATAATCCACCAGTGACCAAATGATGTGCATGTAAATAGCGACTACACCATAATTTATTGACAGTCTTTAATAATGAGCAAAACCCATGAAGTATAGTCCGCTATAAAAGGCCCTAAAAATTTTCTTTTTTTTTAGGTTTTAAATAAAAAAAAGTCTATTATGTTCGATATTTTATACTGTTTTCTTCATTCATAAGAGTAATGAAATGTCCATTAAAATAAACCAAAATTCTATCACGAGAATAGTCGAGATATTTTGTAAAAGTTTACAATTTATATTGAGTTCATTGCAAAAAGAAATGAATTTGGCTGGTTAATTCAATGAACTAATGAAATATTTTGTATATGTTACAAATTCATATTAAATTTAGTGCTTATCTTTCTGATATTCCTAATAAAGCCTGCCTTAATCGGAGGATTTTGTCAAATACTGGGTTTCTGATCATCACAAGGGGTTAAAACATTGGTACACACTAAAAATCAATTTGTTCACGATTATCTTTAAGTATGATAAGCCATCAATTCATTACTTGGACTGTTTATCTGTCTTTTATTTTTAATATTTTCATGTCTATCTTTGTAGAAACTCGATTTTTCAATCTCTTAATAGATGGAGAGATCGATAATGTTTAAAGTAAGCCTGACAATAGGTGTACGTGGGTTTGTATTGAAAGGGGTGGGGTTAGGTCAATAATAAAGAAGACCAATGTGAGATTGGGTTACGATCTTTATTGTGTTTGAATCAATGGATATTTACCCTTAATAATAGATGATTTCTCCAGGGAGATACCATCTTTAGAAATCGATCATCAAAACTAAGGATATTTTCCCAGCGTCTTTGTTTCTGTACACCATTAAAAATTGATGTTTTGGGGTGAGGTTTCCGACTTCGGATATTTGAGAGAAACCCATTATAATCATACACAAAAGAATAATGTAATTTTCAAATAGTTGCATGAATTTGAATAATTTAAAGCTGATTTTTAAATTCCAATTGCAATTTAATGATGAACTTAAGAAGCACAGTTATTGGTGTTCTATAGGTTTACAGTTTACAGACAACGGCCCGTTAACATTTTATAGCATAGTAAAATGTGAAGAAAAATATCTTTTAAAATTTTTAGACTAGATAAAATTCATAGTTAGAATTGTCTCTTATAAAATTGAATTCATATTTTATAAAAAGTATGGCAGCAATCATTAACTTATCAGTGGCGGATCCAGAAATTTTATAAGAGGGGGCACTGATGGTTGACTGCCTAAGAACGGGGCCTGCTCCAATTATGCTCCAGTGATCCCTATATAATCAACCAATTTTTTCCCACAAAAGGGGGGTCCCGGCCCCCATGAAAAACCTTGTAAATCCGCCTCTGCTTATATATGAATCATAATTATAAAAATAAAAATAAAATGATTTTAATAAAATAATTTTTACATCATTCCCAAATTGTATTAATTTTTATTGCATATATATATAGTGCAAATCTGGATGTGTTTTGGTTGTTTCTGTTACTAGTTTGCTGTCTCATTTGATAAATCCAATATTTGGTCTCTGCTGTTTGTCTCTTGTTGTTGGTTGCTGTCTATATGGAAACTAATTCAGGTTCTATGATTGCTAGTGAGACGAGAGTTCAAATGACATGGATATAACGAACTATAGTTTACCATACAGACTTCAACAAAACCCATAGGCTATATTTTATTCAGCTAATATAAAAGGCCTCATGAAAAATATGAAACAATTAAAAGTTCACATATCCAATTTTTCGGTAAGATAGATACAAGAAGATGTGGTATGAGTGCCAATGAGAACTAGACTTCATCCAAGTTATAATTTGTCATTATAGATCAAAGTACGGCCTTTAAGATCATAATAATTGTTGCCCATGTAGAAATTGTAAGTTCCACATTTAAAGTGTAAAATATGTTATCTTTATCTTGTTATTTAAAGTTCACTCAAACAATAATCCAAAACAAACAGTGTTTATCAAAGAGGATTCCCCTATTAAATCCAGATCTCGTGTTAAGACAAGATCTGTGGTAAAATTTGCTTTGAATCGATATATCGTAAATATGTGTTAAATTCCTTGATTATTTCTTAAAGTAAGTAAAGCCAGTTCAGTTGTATCCAGGGTTTGAGTATATACATGATATAGGTTTAAATTATGCTTGATTAAGAAGGGAGTTTTTCTCAGATCAAATTGGCAGATCTTAATTTTTTGTATTTATAGAATTAACCCAATTGGAATTTTGTTACGTTTTCAATAGTACCATCAAAACATTTAAAAATAAAACATGACGTGAATGGTCCCAATTGAGTCTCCAGAGTTGAAAAAAGTTTTGACCTAAATGTTGATTATAGCTAGGTCTTTCTTAAGTACCTCCTATCGTTATTCCTGAATTTTCATTTCTACCCTTGAACATTTCATGGACATTTTTGATTGTCATCAATTATTATAAGCCCCTAGACATTATTGGTTCTATGCGAAAGTCCATAGCATGATCCCTATAAATGTGTAGTCCAAGGTAATCATCTTGGCTACCTAGATTGTCTATCTACCAGGTGGAAGGAAACAAGCCTAGGCAACCAACATGGCAACTTGGCAGGACATTTAATTGAAGACCTTTTGTGAAATAAATATATATAAAAAAAAGCCTACTTTGTAAACCAGGTGAATGTCTAATTGACCTTTACCCCCCACAACTCTTTTATTAATACCTATAAGATATTAGGATTTAAAGTATTTCATTCTAGTTTCATGTTATCAAACCAGATTTTTGTAGCTAATGCTATTGGTTGATAAAAACATTTCAAATATTTGTATAATTAAGTTATCAAGAAATTAGAAGATCTTGTAAAATTTGGAGTTACTGCCCTTTGATATCATACAGTGTAATTTAATAAGTTGATGTTAATGCCCTATGAAGGTCAATGTAATTAATTGGATTGTAGTTTGAGTTGTCTATTAGTTTGATGGGTTTTGGCTTCTGTTTTTGCTGTTTGGGTCTTTCAGTTTTAATTTTTTCTCTGAGGTCCGTATTTTTGTTATTTTACTTTTTATTGACATTGGTCCATAACACTTGAAACCAGTTAAATGCTTGTTGAGCTGGTTTTGTTAACAAAGTTTACTGGAAATTTTTGAGTGGGAACCCAGAAAAAAAGTATTAATTAACTTAAATAATGGCCAACTTCACATTTATAAAACAAATTGTTGTTTAAAATAGGTAATTGAACAGGAAAGGGGATGAGCTGTAAGTTTGGTGTTCAATTATACTGTGGATTCATTTGTTTTCGTGGGTTCAATTTTTGTGCCAAATTGTGGATTGCTGAAAACTTTCATAATCGTCGATATTTAATTTCGTGATTTTGCCAATCTCTGTGAAACACAGCCTTTTGAAAATATGTTATTTGTTGAACATTTGAATTCATGGCTCACCTGTATCAACAAAACCCACGAAAATTGGTATCGGACGAATAATAACGAATCCACAATAGTTGATCAATTGATTTTCAGTCAAAATCATCCTCAGGTATTCTTAAAATAGTCTTTTTGAACTTAAGTGCCAGTCTTTGTAAAAATCAGGCAATTTAGGTTAAAATCAAAACATGATCAGAAAAAACCCACCGAGCTAATCATGCTATTTAATACTAACCATCACCCTGATTTAAACATTATTAGTCTTTTTTTTGTGTGTGTCTGGTAATATCAAATAACTTGGTTAGAAAATTGGTTAGAATGATAGAAAGTTATCTCCCCTTATTTGTTAATTTCTAGTGCATTTCAACCAAATTGTATCTTCTATTACCAGAACAGAAAACAGAAATGAATGTTATTTTTGTGCATAACTACAATGAACTATAACTAATGTCAAATTGGGTGGGGTTTTTTGGTCATGTTTTCTTCACTGTCTGATTCTTAGGCAGACTGGCACTAAAAAATTGAAAAAAAAAATAAACAGATGTCATTTTTTTATGAATATCAAACTATCAAGATTAGACTAGGGTATGGAAAAGGTTTATTAAGAGTTAATTTTTTTTTATCTCCGGCTATTCTGATCAGCAATATTTAAATTCACATTTAATTCATATACTCTAAGAGAAAAATGTTTTTATCATTCATGTAACAATGAGTCATGTCACCTACTCTTTTCCACCAGAGACTGAATGAAGAAGTCTCAGTCCTAGGTTAACACAACAGTGGGCAAAATGCAAAAAATAAGGTATGCATGTGATCATGCAGCTATTGATTAGATTTTGTTTCCCCTGCAATCTTTCAATACCCCTTCTCCATGGGAGGGGTTGAAATCTGCTTTAATTGTTTGTATATTATATTCATCCAATGAATTTTGTGTCGCAATTTTCTCAGGACAAATCAGAACTTCCTCAAATTTAATTTCAAGCTTTATGTGCATGAGTATGATGTAAACCCTTATCGAGGTTCTTTATACCCATTAAGCATATAAAATAAAATAATATACCTGAACATAATGACCATGATGGGACTTGTTCAGTTATTCTAAAGCATAATGATTTAGAGCCTTTTCAAATTTTGTCTTCCTGAGGACTAAATTATTCTCCTAAGTGCCTTGATCAATTTTCGTGGGTTTTGTTGATACAGGTAAGCCACGAAATTCAAATGCTCAACGAATAAGAAAACAAAGCATGTAATTTTTATATGACTGCAAAAATTCAAGTTTTTTTTGTCATATTATTATAATTGGTATCACCTCGTCTACGTCATCGTCAGAAGACAGATTGTTTCCGGATAATAACTTTTGAATAAGTAAAAAGAAATCCATAAAATTTTAACACAATGTTTATAACCACAAAAGGAAGCTTGGGATTGATTTTGGGGGTTGTGGTCCCAAAGGTTTAGGAAAAAGGGACCCAAAGGGGCCAAAAACAGCATTCATCTAGTTTTAGGACTAAAAGTTGTGTGTTAGTATTTTAATTGTTCTGAAATTGTACCACAATGTTTAATACCATAATAAAAGGTTGGGATTTATTTTAAGTGGTTATTGGGCAAACAGTCTAGGAAATTAGGGCAAAAAAGGGGCCAAAAATAAGCATTTTTCTAGTTTCAAGACAATAACTTTTGTGTAACTGTATGAATCTCTCTGACATTGTACCACAAGTTTCCATTTTACACAGGGAAAGCTTGGATTCAGTTTGTGGTTCATTTTCCGGAATATGTAGGAATAAGGGGGCCAAAAAAGGGCCAAAAAGAAGCATTTTTCTAGTTTACATACAATAACTTGTGTTTAAGTGTATGGATTTCTATAAATTTCTATAAGAAGGTTCAATACCACTAAAGGAAGGTTGGGGTTGATTTTTTGGGTTATGGTCCCAATAGTTTAGGAATTAGGGGCCAAAAAGGGGGCCCAAAATAATCATTTTTGTAGTTTTCATACAATAACTTATGTTTAAGTGTATGAATCTCTCTGAAATTAAGCCACAAGTTTCCATACCATTAAAGGTTGGTTAGTAATACCTTTGGGGGGGGGGGTTATGGCTCAAAATGTTTTGGAATTAGGGGAAAAACTAGGCATTTCTGGTCAATGGACAATTAAGACAATTTAGAAGCAGTGTAAGGGAGGTAATTCTAATATATAATGTATAATGTTGGGTAAGTTCAGATTTACCTCCCTTACACTACTTGTATATTATGTATAAAGAAATGTCAGGTTTTGTACTAATTGCTAAAAAAAGGGGGGTGGTAGTTGTTTTCAATTTTTTTTCTTCATATTTCTCAAAATCCAAATTTTTGAAAAGTTAAAAGAAGAAATCTTTAATTGCACAATATTGCGCAATAGATTTGTAAGATCTTGACATTTGTTTTGTGTCATAATAAACTCATATTATGTCAAAAATTTGATCGCAATCCAAATTCAGAGCTCCCAAGCTTGAATGTTGTGTCCATATTTGCCCCAGCTGTTCAGGGTTCGACTTCTGCGGTTGTATAAAGCTGCACCCTGCGGAGCACCTGGTTGTGAATATGATTTGATACTTTCTGATGGATGCATCTAGCTAGCATTCATGATCTTCCCAACCCTCTTTCACCTTTCCTCTTTTCCTGTGTACAATTTGACAGGGTTTTTTGCGCTTAAAGTTTTATGGTTGTAGAATCGTCCCTTTGATAACTTTACAGTAACGAATGGTTAAACTAGCAATTGAACTGCAATCTCCTGGCTTACATTGTTACTAATCATGAAAAATCATTTCGCACTTTGTAACATGGATACTTATTTTCACTGTTCAGTATTTGACTTGATTTGGGTCAATCAGTTCAAAAACAGCATGAGACCATAGGGTAACAAGTTCTTAACGGTATGACAAATTATCTTAATTTGTGCAATTTTTATTTTTTGTCCAGAAAAACAAAAGAGTATTGAATCCTGCTTAAGTTCTTTATTTCAGCGTTGAAAAGATGCTATTTAGATTAGAATAATCCAAAAGTTTTTATTCAGTTAGACATTTCCGGCCCAAACATCTGGGAGTAAGATTGAAAACTAATTGAGTCGTTAAATTCTATTTTGACAGCGACTGACTTTGAAAGAATGTCATAAAAAATGTATGTAAGCAAAAAATTTACATTTTTTAACTGAAAATTAGTCGAGAATCACATCAGTAAATGATTGAAACACTGCTGGGTAGCTAATTTTTTAAGTCACTAATTAGTCAGCATAATATTGTGGTAGTAGATGATAGATGTTATAAGAAGATGTGGTTTGTGGGCCAATGAGATGAGACAATATGTAAAAAGCAAAACGTTATAGGTAAAATAATACCCAAAATTGACAACAACACTTCGAATGGTCTGCAATTTTATTTGCTATGGTCTACATGTTTCGCCTGCAAGGACAATTTTTATACAGAAATTAATCCATGAAGTACTCAAAGTGGTGCATTGAATTTGACGTCGTCATGGACTCTAACGAAATGATTCACACAGGCGTTGGTTCACCACATGGAGTTTAATTTGTTATAGGTAAAAGTACGGTCTTCAACTCAGAGCCTTGGCTTACACAGAATAGCAAGCATATAAAGGGTCCTGAGTGTGGTGGCTAGTGTTAATTCAAACAGGAAGACCAAGTATAACATTTTCTTTAGGTTTTTTTGCTCATTATTGAAGAATATGTCACATCAAAGATGTTAAAAAAAAATCATTGGGAGCAAATAAAACATTCATTATAAAAAATAGATTAAAGATAAGGAGATGTGGTATGATTTTTCCAATGAGACGTACAACTATCCGCAAAAGTTCAAATGAAGTGGATGCAAGCAATTTAATAAGGAATCATATTACCTTCAACAATGAGAAAAATCCATACCTAGTGGAAAGGCCCCTACATGAAAAATATGAAGCAATTTAATTTAGAATTAATACAGTCTAATTTAGGACAAAACAAATATGATAGACATGAACCAACAACAATCATTGAACTACAGGATTCTGAATTCCTGATACATATATCCAAGTGAATTTCACAGATGCCTGAAATGGAGTGGAAACTATAGTTACATAATAATGTTTTTGTAAGGGAAAATCAGTCTCCTGATTATAAGTAATTATTTTGAGGCAAAATGCAGTAAAAATCATTAAAAATCCAGATACGAATCTTTTGGGAAATTTGACATTGACATATAATTCAAGGGCCATTAACCAGGAAAAGCTTTTTGGAATTTTGTTATATTAGTTGCAAGTTAACTTAAAATGCTTTGAAAAAAAATAATCAGAAAGCAAAAAAAATTATTTAAAATGTTTACAATTACTTGAATGCATTAACTGATATTTTAACTTTTTCTATGCAAACTTTAATTATATAAACATGCAGTCTTTGAAGTATCGATTTTAAAATTACATAATTACAAGTTTTTTGCCCAAAGGAGGAAGGACATTGATTAGGCTGATATATGAATACCCAAAGTACATATTAGATCAAAGTCTTTTTATGCAACCGACATATTGTTTGATAGTACATGTAGTACATTTGTACTATTAAATGAATTTTGATTAATATTCAAAGATTTTGATTGGTCAAAAGAAAAAAGGAACAAATTTCAGAATTAAGTATTAATTGTCTTTTAAGGGTCGAGATTTAAATATGAGAAATATTGTGTATATACATGCCTTACTCAGCTGCCAAACATATGGATGCTTATCTGGTGTCTGTTCTGACTTGACCTTATTATTCTCATAGTTGATTGGTCAATTTTAAGTCTTCATTATTAAGTGCATTTCTCAAATACAATTAATAATAGGACAACTGTAATGAAATGATTGTAATGTGTATGTCTGACCTTGACCTCATTTTCAAGGTTCATTGGTCCACATTAAGTTTTCATAGTAAGTTTTGTTACTCAATTACTGCATTTTATAGATCAGCCATATTAGTCCATAAGATGATTGTAAGGTGAAGTGTTCTAGGGTATTTGTCTGTCTGACAGGTTAGTCTGACCTTGACCTCTTTTTCATGGTCATTTTGCAATGAGTCAACTATTTAAGATGGTGTATAGAATGCCATGTGTAATTAAGGCACATTTTTCTCTCATAATAATCATGGTTCATCCAACCTTTACCTTATTTTTATGAATTAAGTTTCTGTACCAGTTATTGATGCTTAATGAGCTTAAGTAGATTAGAGAAGCCCTCAGACCTTAGTAATTCTGTCACGACTTTTACCTTTTACATGAATATAAAAAAATATTTGTCTATTTCTCATAATTTCCACTGGACTGACTTCCTTTCCTAAAAGTTAAAACTATGAAAAATGTGAATTGGTGTTAATAAATGAAAAGTGAAGTTAAAACTTTGACCCCTACAAAGTCGGAATGCAATTTAAATCACACCAGGATTGAAAACTTTGATACAATAATACTCTGTAAGTTCATTAAATTGTCAGTTTAGAAGGGAGGTTGTTTAAACTGACTACACCTGTGATGATTTTAAATATAATTGCACAAAATCTTGTCACTGATGTGCAACTTTTTGTAATTTGTAAAGAAATGTTGAGACATTTAACTTGTGATTGAGTGGGAGAGTTAACATGTTTGTGCATATTTGAGGGGTAAGATAAGGGGTACTTCATTTCTGTAAGGCAGAAAATTGAGGCTATTTTTTTTCCTTAATTCTATAGAAATCAAAAGAGGTGGTATGTAAGTGCCGATGAGACAACTCTCTATCCAAGTCACAATTTGTAAAAAGTAAACAAATATAGGTCAAAGAAAGGCCTTCATCACTGAGCCCTGGCTCACACCGAACAGCAATCTATAAAGGTTCATGGAAATGACTAGTGTAAACAGGAAAACTCAAAATCTAATTTATACAAAAAAACCACGAAACTTAAGAAACACTTATAAACCACATCAACAAACGACAAGCACTGAACAAGTTCCTGACATAGGACAAAAGCAGCCAGATGTGTATTTTTGCTCAATACACTTTATTCCTTATGTTTTAAAACCTAATTATTCTTTATTCTTGCATTTTTTTGGTTCAATTTTCTCTTCAATTTTTTTACCCTCTATTCTGAACTTTTTGTCCATTCTTCTATATTCTGTAAACTCCATCCAGACCCTTATAATTACAAGTTACCTTGTTGCTAAAAGCCAAAAAATAGAAACCAATTAAACACTGTGTCATGAATGTATTTATGAACCGTTTTTCAAAAGTCTTTAATTCATTTCAAAGCTTTTACTAGGAAGAAAAATATTACGTAACATCCCATTAGAATACAAATACAACTTTTTAGAAAATTACCCTTTTTATTTTCAATGACTTAACAAAACTGATCATCTTGGTAATTTATGCTTTTCATATTTTAATATGCAAACGATAATAACTATAGTATTTACAAAAATCATAAAAGTTAAAAAAAAATATGATGTATAATAAATATATAAAACCATTGAAGTATTGAGCTCTTGTAGCATGGGACTGAATCAACAAAGGTACTTAATTTTCGAATCGTGTGATCTCGAAAAATCAAATTGAGAAAGAATGTTCGCTTGAGATAAAAAATACTAAATTGATGTTTGAGTAATGACCAAGAAAATCAATACCTGTAAATTGATAGTTATCATTAAAGGATGATTCAAGGTTGAATATTAATGTGGGGTATAATTTATAAAAAGAATTGTAAATGCCTGCAGAGGGTTTTAGGTCTACAATTTTGAAGAATATTACGAGTTAGATATCGATTATTAGAAAAAATTGTGATAAATTGTAATGCTTCTTTTTTGCAAAAGATTAAAGTTAAAATTAAAGGTTAATGTTTCTATATTTTTGTTATTGTCATCTTTATTGTGGACTCCTCTAATCAAAAATGTCAGAAATGGATGAAAAATGAGATGCGGCCACGAACCCCCCCACCCACCCCAAAAAAAAAATTACAGAAACAAAAATGGAAACTGTTACATAATAAAAAAGGTATCTTTCTTGGGGATATAAAAGTGAAGAAAAATGTGGTACTTTATTTATTGATTATGAAAACAAAATTGCATGGATATCAGCTAGATTATCCATGGGAAATGACTGAATGATAGCCCCTTATACATGTTATTTTCCCCATTTCATTCTCAATTTTATACTATGGGGTCATTTTGTTTCACTGAAATGTTCAATGAAATTACTTCTGGCAACCAAAATTTTACTTGCTAATGAAAAATAATATACTTATAAACTCTCAAAAATTTTATTGGACATATTTGGGTAACTAATTTCAATAATTTTTTTACTGGACTTTAATTGTCAAAACAGTTGTCTTAATTGTAGACCATTCTGTACAGGAATTTGTACCCTACATTCAATGAATACAAAAGGTATTGTCACTGGAATGAAATTGATTACGTGTAACTTACACAGGTGTCCATCATCAGGTGATATTGACGAGGCTGGGACCGATGTACCCCAGATGATTGCGATAGAATTTTAAGGCTTATTATATGTTCATCATAAAATGATATGAAATGCATTGCATCTTTGAGGGTCTATATGTATTTCACCTACAAGGGGAAAAATAACCCCTTTACATTTCTGTTGGTGTTAAAAAAATTTAACGCCAGCAGAAATGTAAAGGGGTTATTTTTCCACTTGTAGGTGAAATACATTCCTTAGACCCTCGAAGATGCAATGCAGTTCATATCATTTTATGATGAACATAACAATATGTAAAAAAATCTTTTATTTGAATTAAAGTGTGAACATTCATGATATGACATTTTGATATCTCTGTAATTTGATATATCTTTTCTTTCATGAAAAATCTAATTTCCATTTGAACAATGTAACATGAGTGGGAACATAGTTTTATTTTTTGTATTTGTGCAGAGTTACAAGGTTTTCTACTAGATGTTTTCTTTATAAGTTCTGATTTATTATGAAAGCTTTCTAAATATTATGTGTCTTGTATGTTTTACATTTAAATTATATGTGTAATAGATGATAACAAATTAAATTTGAAAAGACATGCAATCATTAAAAATAAAAAATTTACATACAAAATAGGTTGGATTTTATTTTGATATTATTAAAATTATCTCACATCTAATATACAAATAAATAACAAATTTTAGGATTTCATAATTTTGAAAAGTGACAAGTCTGAGACTCAATCATTATGACATAAAAACAATTGTTGTTTTGGAGAGACAGATTTATTACACCTGTCAAAATTGTTCTTATTTTTCAAAATCCATTGTTTTAATTGGTAAAGACAATATTGTATGAAAAATGGAAAAATAGAATTTGTTCTGTTTTATTCAAAGGAAGATAACTCTTGTTAATTTGAGGTTGGATTATAGAGTAAGGGGAATTAACCCTGTTGTTCTTCAAATGAAAGTGAAATGTTTTATGATCTTAATTATTGTGCACATACAAAGACAAGATATATAATATAAACAACTTCATCATATAGTATTTTCTTCAACAAATGATTAAGATGCAGTCTGATTAAATAACTTTGTTAAAAGTTAGATAACTCTTGCAAATTTGAGGTTGGATTGTGGAGTAAGGGGAATTAACTCTGTTTTAAATCAAAGTGGAATTTAGTATGATCTTTATGGTTACAAGAGTGCAATTATTTTTTTACATTTTACCGGCAAGATGGTACTCAGAATAGAATCCTATACAGCTTCTGATTAGATGAAACAGGATCATCTAGTCGCTACACACGTTATTCAGTGTGCACCACATTTTTTATGTTATTTTTCATAGACAGAAAAAATATTACAGTCATTCCTTAAATAAAAACAAAAGCTTTGTCTGGGAATGAAACAAAATAAAATAAACTGAAAAAGAGAGGGAATACTTTTTAAAAAAAAATTCTTGTGCAGAGTAACAAACTGTTTATTTTTTAAAGTTATGATTTATTACAGATTCTTTAAAAAAATTCTATTCGTCTTTTACATTTTATGTATGTATACATATATATTTTAAATTTCATTTTGAATTATGTGCATGTCATTGTGTAAAAGGACCATTAAGAATTGAATTTGAAAAGATATGCATAATTTAAAATTCAAAAATTTACATTAAGGTTGGATTTCATTTTAATGTATTAAATTAAAACATCTGATGCGAATCAAAAAGAGAAAAACATTGAAATAGCAGGATTTATTGTTTTTGAAAAATGTCAGTTTAACCACTATGAAAAGAACCTTTTTTTTAGTACACATACAGATAAATTCCTTTAAATTAATTATTCTAATATTTCAAAATTTTGATTTTTAATGAAGGAAATCAATGTCTTGTAAAAGGATGCAAATGAAAAAAAAATCATTTAAAAAATCATTTTGAGAATTTGAATTCAAAGGTAGACTACTCTTGTTGATTTGAGGTTGGATTGTAGAGTAAGGGGAATTAACTCTGTTGTCCTTCTAATCCATGTAAGTATAGTAAAAGAAGATACTATGAAAACTTCATTTTATGGTATTTTCAAGCAATCTAATGAGATAAAATTGAGAACGGAGATGGGGAAAGCATTAAAGAGACAACAATTAACCCGCCCAAAGAGCAAAATGCAACTGATGGCCACAAAAGGGTCTTCAACACAGTCAGAAAATCCCACACCTGAAGGCGTGTTTCAGCTGGCCCTTAACAAATATGTGTACTAGTTCAGTGATAATTAATGGAGGCCATACTAAACTCAAAAAGATATAATAACAAGATTTATAAATCATACAAGTATAACAAGCCTGCTGAGAGACGATCGTCATGACTTGGGACAGGTGCAAAAATGCATCGCAGTTGCAATTTGGATATGGATGGATATCATAATAGACAAAATAGATTATTTAATGTTATTACACTGTATCTGATGCTTGGTCCGTTTCTCTGTGTGTTGCATTGTAGTGTTGTGTCGACTTGTTCTCCTCTTGTGTTTAATGTGTTTCCCTCAGTTTTGGTTTGTTACCCTGATTTTGTTTTTTGTCCATGGATTTGTGAGTTTGAACAGCGGTATATTACTGTTGCCTTTATTTATTGTGAGTTATAATATATATAGTTATCAAAGGTAACTTAAGAAAGGGTCTGAATACAACTAATAATTTTATTTATGTAACTGGTGAGGTATCAGTTTAACACCTATAGAAATATGTCGGAGAAATAAAATTGAAAATGGAGATGGAGAATGTGTAAATGAGACAACAACCAGACCAAAGTTTTTGATTTGATTTGATAATATTTGATGATATGACAATTTAAGATATATAACAGTCCAGTGGCGGATCCAGAACTTTTCCTAAGAGGGGAGCCCGCTCCAGTCATGCTTCAATAATTCCCTATATAATCAATCACATTTTCCCCACGAAAGGCCCCCCCCCCCCCCCCTTCAAATTTTACACACATTTATCCTATAAGTATAAAGCCATTTTGTATTTTGTTTTACTATTAAATTCAAGGTCTATTTTTACCAACTAAACCCACATCTATCAGTTACCCACAAATAATAATGAATCCACAAAAACAGATGGATATCTGATTAAAAATAAAAGAATTTCTTAAACATGGATAAAAATTAAGACACTTTTTTCACTGTGTCCAAGTTACTCAGGTTGTAACCTATTCTGACCTTGACACACTTTAACGTAATTTACTTAAAGAAAAGTGTATTACGTTTTTTCAACCACTTATCATGACAGAATCAATACAAAGGATTTATAAACAGCTCAATTGATATTCATATGTAATACTGATTAGGTGACATTTAAATTTTGATTGAATATTTTACACTTAAACTATGATATATTTGTTGTAAATGAAATTTTGATATTTTTATTATCAAACTGTTTTATTGCGATCATCATGAATTATCTGTTTTCAATTTATATTAATTGAGTGGTCAAAGGTAAATGTTTTTTTCACTTTCTTGGGTCCCCTACTTTTGAAACGGTTTCTTCCCCTTGCTTCTTGCCTTTGATCTAGAAAATTTATGGAGAGTTGTCTCCCATCTGAATAGCAGAGTTATCTGTCATCTGGACATTGCTGCAGGAGACAATATAAATACCAAGTTCCCTTGTGTATTTTTATCTCTAACAATTAAGTTCTATTCTTGCATATTTGATGAAATTTAATCAAAGGTTTATAACTGCATTTTTGTCGAGCCTGTAACTTTTGTCCCATAAAGCTCGTCATAGGGATAGTGATCTGACGGCTACTGAGTCAGCGGCGTTAGCTAACTTCTTAAAAGCTTTATATTTTAGAAGGTGGAAGATGTGCATGCATATAACTATATTTGGTATGTGCATACCTTGCAAGGTCCTCATGCCCGTCAGACAGTTTTCACTTGACCTTGACCTCATTTCATGGATCAGTGTGTTTAATGACTAATATTTGGCTTCAACTAAAAGTCTAATGTCTAATCTAATGTCTTAACTAATCTATAAACAAAACCCACCAGTAACATGTACCTGAAAATAATATAAACAAAATTATAGAAAACCCAATAGTGTACAATTGAACAAGGTTAAGTTTTGGTGGTCAAGTCCATATCTCAGATACTATAAGCAATAGGTCTAGTATATTTGGTGTATGGAAGGACTAAGGTGTACATGTCCAACTGGCAGGTGTCATCTGACCTTGACCTCATTTTCATGGTTCAGTGGTTATAGTTAAGTTTTTGTGTTTTTTTTCTGTTTTTCTTGTACTGTATACAATAGGTCTACTATATTTGGTGTATGGAATGATTGTAAGGTGTACATGTCTAACCGACAGGTGTCATCTGACCTTGACCTCATTTTCATGGTTCAGTGGTCAAAGTTAAGTTTTTGAGTTTTAGTCTTTTTTTCTAATACTATATATGCAATTGGTCAGCTATATTTGGTGTATGGAAATATTGTATGATCTATATGTTAGTTGCGCAGGTTTTATTTGACCTTGACCTCAATTTCGTGGTTTATTGCTTAGTGTTAAATTTTTGTGTTTTGGTCGATTTTTCTTAAACTATAAGCAATTGGTTAAGCAATTGGTCAACTAATTATTTGTTGTATGGAAGAATTGTTAGCTGTACATGCCTGCTTGGCATGTTTCATCTGACTTTGACCTCATTTGCATGGTCCATTGGTCAATGATTGGTTTTCTTGGTTAATGTTAAGTTTATGTGACAGTTGTAATAAAGCTTTTTAATTTGGACTATCAACATAATATTAATGATTAGTAAAGAAGGTGAGACATTTCAGTGTGTGCACTGTTGTCTTTGAAGAGTTCAGAAATCAGTTACGATCAACTCATACCTGCCAACATTTCAAAATGACCCTTGGGGTTTTATGTACTAGATGGCTTTCATAGTCCTACAAAAGCTTAAAAGGGCCTTCAAATTTATTTATATGTTGTTTATTTGCTTCTTCATACTTTTACAATCCATATTTTATTATTTTTTTTTTGATTGTTGACAAATTTCCATTTTGAAATTCCCTTCAAATAGTGACAGTTGGCAGGTATGTCAACTATTTATAAAGATTAGTCTGTTCAGTTTGGCAATTAATTAATCATATGGATAATTGAATTGTAAGCAGATTAAGTGTTAATTAACTATCTAACTTTTGAGTATATAATTCAAACTCCATTATTTATATGTATCCAATACCTCGAAAACCATGTATTTGATGCTGATTCTGAATTAATTCAGCAATTTCAGACCAGTTGCTATGGCTTTTTTTGGTTGCTATGGTCTTTCAGCCACTTAAATTAAAGCTTATATTTTTTTTTTATCATTTTCAAACAAATTATAAGTTTTATTGTCTGTTCAATTACATTAATATAAAAAAAAAATAGCAAAAATTTTGATAATGAACAAGTATTGTGTTTTGTCATTTTTATGAATTTTACCAATTTTTGTTGCCATGGTAACAAAAAATTTCAAAAAAACCCAGATGTTTTTTTCCTGTTTTTTTATAACTCAATGTATGAACTTTAAGATGCAATCATAGTTTATAATGAACTTGTCTGCCCAATGTCAATTTTTCTTGATTTAAAATATGATATTTAAGCTATTTTCAGAAAATGTCAAAATACAGATTTTTGCACCTTTTTAAATACCATTTTAGCCTGATATCAAAAAAAATTTCACAACCTCAACATCAAAATATAAACTTCAAATAATGCCTAATTATATGTTGAAATTATTTTTTTTCTTGAAATTGCCATTATCATAAAATTGCTGCAACCAAAAAGTAGACATTTTCCAATTTTCATGTCTGATTTCATCATAAATTCCTCAAAAAAAATGGCTGCATGTTTCCATAGCAACCGTTCAACAAAATTAAAAAAAAACAACTTGCAAACTTTATTTCAATCTTAGCTGCCTATTGTATAAAAGAATAAAGCAGTTCTGAGACATACATGAATCACCCCCTGCATGGATCTTACAAGTAGCTGTTAACTTAAACACTCTAAAACCAACATTTCTTAAAATTGAGAATGGGTCATCAATGCAGCACAACATTTTTTGTCACAGCAAGAAAACTGATAAACATGTAGAAAAGATATTTTCAAAATAATTGGTCATTGTAATATTGCAATTGGTTAATTAGCATTAAATAATTATTTTACATCTTTATTTTCATTGGGTAGCTGAAAATAGAATATGATTTTATCTTTGTTTTAATTTAAGATAACTATTTAATGAACTTGAATTAAACTGGTAAGTATTTTTTTTTCAGACAATTTTGTTGCAATTC
This sequence comes from Mytilus galloprovincialis, assembly GCF_965363235.1. Taxonomy (NCBI): domain Eukaryota; kingdom Metazoa; phylum Mollusca; class Bivalvia; order Mytilida; family Mytilidae; genus Mytilus; species Mytilus galloprovincialis. The sequence goes on along the minus strand of NC_134850.1, from coordinate 11,109,274 downwards.
TTTTCCTTTATAATTTTAAATAAAATATTATATGATATGAGATGAAATAGATAAAATTATGATTTTATATCTTCCCTTTAAAATTTAGAATGATGAATGTTTTATAATTAACCATTTATTAATTAGTCATGGCCTGAACAGGATTAGTAGGTAGTTTAATTTCATTACCGATTATTAGCAGTTACTAAGTTGTGATGTTTAAGTAGCGAGGCCAACCAGTGGGGTAAATCATGTTTCATTTTAAATCTGTTGGATTTAAAACCATGATCCTTTAATTGTTAAGTGTTTTCTTTCAGATCTATTATTAGCTCACCTTAAAACCAGGTGAAATTGATAATATCGGAATCCCTTTGGTATTTAACTAAATAGATCTAGGTTTTTAAAACGTCTTGGAACACAATAAGTTCAACTTTGACATGTAACGACTCGTATCCAATGGCAGTATGGTTCCCAAACAAATAGTATTCTAAAGCTTGAAATTGACAATCTATTAAAGAAATGGAGATCGTCAATTTCCAAATATGGAAACCAACATGATTTTAAGATGTAAACATTGGGATGTACTGTTATGATTTTACTAAGTTTGAGGATAAACTTCCATGAACAATGCAAACATCAAATGGTAAGAAATTATAGGAAAATATATTTTTAAAGGTCATCTTTATATATTTGGTTGATTAATGAATGGGTTTACCTTACATATCCAGGTGTGTCTAATTTCCACCTGGTAATTTCCTCCTTTGATGTTTGGAGTAAAAATGTTGTAAACAAATAGATATAAACAAATTGGTTGTTATAGATATGTTTATTGATCTTTTGGGAAACTTTCTTTGTTGTTTACAAATGTATAAACTTGTATGATATTCAGTTAGGAAGGAGTTAGACATGTTTTGTGAATTTGAACAGATTAAATGACAGTTTTACTTTGAAGATAGAATGATGTAAAGAAATAAGGAAACCACTCTACTTTTGTTCTAAAAAAATTTAAAATGCTGAACAATTTGAAAAAAGGGGGGGGGGGATGTAGCATACAACACACTTCTTAGGTATACTCTATTTTCCATCAACCATTTCTTTTTTCCATATTAATTGAAACCCTTATGTATTTAGCTGTAGTTTATTTTTAGCAGGAATTTGTTGAAAATGGCTTAAATTATAAAGTTATTTAGAAAATAGCTTAAATGAATATAAAAATAAGAAAATGTGGTATGATTAATTGCCAATAAGAAAACTCTCCATAAGGGATTAAATGACAGAAATTAACAACCAAAGGTCCTTGTACAGCCTTCAACAATGAGAAAAGCCATAATAATGTATCATTCATCTTTAAAAGAAGCTGTTGATAAAGCTTAGAGACGCAGCATTTCTGATATTGTTATGATACATTATGTTTACAGTTGACTGAGACCTGTCACCATCTTGTAAAAGGTACTGTCAAGTGATAATGAAGACCCCCCCTTCCCCCTCCTCCTCCTCCTCCCCCTCAACATCTTCCGGTTTACCAAGCACTAATGTATCATTTTACACATCAAAGCCAAGTTGAAAAGTTTTGTCACATTATTCTTATGAACTACAAAACTAGGATTTCTGAAATTTGGTTTCAGGGGTTGTATTAAAGTACATGTTTTGAATTAAGGAAATGAGAGTCTAGATTGTGTTTACAAACTAGAGAATAATGAGGCAATACCACAGAAAAAATATCCAAAAAGTTTAAAAGATCAAATTTAAGAAATTGGCCGAAAAAAATTAAGAATAGAGCAAAAAAGGCTGCATAAATATAAAGAACGGAGAAAAATAATCCGAATATATAATAAATAGAAAAATATAGGCCAAAAAAGTAAAGAATAGTGAAAAATGTGGTTGCTAAGTAATAAGAAATAGAGAAAAATTAAAAATTAAAGAATCAAGAATAAAAAAATGAAGGACCCATGACCATAGTACATTAATATATGTACAGTCTTTTCAAATACTTTTTTCCAGTATTATTCAAATGACAATTTTTGTCATACCTATAAGTACTACATGTGTATATATTTATTTAATTGTTTAAAAAAAATAGGTGACAAATGTTATGGTGATCAATCTGTATTTAATTTAAATCCTGATATTGTACTTTAATTCACCTTAACAAGAGGCCCTTGATGGATATTATTTATTAATTTTTAACTTTTTTTTCTCTATTCTTTATTTATTTGGCTCATAACTTCCCTGTCTTCTATTTTTTATGCTTCGTTTTCACTTATTTACTTTTTTTGCCTGATTTTCTCTATTATCTATTTTTATTACCTTAGTATCCTTAATCTTTATTCTTAATTATTTTTATGCCCCACCTACGATAGTAGAGGGGCATTATGTTTTCTGGTCTGTTCGTCCGTCTGTCTGTCTGTCTGTCTGTCTGTCCGTTCGTCCGTCTGTCCCGCTCCAGGTTAAAGTTTTTGGTCAAGGTAGTTTTTGATGAAGTTGAAGTCCAATCGACTTCAAACTTAGTACACATGTTCCCTATGATATGATCTTTCTAATTCTAATGCCAAATTAGAGTTTTTACCCCAATTTCACGGTCCACTGAACATGGAAAATGATAGTGCGAGTGGGGCATTCGTGTACTGAGGACACATTCTTGTTTTGCCTTATTTTCTCTTATCCCCCCCCCCCCCCTCTTGTTTTCTCTTTTTGTTATTTTTTTGCCTTATTTTCTTTTCTTTTTTTATTTATTTAATTGGCTTTATTGTCTCTTCTTTATTCCTGTTGTCTTATTTTCTCTATTCTTAATTATTTGTCCTTATTTTCTCTATTCTTTTTTCTTTTGCCATATATTCTTTATTTTTTATACCCCTGCTTTTAAAAAAGTGGGGAATACTGTTTTTACCTTTGTCTGTCTGTCTGTCTGTCTGTCTGTCCATCCATTTATTTGTCCATTCCATCCGTCCGTCCTTCCATTCTATGAATATTTTACGTCCCAATTTTCTCAGGAACTTTATTACAAGGATGTCTAAAAGTTGGTTTCAGGATTTATTTAAGTTAGCTTAATAATACCGTGTGATGCGTATTCCGATTCATTATTCAGCAGCTTCCTGTTTACTAAACACTTAAATATCATTTTACACATGACATCCAAGTTGAAAATGTTCGTCACATTGTTTCTCAGGAACTGCATTACAAGGATTTCTGAAATTTAGTTTCAGGGTTTATATATAAGATAGTTATACCTTGTAATGCATTTTCAGATTTATTATTCAGCAACTTCCTGTTTTAACCATCAAGTACTAATTGCAAGGGGTATCATCAGTGAGCATTTTAGCTCACAGTTTCACTTGTTTAACTATATTTTCTCTATCCTTTTTTTTGGCCTTATTTTCTCTGTTCGTTATTCACCTTTTTTTCATAATTTATGCCCATTATATTCTAGTCATTCTGTAAACCCCATTCAGACCCTCTCAACAGGGCTCTTAAGTACTAAATATATAATCTGACAGTTTAAAATTTTAATATGTTCCAACTGCTATTGAAATATGCCTTACAGCAAATAAACGCATGTAAATTGCAGTTTATTAAAAATGGTGTAAATTTCATTGTCATTTAAATGGAACTAATTGAATTTTCATTATTAAGAAATTCAATATACTTAATTATAAGGGTTATTAAGTTTTTAAGAGTAATTTAAAAAGTAGACAAAATGAAATTTTATATTTCTTTTTATTTATGTCTGCTCTTTTCATCAAAAGTACATTTTGTTATATGTCTGCCACATGAGGCCCAAAAAAAAAATGTGTGTTTACTGTACCCCTACCTACCCTAATTTTTATCCCCTCTCCTAAATTTTTTTGGCCATTTTTGATTAAGCACTGTTAAAGTCACAATGTTGCTCCCATAGACTCGATGTAAAAAAATAAAAAAATAAAAAAAAATCCCTGCCGTAACATATCCTTTTTTTTCAGCATGTAACATGTTGTTTGGCCTGAACAAAACATCATGTGGGTACTGTCTTCAGGAGCCTGTAATTCAGTGGTTATTGTTTGTTGCTGTATATTATATTTGTTTTTTATATAATAAGTTGTACATGAATCAAACTGTTTGTTTTCTTGTTTGAATAGTTATACATGTGTCATTTCATGGTATTGTATATAGCTTACTTAATTAATTTAGTATGGGTTTTGATCATTGTTGAAGGTTGTCAAAACATTTTTCTTTGTTTACAAAGCATATTTTTAATTGCCTCTGTTGTTCACAAAAACATGAATAATATTTTTTCTGCAGTTTTGACAAAAAGAATGGGTCAATCATCTTAAAATTTGTTTTGTTCCAAAAAAATTGTAACAATAAGAAGCTATGCAGTTTAAAAAAAAAGACCTCTTTAAGATTGAGCGAGTGATTCATCATTTATGGGTGAAAAAAAAGCCAGATATGTCTGTATGTTTTTGAGATATTTTAGAATTGACGTATCAAATATATGAGATGAAATAAATGTCTGTTTAACTGTTTGAAAAATGTTAAAGACTATAACAGCTTAGAATTTGAAAATGTTTTTCCCCGGAACTGTTTGAGATGTACATGTATTTGAAAAAACATATAGGAAGGTCTTAAATTGAGGGGAGGGGAGGGGGGGGGGGGGTGTTCATTTGTTCATTCCGTAATTTTATGGTAATTATTCTTTATATCCTTCATTTTTCTCTCCTATTTTCTTTTCTCTTTTTTTGGGTGGGTGGAGACCAGGGGTCTATTTTTTTTGACTCTTACTTTTTAAGACCAATTTTTCTCCTAATCTTATCTTTAAATGTCTCAATTCCTTGAACTCCATCATTACCCACATGTTTTGACAATCACAGTTGTTGAGGATACATTTTTTCAGACTTTCAAGATTTAAATAGGGGATTTCCACCATGATCAGACTCTTGAAAATCTCTATTATATTAACTGAATACCTTTCACAGACATTCAAAAGAAATATAAATGGGATTTACCAGTAAGCACATATTTACTCTTTCAAACCATTAGTATATAAGGTAAAAATCACTTTTGACATGTTAAAGAGATGCATTACATTGTCTTGTGCTTAAAATCCCCCATGGAGATTTTGAGAAGTTGACTGGCAATGTTTTATTGCATTGCAAAGGTAACAACTAAATAAATTATGAAATAAATAAAAGTTTGAAGTATAAGCAACAAAATTAAAACAGAATATCTTTTAACAATGTATACAAAGTTATGCTTTTACTTTTCTACATTGGCTAGAGGTATAGGGGGAGGGTTGAGATCTCATAAACATGTGAACCCCGCCGCATTTTTGCGTCTGTCCTAAATCAGGAGCGACTAGCCTTTGTTGAGTCTTGTATTATTTTTGATTTTAGTTTCTTGTGTATACAATTTGGAGTTTAGTATGGTGTTCATTATCACTGAGCTAGTATATATTTTTGTTTAGGGCCCAGCTGAAGGACGCCTCCGGGTGCAGGAATTTCTCGCTGCATTGAAGACCTGTTGGTGACCTTCTGCTGTTGTCTGTTCTATGGTCGGGTTGTAACGTCTCTTTGACACATTCCCCTATTTCCATTCTCAATTTATATAAACATTAAACTGGGGCTAACAGTGAGTGTACCTAAAGGTCTGGATTGAAAGGGGTGGAGACTTCAATTCAGTATTTTTTAATTCTTAAGGCTATTTTTCTCTTTTCTATATATTTTTATTGCACCCCAATCAATTGTCTCTATTTTCATGGTGCATTTTCTCTAAAAAATTTTATTCTCATTTTTTTCTAATTTATTTTTTGGTCCATTTAATACTCCTAATTCTGTTACACACCATTTAGACCTCAGGTATGTTAAATTCTTTGTTGACTATAAATTGTTCTTGGTCACTTATTGAAGATTGGTTAGCCAGTCAACATTTTCCTTTCCATTTTTTTATCCCTTTGTGTGGCCCCAATTTTTCAGATTCAATAGAATTAATTAGTTATAGAATCAGTATTAAGTAATATCCTTAGAAATTTTTATTCTTTTTTATAGATAGATCCATATTTAATCAGTTATTCATTCCTCCAGCATACTTTGACATTTAAAAATTGACACACTTTTCTTTGATTATGATGACAGTTTTAGCAACGGAAAATAGCAACCATGAAATTGAAATTGAAAAAAATATGGGGATATCTCTATTTGTATTTACTTCCTTAAATAGAATAAAAGATGAATGAGAAAAATGGGATTATTGTGATGTGATATTTGAAATATTTGCCAATATAATTAGAGTTTTAAGTGAATTTATTAATATTGCCGGTATATATGTGGGACGCTACATGTTTATTCAGAGGCCACACAAAAAGGTTCTGTGTTGTGCTTTTTGTTTTTAAAGATATTAATGTACATGGGATAATTTTTTTAATTTTTCTGCTCTCCTTGAAAATGTTTTATCGTGTCATGTTTTGAACAAATACAACAGTTTTCCCTATTTGAAAAGGAATATGTGTGTTTAATTTATACCATTAATTATGTGATGGCAGCATTTTAAAGTTCAAAATATATAGATAGATTTAGGTAAACAAATTCGGAAATGCATGTTTTTATTTTTAGCCATGTAAATTAGATATATGAAATATGTATTGGAAAATTGAAAATAAATTTTAGTCTTTCCGGGGCCTTTTATAGCTGACTTTGTGGTAAAGGCTCATCTCATTGCTCATTGTTGAAGACTGTACAGTGACCTATATAGTTGTTAATTTTTGTGTCATTTTCAACATGGTCTGTCATGGAGAGTTGTCTCATTGGCAATCATACCACATCTTCTTTTTTTTTTTATATTGTATGAGACTATTGATGTAACTTATTTTACAGAATAGAATTGATTAATGTTCTCTGGAAATTTTTAATGATCTCCTTTTGAAAGAGGAAATGATATTAAAGAATGCTAAAATGTGACATTAGGCACAAATGAACTATGTGAACTTATACATACTCTGTACAGGTCACTAGGAGAACAGTTAAAAGGTGACCTGATAATTCTCTGTACAGGTCACTAGGTGTACAGTTAAAAAGGTGACCTGATAATTCTCTGTACAGGTCACTAGGAGAACAGTTAAAAAGGTGACCTGATAATTCTCTGTACAGGTCACTAGGTGTACAGTTAAACAAGGTGACCTGATAACTCTTTGTACAGGTCACTTAATTAGCTTGGTGTACAGTTAAACAAGATGACCTGATAACTTTTTGTATAGGTCACTTGGTGAAAATAAACTCATTTGCGCCAATACTACTTCTGCGCCACTAAATTTTAAAAACTATGGATGTGATGTGCGCGAATTAAAAAATCATCTAATTGTGCCAATTTTATGAACCTTTTTTGCATTTAGTTATAAATATATATCAACTAAATGATTGACTTCCCTCCTTTATCCAGGCTTGAGTCCGGCAGTATTCTGACTGGTGGATAATTAAGGGTCATTTGATGCCTCGTTCACATGGACATTTAATTCGAATTGAATTCGAAACAAATGTGAATCGAATTCGCCTATTGCGTTCACACACTCTTCTTTTTTAATTCGAATTGATTCGAAATCGGCTAATTCGAATTATCGAATTCGCATTAGAAATACGCTTTTGTGAATATGAATTAAAAGTTAACGTCGTTTGGACGGTAAAGAGAATTTAACGCGCATTGTAATTCGAATTAGAATTGACATTAGGACGTAAAACATTTCGAATGCGAATTAAACTAATTCGAATTAGTTAATGCGAATCGAATTTCGAATTACCTGTGAACTCAGCATTAAATAGATAAAAATGTGCTGAATTTAAATGCTCACTCATATATATACAGTTTAAACTATAAAATGTTTCTGTTCAACTTTAAACAAAGGGCTGGTATATATATAACTTAAAATAGAAACATATTCCTTTCTGATCTCCATCGATCTGATATCTTCATTTTCTCAATAATTAAATCCCTAACTGAATTTGTTATCTTCAACATGATCATAGGTTTCTTCTGTATTCTTAAATGTCAGATATACTAGCAAATATTGATTCAAACTAGTGAAAATTCAAAAAAAATATATATATATAGTCATATATAGGGACAAGTTTTGATATTTAGTTTCCAGACTAGTAGATGAAAAAGTGTTTGGCGCAGACTGCTTTATGAAACATCATGACATTTTTACATATACTACTAAAGATTATACTATATATACAAATAGATAAATGTAAAAGACTACATTACTGGTGTCTCCAACAAGGTCAAATCTGGCCTATGACTTTGGAGGGCTACCTGACGTCTCATTCTAAGGGACCTCGAAAAATGTTGCATTAAAATTGTTCTGTACATCTCTGTGTCGTAATACATGGTTGCTTAAAAGTAACCAGTGGAGCTGAGGGGATTTTGAAAAGAGGGACAGGGGTACACTCACAGATCCCTCTACATGTATACTGTCACATGAAAAATTCAATTTTATATTTTTACATTTCCAGAGACCAATGAGCCAGCAACAGAGAGCAATGTGAAAGAAGCAGAAGAAAAGGCACACATAAAACGTGGAAAAAAATCACCTGGCACACGACAAACTAAACTCCCACAATGCAGTTTACCATCCAACATGCAGCCAACATTTTACATTGGTGGGGGAAATGGAGTGTCCTTGTAAGTCAAACTACAGTAAAACAGGCCTAAATGGTCACCTTGTTTCAGGGGTCACCTGCCTCTATTGGTCACTTTCAGATATTCCCAAATGTTAATATAATTAAACTCAAATTAGCGGTCACCTGGCTAAGAAGGTCAGTGGTCAGATTGTTTTTGCATGAAATCTTCCATGATTAACTTTTACATTATGGTTATTTTAAGATTTTTGATTGCCTGATTAATCATGATAAAAAATATGTGTTCAGTATGGAAGTCAAAAAGAACATCAAAACCAGTTTGAAAAGGAGTTTGCCATATAGGAGGTCAATTTAGGAATTCCTCATGTTCCACTCCTTTCCATTTCCATTGAAAACAAAATCTTATAATTGACGTATTTCTTCTAAGTTATCATTATAATTGTCCCCCCCCCCGCACAGAACACCTTGCAGGGGACACAGAAATACCCGGTGTCCTTCTGGTCTTGTTAGTAATTGATCCTAACTTTACAGAACAGATAAAATATGTGCAACTTGGGGGGGGGGGGGGGGGACTTTAGAACTCTCAGAATCTAAGATTTTTTTTAAAAATATTTAAATGATTTACTCAAATTTACAGAACTGGAATTTGCCATATTTTATTTCATTCACTCTAGAATTATAACTCTAACGATTGAAAACACTTGAAACAATGTCCTTGATCCTGGCCCCAGGCAATGTCGGAATTATAATAATTTTTTTCAGAACTTCATTTTAAATAAAAGGTCACCTCATTTTGGGGGTCAAAGAGAGTGACTGCTTGATACAGGTTTGACTGTATTTATAATATAACAATATTTATATTCAACTGGACATTAAACAAAAAGAAATAAATAAATGGAATAAAAATTAGGGCTCTAAGTCATAAAACTTGACTTAATTAACTTGTTCCTCGTCGCACAAAACTTGTGCTTGAATCACCAAATTCCACATTTTGATTTGATGAATATTGTGTCCGAGTATGTTTAAAAAGGGGTAAAAGATACCAGAGGAAATTCAAACTCATAGATCGAAAACACACTGACAACACCATGGCTAAAAAAGAAAAAAGACAAACAGACAAATAATAGAACAGAAGACACAACATAAAAAAACTAAAGACTATATTAATAAAGCAACACGAACCCCACCAAAAGGGTAAGCAGAACCTGTTCCACATTTGGCACCTGTCATGTTGCTCATGTTATTGCAAACCCAGTAAATAGTCTAATTCAGTAGGTCACATTTATGAAAAGGGAAGAATTGTAGTTACGACATAAGGAACCAACTCGTGATGGCGTCCGTAATATTTTAGAAGGGAAGATTAAAGTCCACCATTTGGAACTCTTGGTTTAATAGCTTCCATCTGCGCAGCAACCCTCTATCAAGGAAATCATGATAGGAAATAAAAGCCTGGAAATATTGTATCAACTGGGAGATATATACCCTGTATGCAGGTGCTTATGAAATGTGCTACATAGAAATGAAAAGTTCACAATTGGGAAGCTGAAATAATCTCTTCTGTCGTAAAGTTTTGTTTTCAATCGACCCTCATTGTCAATTTCAAGATGAAAGTCAAGATATGAGGCAGACTTATCTGTTTCTGTTGTTTACTTTATCTCTCTTTTGATGGGATAAATGCATTCAAAATAGTCACCAAATTTTGAATTATTTAGTGAGAGAACATTTTATGACTGTAATTATAAATCAGAAGCTGTACGTGGTATGAGTGTCAATTAAACAATTCTCCATCCAAGTCGTAATGTGTAAGAGTAAATATAGGCAACAGTAGTATACCGCTGGTTGAAATTTATAGTAAATCATTATAGGTCAAATTTAAAGTAAACCATTATAGGTCAAAAATACAGCCTTCAACACAGATCCTCAGCTCAAACTGAACAGCAAGCTATAAAGGGCCCAAAAACAGGAAAACCAGCATTCTAATCTATATAAAAAACATGAAATGAGAAACACTTATGAACCACACCAACAAAAGGTTAAACTTTTACTCATGTAGTCTGAAGAAAAAATACAGTGAAACCTTGCTAAAACCAAATCCTGCATACACCTAAAACTGTATTAACCAAACATATTTTTTAGCCCTGTCTATCAAATTGTATGCATTGTGAACCTGATAAAACCGTTCATAGGCCAAAACCAAACAAAATCTTAAGTTCGGTTTAAACAGGTTTCACTGTATTATATAAAAAAAATATATGTTTACTTTGCTTACAGGGTGGAAGGACCTTTGGTGGCTTTAGGATGGAAAAGGACAACAGATAAATATGATGAGAAATACCGTCTAAAATGGGTAGAGTGTAAAACCCGCATAAACTATGGTGGGTTTAAAGAAGGTAAATGAAGCTCTTTCCTTGTGGCAGTCGGTTGGTTTGTAAATGACTCTCGCTAGCTTTAAAATTTTCACCCACCATCAATGTATAGTTAACCCCTGTCACTAGCCTAGTTTACATCAGTATCTTACTTGTTGCATTCTTTGCTTAATGTAAATTTCACCTGTCTGGTTTGCTAATGGCACCTTAATATGGTATTTTGTTTGTAGTGATAGCGTAGCCTAGAAGTTTGCATGAAATGTTGATTATGTTTTTTTTTTGGTTTTTATCATCTTGCTCTAGCCATGAGCATGCATAGAATACAGTTTAAACCTCCATTGAAAGTTCATTTTCTACTTTATATAACAACAGACTTTCTTGATTTTTTTTTTGGGGGGGGGGGGGGCATTATCTACATAAAAGATTATATGCTTCAACTGTTTAAATCCTTAAATGTATTTTCTCTGAATATAGGTATACAATAAGAGTGAATTTATTTTTCTAAAAGATACTTGACTTGTCGCTGGGCTTCCAAAATGTTGTATATAACTTTTTCGCCTTAAATTACTTTTTGACACAAAACAGTGACAGATCCAGGAAGGTTCTGGGGGTTGGAACCCCCACTTTTTTTGGACGATCAATGCATTTGAATTGGGACATATAGATGGAACCCCACCTTTGTCCGGGGTTGGCACCATTCCCCCCCCCCCCCCCCCCCCCCCCTTATAAAATAGCTGGATCCGCCCCTGCAAATCATTTTTGCGGAAAGAAATCTTTGATATAAAACATGTTACAAAATTGCTTAAGCCTCTATTGTTTTTAAAGTTGCTTCCAAAATGTGTGTAAACTTGAAAATTGTTGTATAATGGCTTTGGGAATCTAATACTTTTTCATTTATTTTGGGGTAATCCAGATCGATAGAAATATCAAAGTTTTTATTTCACCGCCATTTACAAAAATTTCAAGTTCATATGCGAGAATTTGAGAGCATGCATTTTGGTAAAATTTTCAAGGCCTGTTTGTGAGAAAAAAAAATGTTGAAAAATTAGTAATTAATAACATTTTAGAAGCGACAGACAGACATACAGACAGACAGACACAGCTGCAAGAAATTTACACACTGATCGTTGATGAAAATTTCTGATGATAGTTTCTTGTCCATTCTAACCAAATTACACAAGTTTAACCACACTCATTGGCCTTAATTTTGATTAACAAATTTCCATGGTATTATAAAACTTGGTACATAATTATAAGTAGACATAGGGTTAATTTAGATTAATAGAATACTGTATGACTAGAGTGTAGAAATTTCATACTGAAATTTGGAACCAATCTTGATTTTGAATTATAGAGAAAAGATGGATTAGGGGGGATTTAGTAGTGTTAAATTATTTTGATCTAATAATCTTTATGGATTAAAAGAGGGATGAAAAATGTGTGGATTAGGACATTGTAATGTTTTATTAAGAGGTTTAGTGTGTTTACACATCATGATACAATGGTTTAGTGTGCTTACACATCATGATACATTGAAAAATCAATTGTAAAGAGTGAAAAGTCCGTCTTAACATAGGTCTTTTACCTTTTTTGTTTTTTTATACAACCGTATATATTGTTGATATGGTCATTGTGATTAATTGACTGTTCACAAAACTTTGAAATTCTTAAAATTCTAATAATTTTCTAGCCTAGGTCTAGTTTGCCAAAGCTGTATTTTCAAAATCTTCAAAATTTTGAGTCCTCTGTGCTTTTCATCAGAGAACTTTACTTGCTTTTTTAACGTTTTTGATTCCAGTGTCACTGATTAGTCTTTTGCAGACAAAACTTGCATCAGGTGTAAAAAAAGATTTTATTCTCAAACATTTGGAAGGATACAGTGAAATTTTTATAGGTCATATATTTGAGACTAGAGTTACCAGTATGGTGAATAGCTTGTAATGATTTGTTAATGTTATTTGTCTGCCAGTCATTTTTATACGACCGCAAAATTTGAAAAATTTTTCGTCGTATATTGCTATCACGTTGGCGTCGGCGTCGTCGTCGTCGTCGTCGTCGTCGTCCGGCGTCCGAATACTTTTAGTTTTCGCACTCTAACTTTAGTAAAAGTGAATGGAAATCTATGAAATTTTAACACAAGGTTTATGACCACAAAAGGAAGGTTGGTATTGATTTTGGGAGTTTTGGTCCCAACATTTTAGGAATTAGGGGCCAAAAAGGGCCCAAATAAGCATTTTCTTGGTTTTCGCACTATAACTTTAGTTTAAGTTAATAGAAATCTATGAAATTTTGACACAAGGTTTATGACCACAAAAGAACGGTTGGGATTGATTTTGGGAGTTTAGGTTTCAACAGTTTAGGAATTAGGGGCCAAAAAAGGGCCCAAATAAGCATTATTCTTGGTTTTCGCACAATAACTTTAGTTTAAGTAAATAAAAATCAATGAAATTTAAACACAATGTTAATGACTACAAAAGGAAGGTTGGTATTGATTTTGGGAGTTTAGGTCCCAACAGTTTAGGAATTAGGGGCCAAAAAGGGACCCAAATAAGCATTTTTCTTGGTTTTCGCACCATAACGTTAGTATAAGTAAATAGAAATCTATGAAATTTAAACACAAGGTTTATGACCATAAAAGGAAGGTTGGTATTGATTTTGGGAGTTTTGGTCCCAACAGAATAAGGGGCCCAAAGGGTCCAAAATTAAACTTTGTTTGATTTCATCAAAATTGAATAATTGGGGTTGTTTGATATGCCGAATCTAACTGTCATGACTGTGTATGTAGATTCTTAACTTTTGGTCCCGTTTTCAAATTGGTCTACATTAAGGTCCAAAGGGTCCAAAATTAAACTTAGTTTGATTTTGACAAAAAATGAATCAGTTAGGTTCTTTGATATGCTGAATCTAAAAATGTACTTAATTTTCAATTGGAGTTATCTTTCTTTGTATAGAATAGTAGTTGATAATATATGTTGGAAATTTGCCAGACATGACTATGATGTCATTTTCTATTTTTATTTGCCAATAACTTTATGTAAATAACTTCATTGGAAATTTGCCAATATAAAATGTTGCTGATGAAGTTTTTTTTATTGTTTTATACAATAAACAATGTATATTCACTTTTACTACCAACCAATCTTTACCATTCAGTGATAACAAGCACTTTATTTTACATTTTAATATTTTATGATGTATTTAAAAGAGTAGTTATTGTTGCAAACTCCATTAGAAATTTGAATTGATATCAGTTTTGGAGAAAGGAAACGGGGATGTGAAAAAAAAGGGGGGGGGGTTAAATTTTTCTCATTTCAGATTTCATAAATAAAAAGAAAATTTCTTCAAACATTTTTTTGAGAGGATTAATATTCAACAGCATAGTGAATTGCTCAAAGGCAAAAAAAAACTTTTAAGTTCATTAGACCACATTCATTCTGTGTCAGAAACCTATGCTGTGTCAACTATTTAATTTTAGATTTAAAAAGTTTGAAGAAGAAATCTTTAATTGATTTGTAAAATCTTGACATTTGTTTTGTGTAAAAAAAACCCATGTAATGTCAAAAATTTGATCACAATCCAAATTCAGAGCTGTATCACGCTTGAATGTTTTGTCCATACTTGCCCCAACTGTTCAGGGTTCGACCTCTGCGGTCGTATAAAGCTGCGCCCTGCGGAGCACCTGGTTTTTATTCTTGTACATAGGTTGTCTGTTTTTATGTCCCCCCTGTCACTGTAGGGGGCATTTAGTGTTACCCTTGTCAGATGTCCCTACGTCCCAAAATTGGTATCTGTTCTCCAAATTTAGTTTGCCTCAACCAAATGTCATGAAACTTATGCACAATGATAATTACCACAAAACATAGATCAAGTTCAAATTTAGATGGCATTCATTTTCTTGTTCTTGAGTTTTGCCCCTTTATAACTTTATATGGAAGTTGGGGTATCATGTGGGTTCGACAGACTCATTTTCCATTTATTTATTGGACTTTTGATTTTCGAATGACCTTTCATTGTATGGTCTTTTTTTTACTTTGCAGGTTTATCCATATATTCAAAGAAAATCTTAAGTTGACAAAAAATTGTAAAAAATAATTCTGAAAAATACGGTTATATATATGTGATTAACAGTGATTTAATGAATAAGGAATCTTAGTTTTCCTTGATCATAATTTTTATCATATTATGGTAAATTTATTAAGCTATAAACTTTTATAACTAAGCAAGAAATAAAAGATTTAGATAAATATTTTGCATTTTCAAAAGTTTTAATATCTGAGCATGTAAAATCAACAGTAGATTTAATAATTCAACTTTTCATTTTAAAGTTCCTATGAAAAGATTTGTTAGTTAAAAACCTGTCTGTAAACAAATATTGTATTATCTTTTTGATATTTATAGCTCAGTGTTAAAATTGAATTATGTGCAAAACATTATCAGCGGTCACACCTCTTGCTTGTGAAAAGTTCGACTTTTGGCAGTTTTACAAACTTGAAAAAATAAATTGCCAAAACTATAATATATCTATTACATTATATATTTGCAGAGTAAATAGTATTCATTAGTTAAATTGTGTGTTGTATTACATGTTTGGTGTAATAATTTAGTCACCCGTATTTGCTCTTCATGTTTTTGCTAAGTAAGAGTACATAGTAGTCCTTGAAAGGTTCTGAGGATTCATACATTTTCGAGGGTACCAATTTTAGCAGATTGAGGAAAAATGGTATTTTTGGTGAATATTTTATTTCATGGTTTTGTCAAAGTTTGCATACAGTTTTCACTATGTAACTACAGCTATTTGACAAACCACACCTCTTTTGGGGAGATATGTAATATTCATAGATAGTTTTGTTTTGTTTACATACTGGTTCCCAGATATTATTTTATGTTTTATCTCATAGAGACAATACTTGGAAATGTTTACAGCATTAAAAACTTCCATCTTCATCATTGACAGCACTATCTTTTGACCATTGAAAAAAAATGTAGTTCATATGAGCTTTCAAAATTCTAGAATATTATTTTTTAAGAAACTTCATAGTAAAAGTGATACAGTTTAAGCTGTAAAAAAAATTGCATCGTCTTTATTAAGTGTATAGAAATGCAACCTATAAACCTATTGAAAATGTGTACCTAGCACTTTTTATATACCCAGCAATTGCAAGAAAATTAATATTCCACAAATAAATGGGTATATAAAATCTACATTACTGGAAATTAATAATTTGACAAGGAACCTGTCTATGTGTTCAGAATTATAATACGTAACTGGCATATCCTTAAAAGAAAAGTCTGTAAAATTATAGTAGTGTGCAATTTGAATAGATAGAAATGTTATGATTATCTCCCATTAAAGTAGAAATATTTAGATTATCTCCCTTTAAAGTAGTAAACTATAGTTGTCTGATAGAACTGTTGTTCATTGTTTCTCTTGATGAAATTTGTTGTTTAATGTCAATAATTGTAGATTTTTTTCCACTCCTCTACCAATTAGACTTCTCTGGTTATATATACTTCCAAGACTTCTCTTATTATTATTTTTAACTTTTTTTCCCTTAGACCAATTGTGACTCTGATTTCTAAACTTTAGTATCTAATTACAAATAGCGGAGAGTCAGATTAGTTGTAGTTTTTTTAACTGCTGAGAAAGGAAAGAGTTCCATGAACAAAATCTTTTGTTTATTTGAATAAACATAGAATTTAAAAATGGGTAATGATATATAAAATACTTTTTACCAAAATAGAATGATATGCCTAACATTAATTATGTAACGGTACTAATATTTTCAAGTATTTAATGCAGACCAAAATCTAGAGATCTCAATAAACTAATTCATATACTAATTTGTATATACAAAGTGTACATATTTTGAAGATTGCTTTATGTTTATATATTCATAAATTTCAATTTTTTATCTGAAATTAACTAGCGCCTTTAACTTTGTACTATATTTGGCCTAACAAATTTTATCCCGTGCCACAGTTTTACCCTTATCTATCTGTATGTCCCAAAATAAGTGTCCATTCTGTAACTTTAGTTTACCTTCACCAAATTTAATGAAACTTTCTGAACAATGCTTCTTACATTATAAAACACAGATCTAGTTTAAAATTGGGTGACATAGTTATTTTTCTTTATATCCTTATATGCATGCATCATCTGCGTCCTAGGCAAATATTCTCCATTTATTTTATTTTTTCAGTTTCACTGATAAGTCTATGTAGACGAAACACATGTATGAGTTCAAAATTATAAGCCTGATATCTTTGAATAAACTCATCATAGATGTAAAGGTTGTTTTAGATGTTTTCATAAAAGAAAAGAAAAAATGATGAGTGTGCATATAAAGATTTGAAAGGGAAATAATTCTTAATCTGTCAACAGAACATGTGAAATTAAAGCAGCTGGTTAACACAGACTTATCAAAGCAGACTATTAATTTTGCTACTTGAATTTTTTTATGGAATTATAGAGCCTCAGTTTGAATAAATGTAAAACTTGTTATGCTAAAAAAATATCTCCAAATGAATATTGGGTAAATTCATACACAAATTTTGTTGTTGATGAAATCATATTTTGTCAAACAAGGACCATCAGGTGTAATATATTATAGTAATGGTATTATACAAATTAACAGATACAACTTATGTCAATAAATAATATAAGAGTCACACAATATATATCGTATTTGAGGTTGTGGATGGGGTTTATATATTAGAGAAAAATATAAAGATTTAGAGAATAATGGGCTAAAAAATAAAGACTAGAGAATGGTGGATGGGGGTTTACAGAAAAGAGAATAAAAGTAAACAAATATAAAGAAAAGAGAAAAATGATCCCAAAAAATGAGGAATAGACCGTAATGAGATGAAATACAAAGAAAAGAGAATAATGGTCAAAAATATAAAAGATACAGAAATGAAGCCCCCCCCCCCCCCCCCTCAGAGAGTAATGAGATGGAATTAGAGAATAATAGTAAAAAATATAAAAGATACAGAAATGAAGGCCCCCCTCTTTCCTCATTCAGACCCTCATATTTGTTGGAATGTATTCAAGTCATCGTTTCGACTAATTAAATATTTACAATAGCCAATTGTCAGACAGTTAGATGATTAAAGTAGTAATCAGAAATATTGTCACAATGTGATACAAATATCAAATAACAGTGGACGTTTTCATCAACGGAATTTATTTTTACAAGACCTTTGACAAATTTAAACCTAAATTCAGGCTTGATCAATATTTATTTCACTTTTAAAATTGATTATATTTAGTTTGGAGTTCATATGTTTGAACTCTTTCCAAGTTGGTTGACCTTTGGAGATTTATTATACACATTAATATTCCTAAGTTTTGTTGAAGTTCGGAACGTCTCTTTTCTGGACATATTTTAGTAGGAAGTTTACGTTTCGAGTTAACACGATAAATTTTATTGATTCTGTTAGTAACAAAATACGATACTTTTGTATAACTGTTTAAATATTAAAATTGTGTCGAAACATTGATCAATGGATATTTATCTATTTACAATTCAACCACTGTTCTGTAAAATTTAGAATTGAAAATTGTTTTAATTATTTATTCATGTTATAAAGCACATATCATCTACAAATTTCTGATTCAATGCCTGTTAATGTTTGTATTTACCATTCAGCCACTTTTCTGTATGAATAGTTAGTTACAAATGCATTTTCTGTTTGTTATAATTAATTATTCAGGTAAAAACTTCAAAATTCAAATTTAATACTGTTTAATGTTTGAATTTAGTATTGACACCAATATTTCTGTTAAAAGGATTTAAATGCAGTTTTGCTGTTTGTTGTAATTATTTATGCATGCTAACACTTCATGTGAATAATTTCAAATTCAGTACAAGTAAATGTTTTGATTAACATACATACTGAAAGTGTTAACCAATGAAGTATCTCCTCATGCAAACAGGGATACAGTTTCGTTAACCAAATTTTCAAAAGAAAAAATCAAGTATTCTCCCTTGCAGTGTCTATTCAATAACATGAAAAAAAATGAACAAAAATTGCTTATTTATAGTTAACAGTAACTTAAGTATGAAGCCAATTTAGTGGAAAGATTAGACTATAGGAGTTTGAATTAAAATTAAGTCCAAAATGAGGAAATTGAGAAGCATTTTGCATAAATTTTAATGAAAAACAAACAGTATATATATAAACATATAGACATCATAATCCACTTCATTCTTGCCAACCTTTATTTTATTGCTGCTGTCGATTGTATAAAGTTTTACAACCATTATAAAAGGTCTTAAAATCCCTATAAAAAGTATTATGCAGTAGATATCACTCCTTAAGTTATAAAGATATTATTCAACAACAGTTTCGCTGCATAATAAGTCCTTATTTATATATTGAGAAGTCAATAGTACCGGGAAACTTGTGACTTATAATTGTGATGACTGCAAGTCAACTTAGTAATGCAAACACTTGTGTCCTCTTTAGCTCACCTGGCCTGAATCTTTTCCCATCACTTTGCGTCCGTCGTCCGTCGTCGTTAACTTTTACTAAAATCTTCTCTGAAACTACTGGACCAAATTAAACCTAACTTGGCCACAATCATCATTGGGGTATGTAGTTTAAAAAATGTGTCCGGTGACCCTGCCAACCAACTAGATGGTCACCATGGCTAAAAATAGAACATAGGGGTAAAATGTAGTTTTTGGCTTATAACTCAAAAACCAAAGCATTTAGAGCAAATCTGAGAGGGGTAAAATTGTTTATCAGGACAAGATCTGTCTGCCCTGAAATTTTCTGAAATTTTCAGATGAATCTGACAATGTTGGGTTGCTGCCCCTGAATTGGTAATTTTAAGGAAATTTTGCTGTTTTTGGTTATTATCTTGAATATTATTATAGATAGAGATAAACTGTAAACAGCAATAATGTTCAGCAAAGTAAGATTTACAAATAAGTCAGCGTGACCGAAATGGTCAGTTGACCCCTTTAGGAGTTATTGCCCTTTATAGTCAATTTTTAACCATTTTTCGTAAATCTAAGTTATCTTTTACAAAAATCTTCTCCTCTGAAACTTCTTGGCCAAATTTAACCAAACTTGGCCAAAATCATCTTTTGGGTATTTAGTTTAAAAAATGTGTCCGGTGACCCGGCCATCAAATAAAGATGGCCGCCAGGGCTAAGAATAGAACATAGGGGGTAAAATGCAGTTTTTGGCTTATAACTCAAAAACCAAAGCATTTAGAGCAAGTCTGACAAGGGGTAAAATTGTTTTTCAGGTCAAGATCTATCTGCCCTGAAATTTGGCTAAATTTTTTTTAACATTTTCCACTGAAACTACTGGGCCAAGTTCATTATAGATAGAGATAATTGTAAGCAGCAAGACTGTTTAGTAAAGTAAGATGTACAAACACATCACCATCACCAAAACACAATTTTGTCATGAATCCATCTGCTTCCTCTGTTGAATATTTACATAGACCAAGGTGAGCGACACAGGCTCTTTAGAGCCTCTAGTTTTGTTTTGCCCTTGCTAGCATATTTCAGGGTTATATTTTCATGTGTTTTCTAACATTTAGTGTTGTTTATAAATTTATTTTATAATTTTGTTAGTATATATATATTCACATAAAATAAGATTTTAGCAAGCGATTTATTTATGCAACTTTTTTCAGTTGAAAATTTCACAAAACAAAGCTTCCATTATATATAATATAACATTAACAAATTTTAAAATATTGAAAAAGAATAATTACTAAGTAGATTCTAATAAAAGTATTCACAAAAAAAATGTTTGTTTACAGTGTACAGTATACAGGATAATCATTTCTAATGTTTTCTTAAATCTTGTATAACCTATTTTATCATTATTTTCCGTATCATCGCTTCAAAATAATATTTGTAATGAAAATGTATTATATAAACATTTTTATTTCACCTTACAAAAAAAAAAACAAGACTACATCATGGAGATATTTTTCATATTTTTATTTTCAGGTGACCAGTTAGTCAACCATATCCCTAATGGTCAGCTGTTGACCAACAAGCTAGGTCTACTGAACAGTTTACAGGAATATGAACGTGTTACCTTGTCAACTAAGGGGAGACCACCCAGATTGAAATTTAATGATTTCTTCCCAGAGACTTACAGACTTGATGAAAAAAATAACAAAGATATATTTCTGGAAGTTTATCAAGGTAAAAATACAAATTTATGGTTAATTGGTAGTGTATTGAGGACATTTAATGACCTTGAGTGGATCCAGAATCTAATGACCTTGAGTGGATCCATATTACATGTGAAAAAATTGCAGTGAGACCTAGATAAGAAATGTATTTTTGTAATGGGATCTTCAGATTTTAAGTTATGCTCATGAACAATCAGAACAGAACAAAAAATCTATGGGAATTAAAGGGAGAAAAGCACCCAGGGAATTAAAGTTAACATCTATCATTTATATTAGTGTTTGTCAAATCAATATTATTTTTGCAGGACCAGTTGATGTGGAGCTGGACCAGTAGATTTTTCAGTCCACTTGTCTGGCTTGCCTGAGTACACAAAAAACCCTTAAATTAGACCCAGTTATATTATAATTTTTTTGTCTTTTGTAAAAGGAAATGAATTTTAGGCCAAATATGGCCTTGCATTTTAAACTTTATCATAAAATTACAATTTTATTGGTCATTGTATTAATTTGGTTCTTACAGTAAATAGAATATTTCAAAAGTCTTACTTCTTGGTTGAAAATCGCTTCATTAAAGTACAGTGTTAGGCTTTAAATTTAAGATATTGTGGATTGTCAAAATACCATGTTTTTGTGACTTTCAGACATAAAAGCTTGAGGAAATATGCAATCTAGCATCCAAAAGTTTGTAATTACAGCAAAAATTAATAACTAATGTCAATTCAGAAATTATTGCGATATTTTTGTTATTGCGAAAAATGCGACAGGGTAAATATTGCAATAATTTAAACTCGCATTTTGAGATTTTTTATATGACTTGTAAGGATTTTTTTTCAATATCACAAAAAAATAAATCGCATTTTAGTCTTAATTGACAAAATTGCAATAATAAATGCACACAATAATTTCTAAATTTTCAGTATTATTATTTATAATTTTTTCAGATGGAGAAATGTGGATCTGTAAGCCTACAGGTTTGAACCAAGGGAAGGGAATCTTCATTATCCGATCTCGTGATGAAATCAATAAAACATTAGAAGAAAGGGAGCAGAAAAAGGAACAATTGTCACGCTCTACTAAACCTCTCATGAGTAGGATTGTTCAAAGGTACATAACTCATTAATGTTATACTCCTATACCTGCCTATAACCACCCATGGGGGTTTTACGTGCACGATGACTCTCATAGTCCTACAAAACCTTGAAGGGGGCCTTCAAATGTATTGTAATGATGTTTTTTGGCATCTTCATACTTTCACAAGCCTTAAGCTATTGTAAAATCAGTCATTTTGTTTAAAATTGTGAACAAAATTGCTTTTTCAAAATTTCCATTTGGGAGCCTCCATGGGGGAAGATATCCCCCCGCAAATGGTGACAGTTTGCAGGTATCATGTGATAACTCCCATGAAATCTTGATATTTTCATGTCCTTGTCATATCGAGGCCGGCATTTAGATTTACCCTTGTCCATCTGTACATCTGTATGTATGCCTTGGAAATTGGTTTCCATTATCCAACTTTAGTTTGCCTCAACCAAATGTTTTAAAACTTACACACAGTGTTTATAGCCACAAAAGGCAGACCAAGTTGTAATTTGGGTGGTTTCAGTTATCAAACAGATTTTCCCGTTTTGAATGGTTTTACACTAGTAATTTTTGGGGGACTTTATATCTTGCTGTTTGGTGTGAGCCAAGGCTCGGTGTTGAAGGCTGTACTTTGACCTTTAATAGTTAACTTTTATAGATTGTTAGTCCAAATAATCCTACGAATGCGTGCCTCATAGGCACTCGTACCACATCTTCCTATATCTATTAAACAAGAATTAAAGAATATAGTAAAAAAAATTCTCAAGAATGAATAAATCATAACTAAAAAAATTAAATACAAAAGTTTGACTAATGTTTTTGATCAACTTCTTTGATGGTATCTTAGTACATAGTTCAAAACTGATTTAAGTTATTACCTTGAAGTTGTGGTCTCATCAACTTGAAACTGGTTTATTATGATGTGAATTATTTCAAAATGTGTAATTTTAGGCTTTTGAAAATATATCTTTCATGGTTCACTGTACAGGAAAGGGATGCTGCAATCATGTTGTCCTATGGACTTACATTCATGACATTCTTGTTGTAAAAAAAGAGGTGAAAGATACGAAAGGGACATTCAAGCTCAAGTAGAAAATAAACCTGGCTAAAAACAAGAAGAACAACGAACATCACTCAAAGCACAGTGTATAAAACTAAAAACTAGGGGTGATCTCAGGTGCTATGGAAGGGTAAGCAGATCCTGCTCCATATGTGGCACCTGTCGTGTTGCTTATGTTAGTACAAACCAGTAACAAGTCTTTTAAAATTCGGTAGAAATTTGGGGTTACTGTTTTATCCACTGATCAAACCTGACATATTTGTCACTGGACATTCAGCCACCAATAATCAATTCTCCTCTCTTCCAGGTACATTATGAACCCATTGTTACTAGCTGCTAGGAAGTTTGATGTCAGAGCCTATATGTTGGTTGCATCCACAGTACCATTCTTAGTCTTGTACCACAAAGGATATGTACGACTTTGTTGTGCCAAATACGATAATGATGACTCAAACCTGAGCATTCATCTCACAAATCAGGTAACTATCTCTGTTATAATATTTAGTTTTATCTACATTCGCTATAGAGGTAAAAGTATACGGGGAGGGTTGAGATCTCATAAACAAGTTTAAAGCTGCAGCATTTTTGCGACTGTCCCAATTAGGTCATGAGCCTCTGGCCTTTGTTAGTCTTGTTTGATTTTTAATTTTAGTTTCATGTGTTTAATTTTGAGTTTAATATGACATCCATTATCACTTAACTAGTAACATATTCGGTAATCAACTCCTACAGTACTCATCCCAGATCCCTCACCTTTCAAAGGAAGATTACATACAGTTTATTCTATTTTTTTTACAGTTTGTTCAGAAGAAGGATCCAAACTTTAAGGATATCAAAGAAGATACAGTCTGGTCAATGGAAAAGTTCAATGATTATTTCAACGAGAAAATAGCTGCAAAATCTGGTGTGGAACAAGACTGGGTTAAAAATATCCTAACGGTTGGTTAATCATCTTTTTATGATTATTTACAATAAAGAGGATGAAGTTACAAAGAGCAAAATTAAGAACTAAAAGACAAACAAGCTGAACAAAAAGAATGAAAAGGCTTGTTGTGCCATTACCGTAATATCTTTTATAATCCTTGCTTGTCAATAAACATGAGAGTGTTTCAGAGTGTCATATGGACACATTTTCTTGTTTAAATACATTAGAGATTGTGAATGGAAACATGCGGAAGAAGAAATGTAGTTTACAGACTGATTGGCCCAGAATAAGAACAAATAGGATTGTCCTAATGTCAACTGTTACTTTGTGGGCGTGCTCATTCAAAATCTTGACTTTGCATATTTATTAATATGTTATTTAGTCCTCAACATGCATGTACAAAAAATAACAAAAAATACAAACTTCAAGGAAAACTCAAATCAGAAAGTTCCTTAACAAGTGGCAAATATAAAAGCTGAAATACATCAAACTAATGGTTCCTGACCTGGTATAGACATTTCCTTATGTAGAAAAATGGTTTATTAAACCTGGTTTGATAGCTATCTAAACCTCTCACAAAGAAGCCATTTTGTCTTGTCTTTTTATGCCCCACCTACGATAGTAGAGGGGCATTATGTTTTCTGGTCTGTGCGTCCGTCTGTGGGTTCGTCCGTTTGTTTGTCCGTCTGTCCCGCTTCAGGTTAAAGTTTTTGGTCAAGGTAGTTTTTGATGAAGTTGAAGTCCAATCAACTTGAAACTTAGTATACATGTGCCCTATGATATGATCTTTCTAATTTAAATGCCAAATTATAGTTTTGACCCCAATTTTACGGTTCACTGAACATAGAAAATGATAATGCAAATTTCAGGTTAAAGTTTTTGGTCAAGGTAGTTTTTGATGAAGTTGAAGTCCAATCAACTTGAAACTTAGTATACATGTGCCCTATGATATGATATTTCTAATTTAAATGCCAAATTATAGTTTTGACCCCAATTTTACGGTTCACTGAACATAGAAAATGATAGTGCAAATTTCAGGTTAAAGTTTTTGGTCAAGGTAGTTTTTGATAAAGTAGAAGTCCAATCAACTTGAAACTTAGTATACATGTTCCCTTTGATAAGATCATTCTAATTTTAATGCCAAATTAGAGAATTTATTCCAATTTCACGGTCCACTAAACATAGAAAATGATAGTGCGAGTGGGGCATCCGTGTACTGTGGACACATTCTTGTTGTAGATCTGTCCTATATAGGGCCACCTCCAGAGTCATTCAACCTTTTTATAATTTATTTCAAATATTTTTTTCAGAAACAAATGCAGAAGATAATGATTCATTGTTTTAACAGTGTGAAACATAAATTAAACCAGAGAATTGGATACTTTGATCTGTTTGGCCTGGATTTTATGGTGGATGCAGACCTCAAGGTATGAAAGAGAAACTATATGTAAATTCATCATAGATACAAAAGTTATCTTTTTTCTTTTTATCAGTAAAGTTTAATTTTAAAAATGTTTAAAAAAAAAGTCCAAATAAAGTATGAAGTAAAAGATGCTCTTAGGTGAAATTAAAAAAATCTAGAATCTAGAATCAGAATTGAAAATAAATACAATAAATAAGAATAGCATTAGTAAAGGAACAAAAAAAGCTAAAAAAATTGATAGGTTATGGAAATTTTTTTATTTTTATAAATGGTGGGAAAATGCTGACTCAGACTTTTACCTTATATTTGCAATGGTAATATTCGGGTCTCAAATTGAAAGAAAAGAAAACTAGAATCTGCTTGAATATTAGCAACTCACCTTTTTTATGATCAATTAATTGGTGTCTTATATGAAAACAAAAATGTGTGTTATGGGGCAATATAGTTTACCCTGTATTGTAGGAAAAAAAACTAAGGACTCTGTGTATCTGACAAAATTCTAAAACTGACCCAAGTACATCCTTAAAATGCAATAAGCTGTATTTGGCAAAACTTTTAGAAATTTTCGGTCCTCAATGCTCTTCAACTTCATACTTTATTTGGCCTTTTTGACATTTTTTGATTCAAGCGTCACTGATGAGTCTTTTGTAGACGAAAGACGTATATATAAAATTTTAATCCTGGTATCTATGATGAGTTTATCAGAACCATAAATTCCAAAAGGTTTTGCAAAAAAAAAGCAATAGTACCGGTAATATTCCAATATAGCACAGTGAAACAAATTTAACTAGAAAATTAAAGGCTTTGATCAAGCATAAAATTTTAAAAGTTGCCAATGAAACAAATACCATTTAAGTTACTATAGTTAGAATTCCAGAAATAGGATATTTTGATCTGTTTTGCCTGTGTTTTATGGTGGACACAGATATATGGGGTATGAGAAAGTACATACAAGAAAGTATAAACACACTAAATTATTAAATTTTTACATGGGATTTATTTTGTGTGACTTTCCCGTACTATTAGGGAAAAATTGTTGTGAATATGCAACAATTGGACCTTTCCCTTATATATTTACATCATAAAATTTAGAAGATTTTTGAAACATATCTATAGCTGTGAAGTGGGTTAGAAAGAGCTAGACTAAAAACTATTTTGGTGTACAATAATTGACCAAACAAGGGATACATGTAAAAAGAAAATATGTAATTAGCTATAGGTCACTCACTATGCAGCTTTCAGTATTGAACAAAAGCCATACCATATTGTAAGCTGGCATAATTGAATATGAAACAATTCAATTAAGAAAAAGAATGGCTAAAACTATAAACAGAAAAAAAATATGGCAGTCGGCAAACAAAAACAACTACTGAATTTTAGGCTCCTGACTTTAGAACAGAGATATTTAATAAAGAATGTGAGCAATCAAAACCTCTCTTAAATTTCATTTATCAAAAAAACAAGAAGAGTAAAGGCTTTTATCATCTTGCATTTCATAACCTGTATACTATTTAGACGTCGGGAACCTCTATTTACCCTTACCATGCTGTGACCATCAAATGAAGGGCCTACTCAAACCACTGTTTGGCTTCAATGGCTCTCTATACTTTTACAGGTCAACTTTACAATACTTATTTCGAAATTAATGAATGTTCTTTCAACCTGAAGCTATCTTTTGTCATGCTTCTCTTGTTTAAAATGCTTTTTGAGCTTAAATACCAACATTGAAAATTGAAATTGAATAAAATTGTAAATTAATTTATTGTAGGTCTGGTTGATTGAAATAAATGTGAATCCATCCTTAGCTGTAACATGTGGTGCCCAGAAGGAGGTTGTACCCGGAGTAGTTGAGGAATCTCTGTGTAAGTACAGTGTGTTAAAATAAGAAAAAAGGGGGGACCATACTGTTACATGTGGTGCCCAGAAGGAGGTTGTACCAGGAGTAGTAGAGGAGTCTCTGTGTAAGTACAGTGTGTCAAAATAAGAAAAAAGGAGGGGAATGACTTTTAGATAAAAAAAAATATGAAAAAAAATAAATGGACTGATATGTCTTTTATCTAAAGTATGGTAAATGATAGTTTTATTAACACCAAAAATGGTTGCTTGTTTTAGTTATTTCTTGACCAAAACAAAATAGTGAGAAGTAAGTGAATGACTTAATTTTGTGGTGTACTAAAAATATAATGTGTTTTTCGGAATCAAAATACTTAGAAACAGGCTACACATTTAAGATGTGCAAAAGATTTATAGTAATCTGTTTGGTTTTTATATATTGTTATCACGTTGTCGTCATGTTGTCAGCGTCCTCCAAAGACAGATGGTTTCAGGATAATAACTTCAGTATAACTAAAAAGAAATCGATATTTTTTTAACACAAGGTTTATAACCAATAAAAGAAGGTTGGGATTGATTTTGGGGGTTATGGTCCAAACTGGAATTAGGGGCCAAAAAAAGGGCCCAAATACATGTAAGCATTTTTGTAGTTTCTATTCAATAACTTGTGTTTAAGTGTATGAAACTCTCTGAAATTATACCATAAGTTTCTATACGACAAAGGGATGTTTAGGATTGACTTAGGCGGGTTATGGCTCAATATGCAACGGCATAGTGTTTTGCAAAAAAGCAAAAAATTGAATATAAATTCAAATCATATAACCAATTCTTAATTCTTTGACTACAGTTATTCCTTGTCAGAAATCTATTATGTGTCAAATATTTAATTACAATCCAAAGTCCGACCTTTGTCAAGTGTGAATATTGTGTCCATTTTTTGCCCAAACTGCTCAGGGTATGACCTCTGCAGATGTATCCAGCTGTGCTCAGGGAAACAATTTATTAAAATATCTAACACCTGTAAAAAGATAAAAGAACAAGATATTGTATCTTATAGAAATGCCTGATGAGATTTAAATTTGCTTAAACAAATTATTTTGGTTATTTATTTGTAGCTATTTTATTTTTTCAGATCTTGCAATAGAATGTTTTGAGAAAACAAAGAAAAACCAACCGTTACTGCCACTTAACACATTGAAGAATTTTTCTGTTTTGTATTGTGGAACAAGAGCAAACACAATCCCCCCTAGGGCAACAAGAAGCGTGTCCCCAGTGACAAATGAAAGGTTAAAGGTTACTGCTTCAAGTGCTACCACTGCCACATCTAAAACTAATCGTCATGCTAACGAGACCAGTCGGTCTGGACATAGATTGTCTGTTAGTAGCACGCCTTTAGCATCAACAAGTGGTAAAAAATTGGAGGACTCTTCAAGCAATGCTGTATCAAAATCTGTAGAAAATTCTTCGAAGGGGATGACCTCTGAACAGCCTCTGGCTGAGCCTGAAACAGTGCCATTAAAAATGACTCATGTGTCGTCTGCTGAGGCGATTGGTGCTAAAAATGGGAATCAAGTCAATGACTCAGATGGGAGTAAAGAGCCAAAGAGTGTGTGGACTTTAAATAGTGATGGTGTTTTGACACTTCAAGCACCCAAACCTGTTATTCAACCTGTAAGTACAGCACCAAATCTGGATCAAATTAAATCAATATTAGCTCAAGTAGGTACTACAAGTACTGCATCTACTACGACTGGGACCAATACATCTACTGTTGGATCTGCAGCTAATGTTAAGTCGGATAAACGTAACGTCAGTGTTTTGTCTCCTTTGAATGATAAAAGTGCTGTGAATGCAAGTATTGCAAGCTCAAATGAAACCGCTACAAAATCAGCAGATACATCCTCTGAAAAATCAAACATAGCGCCGCCAAGGTCAGAATTTCCATCATTACTAGCTAAAGTTGACAACGTTAAATCAAGCACTGTGACCATGGGACTATCAAGTCCAGCAAAAGTGGCATCTGCCGTACCATTGTCTTCTGGGGTGTCCTCTACCGCTAACTCCTCCAATGCACCTCGTTCTGTGCCAATAACAACCTTCTCAATGTCTAGTGTTGTCTCCGGTCACACCAGTGTCCAACACGAGCGAGACCGAGCAGAAACAATGGCAGCCTATACCACTCTAACTAAACTAAACAACACCTCAAATCTGCCTTCAATTTCACATACAAATTCTGTAGTTAAATCTACATCGAGCTCAGGAAATCAGAATGTAAGATTGTCGAACGTTTATAAAACTACAACAAATTATGATGCTCCGAGCTTGAAATTTACATCTGTGGGACAAAGTAAACAGTCCAACGATTCCCAAATAGAGGTTGTACCTCATAGACAAAGTAAACAGTCAGGTGAGACACACGTAGAAGTCATACCACATCGGAAACATAAGGACTTTTTTGACAGAGGCAGTTGATACGATTTTAATGTCTTGTAGTTCTGATATTTATATGACAATTTGTAATCTCAGAAGTTATTTCTTAGGTCAGTCAGGCATTGGTTAAAATAAATTATCTATGTTTTTGAAAACAAGAGGGCTTTCTCTGCCTCAATCACATTGCAGGGTGATAGCCATGAGATGACATGTAGTAAAGAAACTTCCTTTTGTTTGAAAGATCATAGATTATATTTTATAGTTATTTTCCCTTAGGCAATATCAATAATTTAAGTTTTTTATTACTTAGTCCATTCTAACAGCTTATTACCTACAATGTAGTCCATTCTCACTCCACTGAACTGAGAAAAACCCATCTCAGTCAAGAAGCCTGGGGTCGGCATACAATCGCACAGGATCTTTTTTGTAAATGCAATAAAAGTAAAAAAAGATTTCTTACAAAAATTTATATATTATTTGCAACTGGTCAGAAAATCTAAGACTTAAAAATGCCAATTAACAACTTTTAAGACCTTGTAATGATTGAACATTTGCAAGACTAATTTGTACTTTATGCAGTCTTTTTTAAAGTCAAATGTAGAATTGATAAATGTCCAGAATAGTCTGCTTTTGTGAAGTAAAAATTGACATAAAGAAATCAGAAAATTCTAGAAGACTTGACAAATTTGAATCAACATTCTTAGGTCAACGATATTAATGCTTTTGTTGTACAATTATCAATCCAAAGTTCCATTAAAGTTCAGTTTATTTATTTAGATAGTGTTGAATATTTCCATTCAATGAAAATGTTTTTGCATATTACATGTCAATTTTTATTCCAATTATTGCATTTCATTTTAGTAAAATGTAACTTTTTTGCGAGTGATATATTGAAGAAAGAAGAAGTGGAATAAACTATGTGGTACTTTATTTTGTATGAAGCAGAAATGAAAAAAAGTCTTGAAAATACTGTGGATTCATTAATATATTTAAAAAATTAAATTTTTACACTGGTATTTGTTAAGTTCCAATTTAAAACTTTATCCCAGCCTAAAAGTATTATCTTCATTGGGTTGCATCTCATAGCATTAATTTAAGTAGTATTTTAAAGTACTTACATTGAAAATTAGATTTTTTTAAAGTTTTTTTTTTTGGGGGGGGGGGGGAGGGTATGTGAAGAAGTGTATTTAGATGCAACTTCTTGAAAGTATTCAGAAAGTTAGGGAAACGTGGTCAAGTTATAGATTTGAATAAATCGTAGGTGTTTCAAAATATAAAAAAAGTTGAAAAATCATAATACCAATATTTTGAACCATGAAATGTCATTGGGTGCTTTTTCAGCATATGAATAATGTTACCTCAATTAGGTCTGCATTTGCTTCTCATTTTATCTTAAAATTAAAAATGCAGCTCAATTTGATACGGAGATGTGGTATTGACATTAGCAAGTAGTGTGGAATAGTTTCTGTAGCATTAGAGATGTTTCACAGGTTTATTAAGATGTTTATAAAAGTATCATTTTTTAACTGTATCCCTTCAATGTACCACCACTATTTTTTGTTCATTAATGTACAATTGTATTTATTGTGGTGGCCATTTCTAATCCAAAGCCTACCATAGTTAATAAGCATTATTTTTTCCAGTCAGAGCTTCCTTCTTTATGCCAGTAAACTAATAAATTTTAATGTAGATAAAGTCTAGCATAAATAATTTTGTCAGTGGACATTTGTCTGACATACTAAATTATATCCTGGTACCTTTGATAACTATTTATTATGAAGTTATGGTCACATTGACATAACACTTAATAGACATGCTCATTATAATTGGAAGATTTTTAAATGTGTGCGAAATACAGATTTCAACCCAGATTTCACAAATCCTGATACATGATAATGTAATTCTGTGATTTGGGATCCATTTGTCCTAAAGACACCTGATACATTCATGCAGAATACATGTTTGGTTTTTTTAAATTTAATTACATGTTTATGAACAGAAAATACATAAAAAAAAATTTATAAATAATATATAATATATTATATGAATAGATTCATGAAGTTTTGAAATAAGAAAATCACCTAATGAAGCTATTTTATATACAAAAGTCACATTTTATGTTAAAATAATATTCTAAGGAATTCACAAAAAATATGCCTTTTACAGAAATAAGCACAATATATATGTATTTAGAATGTAGTTTGATTCACCTCAAAATTCTTTTAGCTTTTAAAATTTCTAGTCTATGTTTTTTTTAGATAGAATATAATGTTTAACACATAAGCAATAGTGTAGAAAGTAGAAAGAAACTAGTTATAGGTTTATAATTAGGTAAAAAATAGGAATGTTAAGATTACCTATTATAATAAAAAATTGATCTACTGTTGAATATTTATTCCATTTATTAATTCATAATAGAGAAATGAAATCACACCCTCAACTTGATGCGTAAGAGACAGTCGAAATTTGCACACAACTTCTAGCTTAAAACAAGGTAGTTGAGATAATTATATATTCATGACTTATTTTTAACAGCATATGATTCGCTTTGCTTTGCTCAATTATTGTTATGAGCCATATTTTTATTATTCTTTATTTTCATCTATATGTAATAGATAGCTTATTATTTTTATTCTATATATAAATTAATCTGAACATTGTTTCCATTTGTTGCTACTTTGAATGTGTACAAATGGGTTATTTCACTAGGTGTTATAACAAACTATTTAACTTGTCTTTCTGTATTATTTAGCCAAATGCAAACTGTGATATATATTTAATGTGATTGTAGATTATTACTTTGTTTG
The DNA here is from genome assembly GCF_965363235.1 of Mytilus galloprovincialis. NCBI lineage: Eukaryota > Metazoa > Mollusca > Bivalvia > Mytilida > Mytilidae > Mytilus > Mytilus galloprovincialis. The sequence continues at coordinate 11,076,600 of NC_134850.1, read as the reverse complement.
ATGTCTGTCATATTGACTGTAGCATTATGGGATATATTATTAGGTGTCTGCCATATTGACTGTGGACACCTGGGATATATTATTAGGTGTCTGCCATATTGACTGTGGACACCTGGGATATATTAATAGGTGTCTGCCATATTGACTGTGGACACCTGGGATATATTATTAGGTGTCTGCCATATTGACTGTGGACACCTGGGATATATTAATAGGTGTCTGCCATTTTGAGTGTGGACACCTGGGATATTCTGACTATGATATATAATGTGTGGATGTAGAAAATACTTGTTTGTTAATGTTGTTTACTGTATAATTTGTATTTCAGTACAATAAATTGTTAAAACAATTATTTGTGTTTCTCCTTGAATATGTGGCATGCAGAGAACTATAAGGAAACCAATTAAACCATTTAGTTGTCGGACCCTTGTATATTCAGTGATTGCTTTGAAATGTGCTAAAATATTATTTTACTGTTGTTGGTTTCATGATGACTAGACTGCTTTGAGTGCATTATGTTGTGGCCAAGATAATTGAAAGAGTTTAACTAATATTTTTTTTTATATGTCAAGTTATACTGTGGCATTTTAGAAAAACAAATGGCAAAGATAGGTCAGCTTAGTGTGGGGATTTTGCTAGATCTGTTGTCTTGTGTTTGTAGTACACCCAAGCAGTGTATATTCACCTTGTCAACATTTTTTCTTCTTATGAATGAAGGACATAATATTAAGAACTCGTAAGGACAAACAATATGCTTGCATGTATTTTGCCACTGTGCGAAACAAAAAGGTCAGGTAGGTAAAATTATCTCATTTTTTGCTCACATGGCCCAAAGGACTTTTCCTTATATATTGGCTCTGGACGTCTGTTGTGCATCGGAGTTTGTTGTGGTATCTTGTTCACCGAATGTTTTGGATAACCCCGCCTGTCTTATAACCAGATAGCAGATAACCTTGAAAGTATGAAGTAGGTCAGCACATTGACTTGCTCCGTCCAATATAGAAATGAGAAGGGATCAAGGTAATGTACGATAGAGCCCTCAGATTGTCTCATACCCAAACGAAGAAAGGACACAAACTCTTATAATAAAGCACCACTAATTGAAGCACTGAAAGGGAGAAAAATTATCGAAATAAAAATCTTGATTTACATTAGAACCAAGAAAGATCAAAAGCAATCTGCGAAAGCTGATTGAACCTCGGATTGACTAGCTTATGTTATAGTTCCATACACTTTGATAACTCAACATCATCGTCAATATTCGAGTGAACAAATGAATATGTCTGGATCATTGACATTATGTCTGGATGTCTTTTCAGGATAAGATCAAGGATGAATTACACTAAATTAACCGTCCTCCTTCTTTTGGAGATTCAGTAAGCTGGCAGCGACCTAAATAAAAAGGACTAGCAACATCTATTTCTTTTTGAATTTTTGAAGAACATTTCGGCAGCTATAAGAGTACATAAAGGCCCGAATAACGATAAAGAAAACCCTCAATTGAAACCAATATATGAATGCTCTGCATTAACGGTGGAAAAGGTGTCGCTATGTTTTGCCATTCCACAGGTTACAACTTACCTAATATGTGATACGCATCACATGTTCTAGCTTGCTAAACATTTTGCTGACCTGACGGCTGACAAAAGTAATAAAGGGGCTCCGTTTGGGTTGTTATACCCACTTTCTTATCATTATTTTGACTTTGATCTCGCATAGCTGTGCAATGATGATTGATGATTCGTCGTTCCAGATTTAAGCACACCATTTATGTAATATTGCAACGAATTCTACCTTTATCAACAATAACACAATTAGAACACCCAGAAATGACCAAATAGTAAGATGACTATTTACATATGTTAATGAAGTTGACGATGAGACTGAAATAGTGAAAATCCTCAGTGACTTGTTTCAAGAAGCACCTGGTAAGCAAACAAAGATATAAAAAGCAAATTGACATTTAATCTTTTCCAATCCGACATGACAACTGAATAAAATCGTATACTATGCTAAAATAAATTGCTCAGGGAAAATAAAGAATACAGAATATTGTAATGGTAAATTCTGGAAGACGGAAACAAACAAAACTAAAAATACAGAAATGAGGATTCCAAGACCCTTATGAGTAATAAGAGTAGCATACTATATTAGTTAAATTGTTCTCACAATATTCGTTCTATTCACAGTCTGGACACATATTTACTACAGTTTCGGCCACTCATATCGTTTACTTTTTTTTTACGACAATTGTCAGGTATGATATTTTTTGCCGTCGTCATCAAAATATTATTTTTAAAATAAATCAATATCCCCTAAAAATCGAAACTAGCACTACTTTGTGGTGTGTTCTCTTTTATTCAATTATCATAGATTTTTTTTCAGAAAATCTTATTTCATAAAGAATTAGCGTGGGGAATTACATAATAAAATATCCATATAAAGAATCACTGATACTTAAAGAAAACATACGGTTTCATTATGAACTAGCATGGAGAATTACATAGTAAAATATCCATATCAAGTAACACTGATACTTAAAGAAAACAGACAAAGTCACGAGATGCTAAACAAAAGTGAACAGGGAAATTTTTTTTTTAAATCCTCAAAATGATTTTTATTATTTCCTTTCCAATCGTTGCTCTTTTTCAATATATTCAATATTCTTAGTGGCATATAATTGTCATATAAATTTTATTTTGTATACATTTTGTTCATAATGATACTTAATCCCCGACTAAACATAAACGCAGCAGTATAAAATGTTTCTTTTAATTTCCCTGTTTCAATGTTACTATAAATATCAGTTACTTTTATCAAATTTTGAATCAAGGGTTCAACTATTACAGAAAGTCGGTTGGTCAGAAAAAAGACAATGCAAATAAATAATCAATTACAGTATAATAGAAATAAAAGGTAAGAATTTTTAACTACTCAAAATTAGTTTTTTCTGTTAGTTTGTACATTAACATAAACATTATGATAATTGTATTTGTGTTAAGCTAACTTTCAAGTTAGATAGTCATTTTTAATTTCTGTAAACTTGAATCATGTGTACGGTTAATATAAATTTTCAGCAAACCGTAATACAAACAACAAATCTGATGCATAAAATAAAAATGTCATCAGTAGCCGCCATTGATTTACTCATTATATACATTTTTTGTACTGATAAGGAAGTTTTGTTATCAGTCTGAAAACTCTGTTGTTTCTTAGCAAGCACAATGTGATACACGAAGCTTTAACCAGATGTATCGGCAGGATACAAACAATTTTACTTTAAATACAAACTTGATCTTAATAATTGAATCATCGGTTTACATTCGGATACATTATATGGATTGTTGAAGTTGGCTTCTTTCTTTTATGTTAACAAAAATTACGTAGACGCATTAACTATGATAAGATATGCATTGCCAAAATGTATAAACGAGAACATTGATACTGGAGTATAAGTTCTTAAAAAGACATGTATTATAGGCAAAAAAATAAGTCGAATCTAAGAAAAAAAGAAAAACTTCGTGCAAAGATAACATCATTACGAGGTCATCCTTTTAGCTTTGGAGTGAATTCTTCATTAGTTCCACAAGAACTACGACCAGATGTTACAAGCACACCTACACAATTATTCTTTGTGGCATAGCTGACCAGTTAATGGGAGACACAGACTCTGCTAGAACTGCTTTCACAGAAGCTGCTAGACATGATAAGTATAATGTAAGCAGTGCAGCAGCAAGGCTTTCTAGTCTCATGTAATTATATCAAACATTTGAATTGACATGTAACTAACCTGTACTAAACAAGTACAGTTTTGTCTTAAAACATAAAATAAACCCCAAAAAACCTTGTTTTCCTGTGTTGACAAATGTAAAGGATACAATACAACTTGTAATGTTTCAAGTTTTATGAAACTAAATGACAAATTGAATTGTTGTTTTTAAGAAAATTAAGATGGTCATTGGCGGAGTCACAATTTGTATAAACAGATATTTGAAATAAATTGTTTTTTTTTGAAAACTTATTGCATATGTTTATGTATGAAAGTGTGTCTAGTCTGGTAACTGAGATATTTTGTTGGCGTATACAGTTAAATTAAAACAAGTATATTATATGTAAAACGAGTTTCGATCTCTTATTAACAACAAGGGAAAGTCCAGATTTCTAATTATAAAAAAGGGTATTTTGTCACGTGACAGTATACGTTTTAGTGTCGTCAGATGCACTTCTTTTATAGTTTTCATGTGAAGAAGCCATGGACAGGAGAGGGGAAAGAAACAGGAATCCCACCAAAACATAGGAGAATATTGTGATCCCGAAGGGTTAGCAACAATGGATCACAGGTGACAACTGTCGTGTTACTTTTCCCTGAAAAAGTACACTAGAAGGGCACACACAGATTGGAGCCCTTCAATGGTGTACTTTTTATTATTATTATTATTATTATTACAAGGCATTTTTATAGCGCATTATATAAAAATACAATTACTCTAAGCGCTTTACATGTTAAAACAAAAATACACAAGTTCGTACATACACGAAATTACAAAGTTAAAAATATACCGAAATATGTATAAAGCATACATCAAATCAACTATAAAAAGTTAAGACTACAGCAACTTGGTAAAAAATTACTTAAAAGAATTATTAATGAATAAGTAAAAATTTTAATAACTAAATATTTCTAAAACTTGCTGAATTTTGTATTTAAAAATAAGTTACTAAAATATTCCGGCTTGTAAACATGCCATATAATACATTTAAGGTAGTTGACAATAAACGGGTGTTGATATATACGGAAAAAAGTAAAATAACAAAAATACCGAAAACAAAGGAAATTTCAAGAAGGCAAAATCTAAAGGAAAACAACTGTCAATATCACATATTGTATTGTCAAAGAAACAATTATAAAACAATGTTGATTATTTTCAAACACTTTTCGTTTCTAATTGCTTTTAAGATTCTAAATTTATTGACACATTGCAACCGCTGATTTATCATGTTTATTCTGAGAGGTTTAAGATTCTGAATAATGAGAGGTTTCATTTTTACTGTACCATCGTTTCCAATGACAGTTTTATGAAGGGTATTGTTGTTTTCCTCGGTCTGTTGGATGTATGGTTAAGTTTTATAAAATTCTTGAATTTTAACACACCTTGTCCAACATTCTATTTGTTCCTTTGCATCGATCAAACGGTAATTTACATTCAAATAATGAGAATGAAATCTGGATATTTCTGTGATTTCTAGGACAGGAAAAGAAGGTAGAATGTTTACTTTTTTCAATTCATTTTTAAAGTCCAATTATAATTATAATAATCCAGCTAATATGTAAGGGAAATCTATGATACACGTATAACTGATCAATTTGGACAGCCATTTTGCTGAACTAGTTGTAATATAGTACATATAGACGTATATGTTTCTTGGACGCATTTTCAGCAATGAATGCCTCACCCACTTACTGGTAAGCTAAACAAATGTATACCACAGATAAGAGTAATTTAAGTGTATACTGGGAACCAAGATAAAAAGCTCTTTCGTAACATAGTCTGAAAATGTCCTTTCAAAATTTATAAGTTGTTGTAAATACATAATGTACTAAAGAAATGTAATTTGCATATGATGACGGAAGAAGAAAATTACCCTTGCTTGTGCATCTAGTTAAAATGAAAAAGGATGATATGCTAATGAATTAAGGTGGATAGACTTTTCTCATACTTTGCTAAAATGAAAATTTTACCATGGTTTTTAAAATAATATAATTAAAAGTATTGGTCACCAACATTGCCCAAATTTACATAGATAATTCATGAAAAAAACATCAAAAAAGAAATTTATGTGATAGAATTTCTAAAGAGAAAAAGAGAAAACAGGGGATTTTGTCTGATGCTTGGTCCGTTTCTGTGTGTGTTACATTTTAGTGTTGTGTCGTTGTTCTCCTCTTATAGATAATGCGTTTCCCTCGGTTTTAGTTTGTTACCCCGATTTTGTTTTTTGTCCATGGATTTATGAGTTTTGAACAGCGGTATACTACTGTTGCCTTTATGGATAACATGATTTAAGAAAATAAAAATAAAAAATGATGTCATCAAAGTTATTTTCTTTATCAATCTTTTATTTAATTTTACTATTTGAGTTAACCCCCCTTCACCTGGTAAACGTCAATCGTACTTTTTTTTGTTAAACGATGTCAAAGAGAGTAGGAGTTGGTAACTGTTTAATGACACTACGAAGCAGAGATAGCCTCGGGATACTAGCAATGTAGAAGTCTAGATGAGAAAAAAATTAATAGAAAGGTCATGAAATAAAGGTCGGGACATTTGGTGTGTCGCTGGAAATGAGAATTTATTGAATAGAGGCAGATAGTTTGCCTTGCTAGATAGAGGCTTCAAATGGAGTCCCTTATACATTATTGCAATAGTTCTAAACGTACAGAAAGCATGGCACTATCTTTACAACAGACATTAGACTGAACGTACCCATTATCTCCGGGTTTGACTGCGTACTTGTACATTCACTAAAGCGACCAGTCACCCTTTGTTTTCAAATAAGTATATATTATGATCAAATATGTCTTACGACAAACAATAGTTACAGCTATCAGCTGTTAAGCTTTCATAGCAACGGTTTCCTAGTGGATTCCTCCACCACATGGCATGGTCACGTTTATAATTTGTGTTACAATTGTAAACACTTGAAAACTCCTGCTAAAACAATCAAGCAAGACCGCAAGATATGACAACTACATGTGATGGCAAATAATTTTTTCAAAGTTTTATAGCTTTCTAGCGAATGATCACATTGGAGTTTTTTTTTGAAAGCCCCATATACCTCACTATACTCCTCAGTCTTGGAGATACCAACAAACTTCTTCGGATACTATTTCATTGGCTGCTAAAGAGACTTTATACAAATGACCTTTGATCTGTTTACAACAGTTACTGTGCATTTCATATTTCTTTAACTAACCTTCATATGTGTCCCAAGCTGTTAGACAAGATAAATGAGTTTTGCTTATTGATGATATAGAATTGGAATGTTTTCATTGTTTATCAAATAATCAATATTTTGGCCAATCGATTTCATTAAAAATTTCGGTAATCATTTAAAGATTGTACATTGTTATTTATGATTTATTACACATCCGTTCGGTATCTTCCGCCTCCAATCTATATCAAATCAATTCAATTTAACCAAAAAAGTTCCGATTAACCGGTAACCATTTCTGGTATTCTATATCGGTCCTAGCCCGGTTAACCGTTGATACCACTTGTAGTTTGAAAACTGTCGATCTAGCAATGTTTAAAATAGTAACAACGCTGTTTGACCTCTTCTTATATGGAGAAGATGACCGAAAATGTATATGATGAATAATATTTTTTGTTGAATAGTTTCAAACCTGATCAAATAACTTTAAAAAAGGGCAATGCCGTCATGTATCAGTGAAGCAACGTCACGTGTTCATATACATCCGGGTAAATTCATCAAGGACGTTTGTTCGCCTAAACAACTATCACAACGATTTGTACGGGCAAACATAGTTTCATTTTTTATTTTATAGTAATAAAAACACACAGTTACGATCAATTGGCGAAAAACGAATAACGGCATTTTATCAATTGATACTAACGGGCTTGTTTGTTATTCTTACTGACAAAAAGTATAAAATAATAAATTTTTCTATATAATTTTTAGGATAGTTGTTTAGTACTGATTTACTGCTTTAAGATAAAATAACTAATGTTTAAAATATATTCTGACCTAACAATATCACAAATGAAACAAAAGGATTTTTGTAGAGTGTGCACTATATTCAAATATCTGATGATTGTTAAAGGAAGTTTTCAAGTTATTAAGAGTCAGCAAAGGGAATTACAGTATAAAATATTCATATCAAGTAACTATGTTATTTAAAGAAAACATACAAAGTCACGAAATGGTAATTGAACACCTTATGTATTTCATTTTTCATTGTTGCTTTTTTCACGGTATATTCCTTATTCCTTATTCTAAGTTTCATATACTTGTCACGTAAATTTTACATCGCTTTTAAATTGTCTTATGAGGAATATCCACAAAAGCATTTCGAACGCTATTCGCTATATGAATCAATCATTAATTTAGAAAATAAACTTTATTATATAATTAAAACAGATAAAGGTCGGAAGTTCAATAAAAAATCAAATAAGACGATTAAATAAAAAAAATAAGGAACTTCAATGTAAAAGAAAAACTAACATTTTAAAGATTTCTGTTTTATAATAACAAATTTTTAAAGATATATTTTTTTGTTTATCAAATAAATGCAACAGTGCTTAAACCAAGAGGAACACATAGACTATAGAGGATAACAACGGAACAACAAAAGCATTAAAGTACAACAAAATCAAACACTAACAAACATAGAAACGAAATATTTGATAACAACTGCTATATTCCTGACTTGATTGAACCCGGGTTTATGACACTCAAAACCTCCCGCTTATATGGCAATGTTAAAAAATGTCACCCAAATGACAACACTATGTGACAGGAATAAAGCATAAACAAACGAAAGAATAATCAGAACAGAGATACGCAAAAATTAATAATATATTATTAAAATATGTCCGCTCATGCTTTTTTAGGGAGAGGGAGAAAAGCAATTCCAATCAAAATTGTCTATGTTGCTGGCATGGAGTAACATAAGTTGGATACGTTCAAACTAAAAAAACAAACAACTGATACTTGAAATAGGTTGTATAGTGTGCACTGTATTCAATTATCTTTTTGTAAACTTTATTCAATGAACTGACTATCACTGTGTCACCACTATTCTTTACTATTTATGGTTGTCTGTTATAATATTTTAAAACAAACAGCTTTCCTAAGCATAATAGCATGTTTCAAATGAATCTTGACACCCATAAAACAAAAACTTAAACTGAAAATATTTTGAAGAGTGTGCACTATATTCAATGACCTGAGAACTTTTTCAAAGGAAGATTTCAAGTCATCAAGAATTAGCAAAGGGAAATATAGCATGCAATGTCCATATCAAATCACATTGATTTTTTTAAGAAAACATTCAAACTTCTCGGGACGATTTATTTATTTCCTTTTCCATTTTTGCACTTTAACAATATATTCGATATTTGTTGTTTCATGTATTTTTTATTTAGATTTTCAATTGATTTAAAATTGTCACTATTAAAACAGAATCCCCGAAAAAAAACGCACCGGACGCAACACATTCATATGTTCGCCAAAGGAGTAGGTCCAGTAAGACCCCATTTTGGCCCCAAAATATAGCAGTTTTACAAAATTGTTAAAATGTAAACTTTTAGTCATTTATTGGATAGTAGAAAGGTTCTGCTACATAAATATGGGCTCTTTTTGACAATACAATGCACATATATTGAGAACTAGCACCCTTAAGGGAATACGATACAGTAGCAGGGGCAGATAATAACGTTTTCAAAACTGTTCATGTTGTTTTCGCGACGTTGGTAACCAGAACGTTGTAATTTCGCGATGTTTCTAATCAGAACGTTAACATTTCGCGACTTTGCTTGAAAAGAAGTCATATTTCGCGGAATATTCACTGACGTCATAAATTTCGATTGCGCGAATTTCAAAAAAGTACCTGCTGAAAAAGTGGTCATGCCGTTTCTAAAAGGCGGAGAAATCCGCCGAAACGCAGTGAGATTAAAGGAAATAAAATAAATCAAATACAATTTTGCATGACGAAATTGAAGAAATGGTGATAGACACAGAAGAGAGTACTGACAGTATAACATGGAAAGACGGAAGAAGAATTGTGGAGCTTTTTAGTCTGGCTCTGAATAACTGCCAAAACAGCACGGCCCAGCGGAATCTGCTTAACGTAGAGAAAGAAAAATTTCAAGGAATTGGGGTCTATCTTACTATTCGTTGCTTAAACTGTAACATGCTGAAAAACATTTTACCAATAACACAATTCGGAACAAAACGACCTGCAATATTTAATAATGAGTATTGGTAGCTGCTTAACATCCAGCGGCAAATATATAATTGCATATTTATGACATTCAAATGTTATTTTAATGAAACTTAAAGAATGAGAAAACTTAACGTATGAACCCGTGATTAATGAGAAAAATTTAACAAAATGTATGGCGCGTAGGGTGACCGAATCGGGTTTGGTGTTGAAATCCATACACAAAAGGCATAACTACGGCGTGTTGTACAGCTGTGCAATATTTTTCATGACGAGAACAGTTATTTTCAATTATTGATAATGAATTCGAAGTAAACAATACTATCTTGAATTGAAAAACATCAGAATCAAAATAGTTAAGTTTGTGTCTTTTTTTCTTTTCTTGTTTAGCATTTGGCAGCCTCCAAATTTTACGGAGAATTGTCATTGTAAGGCCAAATTTAACAGACTATCAATGAAATAACAAAACCGACTGCATGTGCGAAACCCTCATTGGTGGACAAGGTCGCATAACACCCCTATTCGTAAATAAAATAATAAATAAAGAGAGTGTCTCATCCTGTTCTAGACTTGAAATTGGTACATAAAAAAAAATAGCCGATTTTAATTCGGATATTTTAAAAACATATAATATTGTATGTGTATGTAGAAAAACTGTCAATAAAAGTCCGTTAAAAAGATTTAAAAAAAAATATATTTGTGTCGTTTTTGGTTTGAATTTAAGCAAAATATTACCAATAGATGCAGAATTGTCACACGTTAGTTTGTTTGTAATTAGTTGTATTCTTTTTGTATATGACACTAGATGTAATAGACCAAAACAAGAAAACGCCCGTTCAAATGCTGTTAAAAGGGCTTGTAATTAAATGGTGTCTTTTGGTATCATGTTCATCATATTTGTATTTTGTTCATTGTTTTGTACTTAACTCAGGCCGTTAGTTTCCCGTTTGAGTTGTTTTGCATTTGTCATGTAGGGGCCTTTCATAGCTTACTATGCAGTATGGGTTTTACTCATTGTTGAAGGCCGTCCGATGTACTATAGTCGTTTAGCCATTTGGTTTCTGATTGAGATTTGCCTCATTGGTAATCATACCACGTCTACTTATTTGTATAAGCATGTCCCTATTGTACTTCAATGTATTGAGAGATAAAAATTGAAGTATCGGCAAATGTATACTAATAGCAGACAGACAGATAAGAAAGTGTACACACGTTAAAACTCGTCGTATAGTTAGACGATCGGACAGACGAACAAAGTGTAACTTTTCAATATAGCTCTACTTCTAGACAAACAAATACGCCAATATTCATACGTATACGCCGTAAAAAAGGTTATGTAACTTATCTATTGATAAAGACATCGTTCAATATTATTCTCTTATACCGGCTACTGTACTTCCTATGAAATAGTATATTACAACTTCATTTTCGGTCGATTTAGGCAATAATGGCATGATTTAAATTGCACAAAACAGCTCTTATTATAAAACAAGAAGTACTGATTATAATTCAAATTTGAAAGATGACTATCTTTCGAATGTAAAAAAAAGAAAATCAAAGTACGTCGGAACCTTTTAAAGTTGAAGATACGGTATCGGTTTTGTCATTGTTGAAGGTTGTACTGTTGTCAATTTATGGTATCGCCTCACTTAATGTATAGTTGGTTCACATTTTGTCATGTCAATAATGTTATCTATCCCCTTACAGTACATGAAGCAATTTAGAACTAATGTCGGACGGAGATGCACCTTTATACTTCTATCAGATTTTCTTTTTTGCCGTATATCTGATAAAGCAATCTGCTAGAATCATTTTTATAGTCTTTTTTTTATATTATGAAAAGGTTCCTGTCCAAATTTCGTTTCGTAAATGTTTAGCAAAAATATTTTTCCATTTTATGATTAACCATCTTATAAATTTTTGTATGAACGCTTTGAAAAACACCTGCATATACTTGACATCGAACTCGTGTACGGCGGGAATGATTACACGACGTTGTTGCGATTAAAACTTAATTTAACGTAATATAGCGCCATACTGACAGACGTCGTAAAAAATTAAGGTATATGGCTTTTATTGAAAAAACAAGCGCATGGACCCCAATTTTTTTCTTTTGCAATCAATCAAGTACTGTATCAAGAACACTCCGCCAAAATTTCAGGAAAAAATCAATGATCAAATTTTTTCTGCACTTCCGAAAAGACACAAAAATATGGTCAATTTCTTTATTTCGGATATAGCAATCAAAATCCGGAACATGATGATTTGATTTAACCTTATACTTGTTTCAGTATGTTGATGCCATGAATCAAGGGAATATTTTACAAAAAACCCGGTTAAGTTATGACTTTTCGTTCAAAAGTATTGTTACTTTCTTTAAGAGTCATTATTAATGAAATTTCAGGGATTTTCTTCCAAATAGGCAAATTTCGAACCAAATTATCTCAAAAAGTAAGTCATGAAGGTACTTTTTTCTTTGCATATTTGAAAAGTACACATTGAAATTGACCTTCTATCAAAATTTTAAGAAAAAATCAACGAGGGATCTCTACTGTATCGTATGCCCTTAATTCATGCTAAATTACTGAAATCTTCACAATTCCAGCATTTTAGTTAAATTTTAGACAGTTTCCGTGTAAAACGAAAGTGGCCGCAATCGTGTTCATCCAAAATAGTGAAATGGAAGTTGTATTTGATGATAATACATAACATGCATAACATATATAAAGATTGAGGATGAACACGGATGCGGCCACTTTCGTTTTTGACAAAAACCATCTGAAAAGTGACATTTTTTCGCATATTTGGTAGATTTCTCATATTTGATAAAATTGAGAAAGGAAATGGTGAATATTTGAGCCTGAATCGGATCGTTTTTAATGACTAAATAAGTTAAAATCTTTCACATAAATTAATTGCATCATATGAAATAGACACTTAAGTGTTTTAAAAGTGGTCAAAATCTTTCGTCAGATGAAACTGAAATTTGAGGCCAAAATCGGTCCTTACCGGACCTACTCCTTTGCCGAAATACAATACTTAATTTCGGAATCAAAATCAAACACGCATATTTAATGTTTGAGGGAAACATTTTTGTCAAATAGTGTCAAAAATAAAGAGATCAATATTCTAGGGTAGAATTTAAATAGAAAAGACAGAATTGATAAATCTGGGGGTGGGCTTTTACTTTATACTTCAAAACAAATAAATACGCTTAGAAGGGACAATTTTGAAATGCAAAAAATTGAGAAGTTATTAATGCTCATCAAAAGCCTATTTTACTAGGTTATGTATATAGACCACCTTACAGTAATGCTGACTGGGTTACTAAGTTTGAAACCATGATGTTAAAAGTTGACACTGAAGATAAGGAAACTATTATTATGGAAGATTTTAATATTGATATAATGTCTAGTAAAAAACATTCTAAGTGGTCACTCATCAAACATATTATCAACATGAGTCAAATGGTTACAGAACCTACCAGAGTAACTAAAACTTCGTCTTTTTTAATTGACCATGTGTATTGTAATCTGCCAGAAAATATTAATTATACTGCAGTTCCAAAATATTCAATCAGTGATTACTATCCATTATGTATTTCTCATAAAAGAGGGTTCAAAACGAAAAAGCAAATATATGATTATATAACTAAAGATCTTCAAAATATTTCAACAAGACTAATTTTATTCACCATTTATCTCAGTGTCCGTTTGACAGTATACTAGAAAATGATGATCCTGATGAAGCGCTACTAAGTTTTATAAATATTTTTACTGAAGTGTTAAATCATCATGCTCCTCTCATTAAAAAGCGAGTTAAACATGTTTATTAAAATCAGTGGATAAATGGTGAAAATAAGAAGGGCATGAAAAAACGTGATTATTATCATCAGAAAAAAGACACATATAACAATGTATAACTTTAAATTTTTGAGAAACAAGGTTAAATACCTGATAGAAAATTCTAAACAAAATTTTTATACTGAAGTATTAGAACAAAAAAAAAAACGGAAACACTTGCATAATGTAAATGGCAGTGAAAATCATCATGACCATGCAATCTTAAATGACTGTTACTGTAGCAATAAACCAATTACAGACCCTAAAAGCATTGCTGATACTTTCAATAATTATTTTACAAATATTACTAAAAATGTTAATTTTAATTCAAACTCAAGCACCAGTTGTTCTGGAAAACTTGATAATTATATTTCATGTTGTGTATCAGAAAATGTTTTTTTTACCATACCACAAATAACTATTAATGAATTTGTTCTCCATCAATTAATCACACTTGATGAGAAAAAAGCAACAGGTCTTGATAATATCAGTGCAAAGTTTTTAAAAATGTCATCACACCTAATTTCAGTTCCAATATGCCACATTTTTCATTTAAGCATCAGAAAATCAGTATACCCATCGTTATTCAAACTGGCTAAAGTTCTACCAGTATTTAAAAATAAAGGTTAAAAAAATGATGTTTTTAACTACAGACCTATTGCGATTTTACCATTACTATCTAAGATCCTTGAGCGACACGTAAAACTCATTTGATGAATTTTCTAAACAAATATAATCTGTTGTATGTCATGCAATCAGGCTTTCGTGCAAACCATTCCTGTCAAACTGCTATGACTTCTTTGTAAGATAAATGGTTAAAAGCCGTTGATAAAGGAAATTTAGTAGGGGCAGTATTTTTAGATCTGTGTAAAGCTTTTGATCTTCTAAATCACAAACTGCTCCTTCAAAAATTACAAAAATATAAATGTTCCTATAATTCAATTCATTGGTTTATTTCGTATTTATCTGATAGACATCAAGTCGTATCAATTTCAAATACTTTTTCAGATGTATCTACATTAAAAGCAGGTGTACCTCAAGGGTCCGTTTTAGGTCCTATATTATTCTTAATATTTATAAATGATTTGCCTTTGTGTAATCCTAATAATAATCTTGATCTTTTTGCTGATGATAGCACTATTTCTGTAATTGGAAAAGACAAAATGTATATAAGTCAGACACTCAATGTTGTATTAGAAAATTTTTGTCAATGGGTTGATGAAAACAAAATGTTAGTTAATGTGTCAAAATCTAAGACAATGTGTATAGGTTCAAAACAAAAACCGTCTGTGATGTGTAATGACACATTAAATGTATCCATTAATGGCCAAAAGATTAATGAAAGTCACTGTGAAAAAGTCCTGGGTATTTTTGTTGACAAAACTCTTTCTTGGTATGATCAAATTAATCTTATAATCAAAAAAGTTAATTCTTTATTAGCTTTATTAAAAAGAATCAAGAAATACTTGAATCACAATGCACGAATTCTATTTTACAATGCGTATATTCTTTATTATTATTATTATTCATAAAGTTTAATTTTCATTTTCTTTGTCTCAAAATCACTTTATAAATCAGCTGTTTTTCATAAAACTGAATCAAGCATTACAGAGAAAGGTAAAAAGTTAAATGACAATAGAACAACAGCACAAAAATCAAATAAGACAATAACATCTAATTAATAAACTACACTGTATAACAACAAACTCGTCAAAGATACCAGTCCTATATTTGTGAACCACAGGAGCATGTTTCGTCTAAAAAAAACCTCACCAGTTACGTTCGAATGGGAAAAGTTAATGTATTTTAAATAAAGTACGAAGTTGAAGAGCATTGAAAGGCAAGAAGTTTTCACGTTCAATGTTTTGGTCTCACTACAAACTCCTCAGAGTCTGAATTGACCAGTTTTTGTGCTCGACCAGTAAAATCGAGCACACATTTTACTCGACTAGTCTCGACATTGTCTCGACTGTACTTAACTGTACTTAAGTGTACTCGACTAGGTCTCGACTTTACTTAATTAGTCTGATTCAGTACTTGATGATCTTTGTGTAGTCTGAAATGGTCTTGACCCAGGCTCGACCTGTCTCGACCTGTCTTGACTAGTCTCGACCTGTCTCGACTAGTCTCGACTCAGTCTCAACCAGTCTCGACCTGTCTCGACTAGTCTTGACCTTCAAATTTAGTTTTGACTGGTGTAAATCAGCCCATCTAACTAAATTAAATATTGATCTTACAAAATTCAAGCTTATTAGGTAGTTTGATTTATTGCTGTGAAATGAAAGAATTTAATTTTACAATATGTAAAAAAAAAAATTATTATATAAAAATTCAGATAGGCATCTTTAATTTTTTTTATAACTTTTTCAAATCAACTTGGATTTTCATCAAACTATGCAGATATCTTAGATATATATCAAGCTTATTGAATCTCATTTCATTTAGTTTTTTGTTGTATTGCTGTAAAATTTAAGAATTAAAGTAATTTGGGTAAAAAAAGGCTAGGATTTGCAATTCGGACAAAATAGAGATAGTACACTTTAATTTTTTTAATAACTTTATCAAATCAACTTGGATTTGCATCAAACTATGCAGTTATCTTACATATATATCAAGCTTACTGAATCCCATTTCATTTAGTTTTTTGTTGTATTGCTGTAAAATTTAAGAATTAAAGTAATCTTGGTATAAAAAGCTAGGATTTGCAATTCGGACAAAATAGAGATAGTACACTTTAATTTTTTTAATAACTTTTTCAAATCAACTTGGATTTGCATCAAACTATGCAGTTATCTTACATATATATCAAGCTTACTGAATCCCATTTCATTTAGTTTTTTGTTGTATTGCTGTAAAATTTAAGAACTAAAGTCATCTTGGTATAAAAAGCTAGAATTTGCAATTCGGACAAAATAGAGATAGTACACTTTAATTTTGTTAATAACTTTTTCAAATCAACTTGGATTTGCATCAAACTATGCAGTTATCTTACATATATATCAAGCTTACTGAATCCCATTTCATTTAGTTTTTTGTTGTATTGCTCTAAAATTTAAGAATTAAAGTAATCTTGGTATAAAAAGCTAGGATTTGCAATTCGGACAAAATAGAGATAGTACACTTTAATTTTTTTAATAACTTTTTCAAATCAACTTGGATTTGCATCAAACTATGCAGTTATCTTACATATATATCCAGCTTACTGAATCCCATTTCATTTAGTTTTTTGTTGTATTGCTGTAAAATTTAAGAATTAAAGTAATCTTGGTATAAAAAGCTAGGATTTGCAATTCGGACAAAATAGAGATAGTACACTTTAATTTTTTTAATAACTTTTTCAAATCAACTTGGATTTGCATCAAACTATGCAGCTATCTTACATATATATCAAGCTTACTGAATCCCATTTCATTTAGTTTTTTGTTGTATTGCTGTAAAATTTAAGAATTAAAGTAATCTTGGTATAAAAAGCTAGAATTTGCAATTCGGACAAAATAGAGATAGTACACTTTAATTTTTTTAATAACTTTTTCAAATCAACTTGGATTTTATTAAAACTATTTGTTATTTTGTTTGGTGTATTTCTGTCAAATTTAAGAATTTAATTAACCTAGGTCAAAAAGCTACGATATTAGACATATATCTTTTCTCATAATTTGGGAAAAAGTATATATAAAATATTAATATAATTCCTTTAATGTTTTATTCCTTTTGATATACACTATATAAATATATCAAAAAGGGATGAAACATTAGAAATTATTAAAATAGTTCTTCTGATTTGTGGTGATTTATAAAGCAATACCTTCTGCTTGGGGCAAACTTATCCTTCGTAAATTTTACGGACGCCATCACGAGTTGGTTGACCGTTATGAAATAACCATTTCACAAATGATATCGGATATGTTCCTTACGTCGTAACTACAATCCCCTTCCCTTTCATGAATGTGACCTACCGAATTAGACTATTTACCGGATTTGTAATCACATAAACAACACGACGGGTGCCACATGTGGAGCAGGATCTGCTTACCCTTCCGGAGCACCTGAGATCACCCCTAGTTTTTGGTGGGGTTCGTGTTGTTTATTTTTTAGTTTTCTATGTTGTGTCATGTATACAATTGTTTTTTTTGTTTGTCTTTTTCATTTTTAGCCATGGCGTTGTCAGTTTGTTTTAGATTTATGAGTTTGACTGTCCCTTTGGTATCTTTCGTCCCTCTTTTATTAAAAAGATCACATCTACCAGAGAGTTTTAAATTCTAAATAACATTTATTCAAAGTTGCAACATCCTGTTAAATCTAAATCGCAGGGCTTTTAATTCACTAGATAAGTAATACACGAGTTTAAGAAAAGTAGGGCTTTCTTTTTACCTGTAAAACTCACGTGTACTGATGTAATTAAATCATGTATAGTGTCATGTCATTAAATTTGACAAAAAAATATTTTAAAACTTCATAACAACCTGGGATTTAGTAAGATCACCAAGGTAGCTAAATAGTTTTAATAAATCCAAGTTGATTTGAAAAAGTTATTAAAAAGCTTAAAGTGTACTATCTCTATTTTGTTCGAATTGCAAATTCTAGCTTTTTTGACCTAGATTAATTTAATTCTTAAATTTGACAGCAATACAACAAAAAACTAAATGAAATGGGATTCAGTAAGCTTGATATATATGTAAAATAGCTGCATAGTTTGATGCAAATCCAAGTTGATTTGAAAAAGTTATTAAAAAAATTAAAGTGTACTATCTCTATTTTGTCCGAATTGCAAATTCTAGCTTTTTATACCAAGATGACTTTAATTCTTAAATTTTACAGCAATACAACAAAAAACTAAATGAAATGGGATTCAGTAAGCTTGATATAAATGTAAGATAACTGCATAGTTTGATGCAAATCCAAGTTGATTTGAAAAAGTTATTAAAAAAATTAAAGTGTACTATCTCTATTTTGTCCGAATTGCAAATCCTAGCTTTTTATACCAAGATTACTTTAATTCTTAAATTTTACAGCAATACAACAAAAAACTAAATGAAAAGGGATTCAGTAAGCTTGATATATATGTAAGATAACTGCATAGTTTGATGCAAATCCAAGTTGATTTGAAAAAGTTATTAAAAAAATTAAAGTGTACTATCCTCTATTTTGTCCAAATTGCAAATTCTAGCTTTTTATACCAAGATTACTTTAATTCTTAAATTTTACAGCAATACAACAAAAAACTAAATGAAATGGGATTCAGTAAGCTTGATATATATGTAAGATAACTGCATAGTTTGATGCAAATCCAAGTTGATTTGATAAAGTTATTAAAAAAATTAAAGTGTACTATCTCTATTTTGTCCGAATTGCAAATTCTAGCTTTTTATACCAAGATTACTTTAATTCTTAAATTTTACAGCAATACAACAAAAAACTAAATGAAATGAGATTCAGTAAGCTTGATATATATGTAAGATAACTGCATAGTTTGATGCAAATCCAAGTTGATTTGATAAAGTTATTAAAAAATTTAAAGTGTACTATCTCTATTTTGTCCGAATTGCAAATCCTAGCCTTTTTTTACCCAAATTACTTTAATTCTTAAATTTTTCAGCAATACAACAAAAAACTAAATGAAATGAGATTCAATAAGCTTGATATATATCTAAGATATCTGCATAGTTTGATGAAAATCCAAGTTGATTTGAAAAAGTTATAAAAAAAATTAAAGATGCCTATCTGAATTTTTATATAATAATTTTTTTTTTACATATTGTAAAATTAAATTCTTTCATTTCACAGCAATAAATCAAACTACCTAATAAGCTTGAATTTTGTAAGATCAATATTTAATTTAGTTAGATGGGCTGATTTACACCAGTCAAAACTAAATTTGAAGGTCAAGACTAGTCGAGACAGGTCGAGACTGGTTGAGACTGAGTCGAGACTAGTCGAGACAGGTTGAGACTAGTCAAGACAGGTCGAGACAGGTCGAGCCTTGGTCAAGACCATTTCAGACTACACAAAGATCATCAAGTACTGAATCAGACTAATTAAGTAAAGTCGAGACCTAGTCGAGTACACTTAAGTACAGTTAAGTACAGTCGAGACAATGTCGAGACTAGTCGAGTAAAATGTGTGCTCGATTTTACTGGTCGAGCACAAAAACTGGTCAATTCAGACTCTGAGGAGTTTGTAGTGTCTGTTGGTTTCATCTTGATCAATTTTCAAAAGATACTTTCTATTAAAATATTTCCTTGTATCTTGTATGCTTCTTTAGTAAAACGGAAAAAGAGGCTCTACACATCATGTGTCGCTCACATTTATTTAGGTCAACATTAGTTGACCTCTTTCCAACTCCATCTACCATTTAAATCTTCTAACAATCAAAAGTGTTTTTGAGTTATTCCCATATTGAAGAATACGCTTATGAGCAGCGGACTTTCTTTTGAAAAAAACATCACGTTCAAATATAATGAATTCTAACTAAATTTACGTACTATTAAAAGTGCTGGACTTGATGAGAGATAAATAAATAGTAAGTCAGACCATTGTACGTAGTCCAATTACACCCATAGGATAAGCTATATATATCAAAATTATAGCGGCATGTCTGACATATCTTCATTAAAATCTTCCAAGCCTTCGTTATTCTTCAGCTGAATATCTTGAACAAAGGTTAAACTTATACTGTTGATGTTCGATCACTGAGTCGGTGACTTTTTGTAATTTTTGTTGGGTTTTGATTCTGTATCCAATTAATACAGAAAGGTCTAGATTGAATGACTCATTTCTATATTCTTTAATAATTTGGGACCATTTTGCTCTTTTCTTTACTTGTTTGTCCTTTATTCATGTTATACTCTTTTTCAAATTTTAGCATCCTATTGATCTATATTCTTCATATGTTTGCCCAATTGTCTCTTTTTATAATTTTTCTGGTGTATTATGTTCTAATTGTTAAACTGTCAAATTGGTAGACCCTCATGATGATTTTGTTTCCCTTTCATTCTATCCGCAAACCTTACTAAACCAAAGAAATATGTTTCGTTTCCTTCTCATATCACATAAATCTTAAAGTCTTTTTTGTCTTTAATATAAACTGAGAAAGCTTGAATTTGGAAGCTTTGACCGGCTGTATTGGTCATACGAAGACAGTTGGAGAGTCTCCCACAAGTAAAAAAAATACATGAAAATACTTATTTATATTTCGTACAGACATTGTAAGATAACGAGCTGCTTACAAAAAGACGAATCATTGGGGTTATATATATTTCTTTGCCACAGAATTGGATGCGAGGAGATTGTGAACATTAGGAGGTTAATTGTATTATACATGACATTGGACAAAGCCAACATAACTAGTGGTAGTAAAGGCGAAGGCCTCAATCTAAACATAACTTAGATGTGTGGCTATTAGTCGTCTGTTTTAGGTTTACCAATCAGAAACGGAAGTTAAAAGTAACCAATATCCATTAATTATGAATTCGGAGGAAACTCAACCATGTTTTACACAATTATGTCTTCCTAATTGTTTTATGTTATTAAGTTTTGCTTTACCTTTTTGAATTTTGCTTTTACCCTATATGGAATTTACTGACCCCATATATATCGTATTAGGTTACTAACACACCATGTAACTAATAATATTTAAACAATCTTCATCATGGTGAGGTGTCTTATCTTATTTTCTATATCATCCAAGGAGTGGTTTGTCAAGAGGTTTATTTGCTTTTAATTTATCAGAACTACCTCATTTGTACCTATGGCTGTTCCAAAAGAAAAACACTATTCATATAGCTCAGGGAACAAACATCATTACTTTATTTACAAACGTAATGTTAGTCATTTAGTGATCGGTGTGCATCCAGGTGTTGTATCAGGATAACTGAAATTAGCTTCTTTCTTCTATGTTCAAAAAAATGTCCGAGCTTCTTTAATTGTATTAACATATGTAAATTAATGCAGACCATTACTGATAAAACATTGATAATGGATTATTCGAACCTGAAAACACATTTAATCATATCCGAAAAAACGCGTTGAATCTGATGAAAAAAGAAAAAAAATCAATAAAATGATAAACTCATTAACAATTAAAAGATTTTTTGGTTTGAAATGGGTCCTCCAATAATTCCATAAGAAATACAGCTTGGTGTTACAGGGATGCACACTATATTTCATCAGTTACCATTTTTATACTTTTCCTAAGCTTCCTATGTCACTACCATCTATATGACATATCATCATGTAGACAGTCATTGCAACAACTACGAAATGCTGAATGGAGACTTTCAGAGCGTAGTACTAAAATTGCTTGTAACGAGTACGTGAATTCAATATTTTGTTGTGGCACAGCTCACCAATCAATGGTTGAAACAAACATTACTAGGATAACTTTCCCAATAGCTTGTGCGCTTGATGGGTGTAATAAAGTCAGTGCTGCATCAAGGCTGTCCAGTCTCATCTGAATCTACCAGGCATGCATGTACATGTAATTTCGTATCATATTGACTTTTAAAGAAATATCTTAGCAAAATAGATCCTGTACTCAGAAATCACAGAAGTTGCATTATTTGTATTTCAATTAACAGACACTTTAGGCTTGATTCATGCAAAGGATGAAAACAAACTTATATTAAAATAAACTGATTCTCGAAAACTTTTGTTGTTAGAGTTGATTTTTTCATTTACGGATAAAATGACATAAAAAGTAAAATAACACAAATACCGATCTGCGGGAAAAATTCAAAACGGAAAGTCCCAACACATTAAACTGGCATATTTCCGACTTGGTACAGGAATTCTTTTATGTAGAAAATGGAGGAACAAACCTGGTCCTACAGCCAGCTAAAACCGTATGACAGCCGCACAAGATTCCATCATATCGACCACGATGTGTGAACAAAAAAAACCCCAGACACAACAGGCAGAAATGTCAGAAACAGGGGCACAGCAGTTACAATTGTGTTATAATCTTAATCACTGTGAAGTCAAACAAACATATCAACAAAGAAAATAAAAGTCATATATACATAGCATATAAGTAAACACGGAAGACAAGAACACACAAAATAATATAGCACAATGACAAAACAACGTAATGTATGAGTACCGAGCCAAGTCAAATGGATATTACCAAAAAGTAAAATCACAAAAATACTAAACTGCGAGGAAAATTCAGACGGAAAGTCCCTAATAAAATGACAAGCTCAAACACATCAAACGAATGGACAACAACTGTCATATTCCTGACTTGGTATAGGAATTTTCTCATATAGAAAATGTTGGATTAAACCCGGTTTTATAGCTGGCTAAACCTCTCACTTGTATGTCAGTCTCATAACACTCCATTATATTGACAACGATATGTAAAAAAAACAAAAAAACAGACATAATAGGTAACAATATAAAAACTAGGGGTACAGCAATCAACATTGTGATATTATCTTAATTACTATAAAAACAAAAAAAATATGTTAACAAACATTTACCATGGCACAATAACACATTGACGGGATGTATACGTACAGAGTCATATGTAACACAGAAACACAAAAAGGCATATAGACAAAGCATATTAGAAAAAAATGAAAGATAAGAATACACAAATTATCATAGAACAATAACACAATGACGGGATGTATAAGTACAAGTCACGTCAAATGGATACCACCGAAAACAGACTTACAGTAAATGTAATATTCATAAAGACAAATAAAAGAATACTATAATACGTTATGAAGATGCTAACAATGTCAGTACGCAGAATCTATATATCAAGACCATCATGTAATATTTGTAAAGTTGATACGGGATATTAATCAACAAGGTCGTGGTACCTTCCGATGAACCTTTTTTTTTATAGAAAATTCGAGATATTCTTTGACATACCCCTGGTTCGTCAACTTTCTGCTCAGACCTTAGTGACGTTTAACAAAGTCTGAGTAATTGCTGCATGCTCTTGAATACCGACTAAGTTGGAAAATGAATATCCCATATGTAGGTGAAGGTGGTTTATTACTACTAAGGATGGGGATATTGATAATTTTAAAATTAAAATCGTCTCGTTTGTCATAGATTCTGGTACTGAGATGATCGTGTATGTCAAATTTGTGGTATAAGTCTAAAAATGAGGCGAAGGAAGCCGTGACTGTTGTTTCTTGAATTTTTAATTCTAGGGGTTATGTTAATGGAAAGAACATCATCAATATATCTGAATGTGAAATTAAATGACATAGCTTCTTAGGTCTACTTGTTTTTGAAAAGTGTCTGGAGGAACTCCGATTCATATGAAAATAAGAAGAAGTTGGCAATGAGAGGCACACAATTCGTTCAAATAGGAATGCCGAAAAGTTGTTAAAAAAGTCTATCCCCAAATTCAACAAATATGTTGTCAATAAGAAACTCCAGCATACTGATCACTTATTCCTCTGTGTAGCATGTTTTACCTTTTTGTTCATTATTAAGAAAATATGTCGAATGGTATCCTGAAGTAATAAATTTATAGTGTATGCTACCATTTTTATGTTGAAAAGCATTGTGGAATATTTCTTTTAGACGATTTTTCAATTTCACATGGGGAATTGTGGTATACAGGGTTGAAAAATCCAAAGTTTTGATAGAATTAATTTCAAAAAAAGATCTATATTTAAAATTATCAAGAAGTTCTTTAGAGTTTTTTTTTAGAATCCACATATTGTTGATACCACACGCGAGTAAACAGTTTACAGTATTTTTTAAGACCCTCTTTCACTGCAGACAAATTTTTTTGTCAGGCAAATGGTCAATTCGTAAGTCTAACATGCAGATGATTCGGCAATATACCTTGAAGCTTAGGTATCAAATACAAACAAATTAAGTCCTCCGATTTGTTGTTCGATGAAATGTTCATTGAATCCAAGAAGGACTTATGACACTCGTATTAGTACGATTTTCATACAGAGACAATATTATTTGAAGCTTTGTCGGCAGGAACAACAACATACTAATTGTGAAGAAATGATGGAAATTTTATAGTTTCTTTGTCTCTGAAAACGGACTTTGGTCGATCATTCACACAGTTTTTCAACTTGCGAATGCGACGTTTTATCAGAGACCTGAATGTTTTGACCCAAAAATAGACTAAACAGTAAAAGTAATAATTTCCAAAAACAGAAGATAAAAGAATACTGTAAAACGTTATTAAGATGATAAACAACGTCAGTACTTAGAATATTTACTTCAAGTCCATCCTGTTTTATTTGTGATATATTGAAGTTTGATCAACAAGGTCTTGGTTTCTTCCGATGAACTTATTTTTAGGAAAAGAACGAGAAGTTCTTTGAAGTACCCCTGGTTCATCAACGACTCAGACACTGGTGATGTTTTACAAAGTTTGAGTTGCAGCTTTAAGCTTTTGGATTCAGAATGGGTTGGGAAATATATATCCCATATGCAGGTGAAGTTAGTACATTGCTACTAAGTTGGGGGAAATTGCTAATTTAAAAAAAGGTACCAATTTTTATGTCTCTTCAGTAATGCTCGAAGGCAAAATATTTAAATATCCAAAATATGATTAAAATGTGAATAGCGGATCAAGATGGGTCATAGTAAAAACAAAATCAAAACAAAGACATCAGAGTTTTTTGGATGAGGGAGATATATTCAATTTTAAAATCATTCAAAATTTTTACAAAAGCAAATTTAAATCAAACAATATCCGTATATTTATGCCAATTCTGAAGTATTGGCTACTGTGCTTGATGATATCCCATGTGTAATAACATTTTAAAATTGTCTGTTGTTAACTTGAAGATATTAAAATTCTTTTGAAAACCTTTAAAAATAGTAAATGAACAAAAGGCCGGTAAATGCTGCCCAAATACGTTTGTGATTTAAATTTTGTAGACGTTGAATGTTCAGTAAGTATATATCGAATGGCAATTAACATATTTTTGTAAAAACATTTTTGTATACGGTTATATTTTATTCATGTAATTAAAACAGTTGATTATAACATTCACTTGGTAGTGCCTTAAATCTCACTGATAAGGATCGATGTATCCAGGCTTAACCATGCATTTCGCTTTAAACATATTTTAATTTTTATTAAATAAAACTTGTGAGGCAACCATTTGTCTCTCTTTTATTATCACGGGATAACAGTAAGATTTTTTTTCAAAATTTTGACATGATATGCTAGCTATGTTTTCTTCTTTTCTCATAGTACGCTAAAAGTATTACGTGAAATTACATTTTTTTGTGATTTTGTGTTACAACGTACTCTATCAATATTGTACATAAAATTGAGTATGGAATAGGGAATGTGTCACAGAGAGAAAAATCCGACTAACGAGCAGAAAACAGCTGACACCAGCAATGGGTAATCAACACAGCGAGATAATCCCGTACCCAGAGGCGGGCGTCAGCTAGCCCATTAACAAAATATGTACTAGTTCAATGAAAATGGACGTCACACTAAACTGCAAAACATATAAATGAACAGAAATAAAATAAAAACATACACGAAGACCATGCCGAAGCTCCTAACTTTGGACAAAATGAGCCGAGGTTAAACATGTTTAGTGATATCTCAACAATCCCCTATACCTCTAGCCAATGTAGAAAAAAAAACAATACCACTGGATAATAAATAAAGACCTTCTTTTATGACACTCAATAATCAATGAACTGGTATGTTTTGGGATCTTAATTGCAAAATAACAGAAATGATACGGCTGCCACTTTACTGAATTTTATCATACATCCATGTTTGTTTGCTCCAAGTCCAGGCAAATCAAATAGTTTTATTGTCAAGTTATCATGTTCTAAGTTACTTTTACAGTTTCACTGAGGTTATTTGATTGTTAAGTTGTTGTAGTATGATAGATGTGAACAAAAAATAAAGGTACACCTTCACTTTTAATATGAGGGAATTCTATAATGGTAAAACGAATATTGGAATTATTCTTTAGAGGTTTTATACAGAAGTAAATTGTAGAATTCATATTTACAAAATTGACAGCTAAGACGAACTTTGAATTGATTTGTTTTAATCTATTTTCTGACTTCATTCCCTTTTTTATTTACATTAATTATGTGAAATGGATACATGCTAATTTTTGTCTTCTCTTTTTAATACATATTTTAATTTGTTATCATCTTTTAAAAAAGATACTTCCTTAGCATATTGAACTTACAAAACCAAATGGTTTGTTGTGTCTTTTAAAACTTTTAAACGCTCAGCTCTTACAGTTTTTTTATGAATTGTATATTGTATAAGGCATTCATAAAAATTCCAATTGTAAAACAATATGTGAAAACCTAGGAATTGTGCAGGTTAACAGAATGTCTAATAATTGTTAGTATATAAGTATGTTTAGTGTATGATATATAATATGAAATATCAATTTGTAACTTTATATTGTTCGTTTGTTTTTTAAAAAATGGAATGACTTAAATGTGAGGTTATAAAGTGTCCCTATTCCTCGTAGTATGAAGGCTGTTGTGTTCAGTAATGTATTAATTTAACAAAAAAATCAGTATAATGATAAAGAGATGTGCTATTATTGCCAATGTGATAATTATACACCAGAGTTCAAATGACGTAGATGTTACAAGTTATAGGTTACCGTACAATAACTCCCACACTGTGTATTTGGCTATAAAAGGACTCGTCTTGGAACTATTCAAACGAAAAAGAAAACGGCATAATTCATCACAATTCAATTTACGAAACACATATATGACAAATATAAACCATCTATAACCACTCACATACAAAATACTGACCTCGGACATGCATATAAAAAATAAACATTAACATGTGTGTGCGCGCCGCGTGACTCTCCTCCCTACATGGGACAGTGTTCTAACAGCACAATATTAGAACAAATTGTAAAAAAACAATGGAAAATAGCTTAACTCAAAACTCAATAGACTGGTTAGAAGCACAAAACAAAAGTCTGAGTTGCAGCTGCAAGCTCTTGAATACCGAATGAAGTGGAAAATATATAACCCATATGCAGGTGAAGTTGGTATATTGCTACTAAGTTTGGGGAAATTGCTAATTTCAAAAACGGTACCAATTTTTATTTTTCAGATGCGCGTTTCGATGATTAATGTATCTTTAGTGATGATCGAAGCCATAATATTTGAATATCCAAAATATGATTAAAATGTTAAATAGCGGATCAAGGAAATCAGAGTTTTGCATGAGGGAGATATATTCTTATTTCAAAATCATTCAAAAATTTCACAAAAGCAAATTTAAGTCAAACAATACTCGTATTTTCAGAAATCACAGTTACTGTTAAAGAGAGGTAAAAAATCAAAAAAAAAAATCATACTCATAGAAGCTTCAAATCTAATTGCAACTAAGATATCAATATTCTCACATAAAAATTTCAATTTCGACACAGA
The DNA here is from genome assembly GCF_965363235.1 of Mytilus galloprovincialis. NCBI lineage: Eukaryota > Metazoa > Mollusca > Bivalvia > Mytilida > Mytilidae > Mytilus > Mytilus galloprovincialis. Next base: position 11,048,415 of record NC_134850.1, on the reverse strand, counting down.
GAAACTTATTAGAGAACTTCGAAAAATAAATGTCATCTCCGCTATTACTGATGTCAAATAATTTACTGATCTGGACATGGGTAAATAAATAATAATAGAAGCCCTAAGTGGTCCGAATAGCTAATATGTCCAAAATTTGCCTTTTTCATAAATATCAAGGTAATAAGTTAAAAACTCTCCCTAGAATCAAATGTCCATCATAATAAAGTCATGAAAAATGGAATGATGAACGATATGATTTGTTAATCTCAAAGTGTTTTGTATCACAATTCGCTCTTAAAACTTTCCCACTACCACTATCATAATAATTGTCTTTATATCCAAAAAGCTAAACATTCATACAAATAATAAAACTGTAAATACAGTCGTTTGCAAATCTTGCTTAATTAGCAGTTGTTCTTCCCTGTATACACAATTTTGTTCAATGAGATTAATATGTAATTCCGTTTATGAAGATATATGACAGTAATTTGCCTTATGATCACATGATCCTGTTTTTTCGTAATGACAATCATATTGGTTTATACACCTTAATTCAATCATAAAATCACACCTAAACACCATAAGGATCACTGATCTCTGAGACAAAATTACAGAAAATAGAAATCAAACTTCATCTTATTCATAATCTTTTTTGGTTCTGGCAATGGCAACAATTTTTTTTAGACAGTACTGAGGTATGAATGACCCTTTGGTACCTTTTGCCTTTCTTTTACTTGCATCACCTCAGTATGGAGAATATATCTCCAACTTGATACAATATTCCTGGGCTTACGTTTCTTTCACCTATTTGAAAGGTATTTTCAGGTTTTGACTTATGATTTTATATTTCCTTTTAGTGTCTTCTGTCTTAATTTAGGAGCATTAACTTCCATGCAAGTTAAGGTTTTAGACTTTTTGTTGTAGAAAATGAAAAAAGACAAAACTTGACATTTTAAACATTTTTTTCACTTGTCCAAATTTCAGGAAGTATTAGGAATTTCAGAATGTAAATTTTTAAAATCCTTTTTGTTCCTGATATGTTGTTTCAATCATAGCGATGCATGTTGGATGATAATCCAGAATATCATTGGCTCAATAGTGTCAAGAAGAAGTGCAATATATTTTTGCGAGGCATTTCGTGTGGATGTTTATTCATTTGTTAATGTTTTGTACGCACAATAAAATAGCACAATAAAATAGATTGATCGTTCGCTAAACGTCGAGTTGCAAAATATTTCATTCATATTGAGGACAGAAAAAAAATTACAATCAGCAAAAGAGGTTGGTTATGCAAATCGTGTTTGCCACCATAAATAGTTACAAATGTAGACTGTCACTGAAAAAAACCACATGGCAACTGTGTTTCAGGTCATCCACGTCAGCACGACGTGTGTGTGTATTTGTAGATACCACAGAGCCAAAATGTCGCCTCACTTTAGCAAGGGAATCAACAGTCTGACAGGAGAAATCCAGATCAACTCTTGTCCTAGAATGAGATAAAATAAGCAGGTGAACCGTATTGACTGGGGATATGTACAGTGGGATATTTAGTGACAAAATATAACCTCTCCTGTGAACACTTAAACAAGATATTTTCAATGTTTGTACCGTTTTAACAAGGAAGCTATCGATTATAAATTCACGGGAAAACATTCTGGTAAATAATAAAAATTGAAGTTGAAATAAAAACAAAACTTCCTTTTAATGTTATCGTTTTTCTCCTTATATAGGAAAAGACGAATACAGCAGGCTACAGAAGCTTGATGTAAAATGGGTTTAAAATGTTGCTATGCAAATCCATTCCTGGAGTACTTTTTTTTTATCAATAAGCAGCAAAGATTTACATTTTGTTTGTTTTTTGTTTTAAAAGATTATACTGCAATTATCTTGATAAATACTGAACATAAACATCGTGCATTTGCATGCACAGTTCAACAAATAATTTCTTTAAATGTACAACAATTATTGAAAAATAGCGTTTTTTTTTCAGTATCGACTACGGCATTGTTTTACATTTGATTCCGTTCCACTGTTAATTGAATTTTCTTTTGGTTTTGTTCCCTAGACTTTCCATTGTGTAAGCTCTACAATACAATAAAAACTTATTCATATCATACTTTTTACTTCAAAATACGATATTAAATTAAAGGTCTTAAAGATTATAAAAAGGATATTACATCTTTATTTTTTTTAATTCTTTTATTTCGAAACTTTTCTACTTTAATGCATTTAATCTGAATGTTTCTGAGGGTCTGGATGATAAAGAGAGGGGCGGGTCAATTCGGTGAATGTGTGAATTTTTATAATATATCGACAATTCACTTACAAAAATACTTTTTTTTTGTTTTGAATTCTCATGTTCGTTTTTTCTTTCTTTCAATTGAACATTAATTGTTATGTTAGTAACTGAACTTTACATCATTATCATTGAACAATGTTGATAGTATCATGATTGTATACAGAAAAGTTTTAAGATAAGCGATTACCGTCATTTTTACTTATTCTACTGTGATCAATTATTAATTTTATGTACAGAAGGCGTACGAAGTTTCGTCATTCTGCTAATCATTTATTACTGTAATAAGTTTTTTGTTTACCTTATTGATTTTCACACAATTGTTCCTCATATATAAATGCCTGTACCAAGTCGGGAATATGACAGTTTTCATTCGCTTGAAGAGTATGAACTTTTGATTTTGTCATTTAAAAAAGTACTTTCCGTTTTGAATTTTCTATGGGGTTTGTATTTTTGTTATTTAACTTTATATTTGAGCACATCATATAATGTATTCTTTATTTTTTGCCCACTTTACTCTACTCTTAATTTACTAGTATTCTCTAATCTATAAACCCAATTTGAGACCCTTATATAAATGTCAGTTGTCAAGTTTAATATCTTAAAATAAGCAAATTAATTTAACAAAGTCTAGTGTAATATGAATCTTTAATCCCCCCACCCACCCACAAAAACTTCTTTGCAAGGTGTGCACTACAGTCAATTATCAGAGAATTTTGTCAAGGAAGATTTTAAGATATGGTTATAATGTTGAATAAAAGTATAATATCATAACAAGTACAATGGGTTTTGTAAAAAAGGTCTGAAAAAATCTCAACATGCTTCAGTCACTTTAATTTAATTAAAAATCTCTATACATAAGGAAATATTTTTCTATCATTTCACAGATTTTTATTTCATTAACTTCATTTGAATCGATATAAATAGTTTCAGATTACAATTTGTCATCTTGATTTTCCATTGTTGTAAAATTTCCTTGTTCCAATGTTGACTATATAAAACAGTGATTTATTTTCAAAAATATATATTTTTAACAATTATACTGAATAAATGTAGGTAGTTCACTGATGATGGAATAAAACAACAATAAACAAATAAGACAAGGACAAATAAATAATTAAATACAATGGAAATGTAATACTTAAAGGTAAGACGTTTAAATTAATTGCAAGTAATTGTTGATGTTGTTAGTATAACCTTTTACAATTTTGTATAAAGATCTTTTGGTTAAAATTTATCCTTACATCTTGCCATTCGGTAGTGAAAGGGAGAAAAAATATCAATTTGAGACTCTGTTAGGTGTGTGTCACTAACCTTGACGAAGGAACACTTAAAGGTAAGAAGTTTTCACAAATTTCAAGTTAACCATTTGTTGGTGCTGGATACCAGGATTGAAATTTTGTTCGCCAGACACGCGGTTCATCTACAGAAGACTCACTTTTGACGCTCGAATAAAAAAGGTTAAAAAAAATCCGAATAGTTAAACCATTGTGGTGACGTCAGCCTATTCATTTACCGTGGATTCTTTTTCTAGAATCAACGCTTCCTAAATCCGTCGCTGAAATGGACTCACCAGATTATATTCTATTGTTTCCTTTGTGTGCCTTATATCATTAAGTTTCAATTGACAAATAACCTGATTTCTGTTCACTTATGGAATTATTTTCAAAAACTTACTATCATTTTTGTAATTTCTATATGCCTTCACTGGGAGTCGTCCATAAATTTTGTAACTTGTTACTGACATTAACATATCGACGAAACCTCTGGGCTACCAATCAGTTAAGATTTAAAAGTGTATTTTATATATATAAATGAATATATGGTATACATCGGTACAACGGACACACATGACTTGTACCTTTATATATACATAATAGGTAATCGTATAGTATGAGTTGGTAGACACGAGGTTTCGTAGTTAAGATAAATGTGTTAAAGCTAAGGACTTGTCTATAAAGGTTCGAATCCCTGAATTTTCTTTGTTGTTCCAATAGTCTAGATTTCCAGTTTTTGTTATTGTTTTGAATGTTATTGTGAATATTTTGTGTAAAAAAAAAGCGATGCTGGTCGTTATTATCGGATAAGAGTTGCCTATTCCATGTTTGAAACAAAACAAAAATGGATTGCATAATATTGGTCCATTTTTGTTTTATAAATTAATATTATATGATTTCATCTGTTTTACTACATAATTTTACAAATTTTAATTCGCAAATTCCTATGCTAGAAAATCGTGATATTACTTGAATTAGGCTTATTGCTAGAAATTTCGGAAACATACTTATTATATGCACTATATGTTTTTTGTCGGGTTGTTGTTCCTTTTGACACATTCTCCATTTCCATTAAGATCAATTCAAATAGATATAAGTTCGAATATCTTATTTTGTAAAAACAGATAACATTCGGATGCCTGATGATTATGAAGATCTTTAAAGGCAGACGTGTTGTGTTATAATATATTTGTATTTTTTTTAACATTTAATTGTGATATCTAATTTATTGTAATGGATCGTTTGACACAATATCATGGTTAATTAAACTCACTTACAATACCTTCTAATTAAGAATAGGAGTTAATTTTCAAAAGACATTATCACAATAGTTTAAGTGATAGATACAATGGATAAGCGTTGATTCATGAAAAACAAACCATTCGCCCTGCGGGCTCATGGTTTCTTTTTCAAGAATCAACGCTTATCCATTGTATCTATATCACAGAAGTAGTTGAAGAGCATTGAGGAACCAAGGTGCAAATGCTCGAAAGATATTTTTTATCCTTTTTTTTACATTTTGGATGTGTCAGCATTTAAAAAACAACAGTTAGATGATATGTTAGTGCTGGTTCGCCCACCGTAATCAATATAAGCAATGGTCACTTTCAAATCTGAGTATGTCAATCGGATAAAGTTAAAAAATAATGTAAAGCCAACCACATATACTAAGATATAAGACATTTTAAGATCATGAATGACATCTTTTTGAAAATACCACTAAACCATATAATATTGATGGTAAAATCAAACTGTTTATGACTATTAAGTTGAATTACATTACGCATCAGTTTTGATACATTACAATTATTATATTGAGTACACATTTTCATAGATTGTTCAAAGTCAGGTATGTAGAAGTCATTTAACATAAATCATAAAATTAGAAAACAATTGTATCAACAAACAATAACCACTAGACTTCAGGTTACTGGCTTTGGACACTAATAATACGGTGGTGTAAAACATGTTTGTTAGCGCTCAATACCCACCCCGTCCTATATCTGAAAAGCTTTACTGTAAACTTACTTCGGAATTCCGAAGTTAAAAACAAAATAATATGTACGAGTCAAATATAAGTCAAGTCTCCAACTTGTGTCCTTTCCTCAAATCTGTGTCACGTTGAAGAGCTGATCAGATAAGCAAGAATCTAAATTATACAAATCCGAACAAGGATTCATCCTTATTTAACATAGTTTAAAAAAAATGATAACGGGAATATTTTCTAGACAAAGAGAAATTTTAAATATATAGCATTATGGCCATTTGCATAGCGTAGATAAAAAAAAGTTCCCAATCAATTTTGCCAAATATAATCAAAACTGACTTTTCTGTATTGTCTGAGAGCATGATAAGACATAGCTGATAAAGTTTTGAAAGGCTTGCTTGGCTTGAAACATCTTTTAAATATTTTGTACCCACCCCGTCCTATATCTGAAAAGCTTAACTGTAAACTTTCTTCGGTATTCCGAAGTTAAAAACAAAATAATATGTACGAGTCAAATATAAGTCAAGTCTTTAAAAAATCAGAATGTGAATATATATGTTCAACGCTTTTAGGTCATTTTTTAGTAGCAATAAACCAAAAAACTATGTCAATTGGACATCCTTTGATACTATATATGCCCTTGAATTTTTACTAGATAACATTTTTGTTCGCCTTGGGGATTCCGTATATCGTCAGATTATCGGAATTCCAATGGGGACTAACTGTGCACCACTTATTGCGGACCTGTTTTTGTATTGCTATGAATTACAATTTATGACAAAAATAAGCAATTTGTACGATTTGCTCGTGTATGTAACAATATTTTAGATTTTAACGAGAGAAATTTATGTATTACTGAAAAATTATTACACCAGTGTTTTCGATATCACAAATTAGTCAAAACATTTACAAAATTTTATAATCGGTATAAGGACATCATTCGTAAATAAAGCTCAACATGCAAACTTCTTATACGTTCAGGTATTTCACATCCAACTTTTTATGGAAATATTCTTTATAAAGCACAAAGGTGTCAGTATTCACCTCAAAAACTAACAAAACCTTTGAATAGACTTATTAAGAAGGGATACAGTTACGATACTGTTGTCGGGTCATAAAAGATGGCCTATTTTGGCGTTAATATTGATTCACTTATAGGGTCTTTGCATCGGAACTAAACACATTTATTCAAAACCAGTTGTTGGCATGACACGGCTGATGTTATTCTCATATATGTTATGACGGTATGATACTAAACCCCTAAAGGGAAGGATTGTGCCTGATGTTCATATGATGAAATCATAATCTTTCAGTCAGTTTAATTGAAGTCTGGAGCTGGCATGTCAGTTAACTGCTAGTAGTCTGTTGTTATTTATGTATTATTGTCATTTTGTTTATTTTCTTTGGTTACATCTTCTGACATCAGACTCGGACTTCTCTTGAACTGAATTTTAATGTACGTATTGTTATACGTTTACTTTTCTACATTGGCTAGAGGTATAGGGGAGGGTTGAGATCTCACAAACATGTTTAATCCCGCCGCATTTTTGCGCCTGTCCCAAGTCAGGAGCCTCTGGCCTTTGTTAGTCTTGTATTATTTTAATTTTAGTTTCTTGTGTACAATTTGAAAATTAGTATGGCGTTCATTATCACTGAACTAGTATATCTTTGTTTAGGGGCCAGCTGAAGGACGCCTCCGGGAGCGGGAATTTCTCGCTACACTGAAGACCTGTTGGTGACCTTCTGCTGTTTTTTTTCTATGGTCGGGTTGTTGTCTCTTTGGCACATTCCCCATTTCCATTCTCAATTTTATCTCCATCTTGTGTCCTTTCCTCAAATCTGTGTCACGTTGAAGAGCTGATCAGATAAGAAAGGACCTAAATTTTACAAATCCGAACAAGGAATCAGAGCTTTGATTGAGGAAGACATATTTCCTTCTTTAACATAGTTTAAAAAAAATGATTACGGGAATATTTTCTAGACAAAGAGAAATTCTAAATATATAGCATTATGGCCATTTGTATAGCGTAGATAATTTAAAAAAAAAATCCCAATCAATTTTGCCAAATATAATCAAAACTGGCTTTTCTTCATTGTCTGAGAGCATGATAAGACATAGCTGATAAAGTTTTAAAAGGTTTGCTTGGCTTGAAACATCTTTTATATATTTTATTTAATTGTTGTAGATCAGCAAAATTATGATGAGGTATGCGAACACGTTGAAATCTCTGATTTATTCTCAATAATGCAAAGCTTTCTTTGATGATTGGTTTATTGTTACTAGCCTACATGCAGTTGAAAAAACTTCAATATTCAAATTCATGTAACAAATTTATATCTTTAGAACTCTAAAAATTACTTACCGTGAGTAGAAAACCTTCAACCAACAGTTGCATCACCCAGTGGTTTAAAGTTAACCAATGGAAAAAAAATTGAGTTATAATCAATGAATAGTAAAGAACAATAAAACTTTTGAAAAAAATACATGTTATCCTAAGTTGAAAGAAAAATTAAATAAATAAAGGTATTAATAGTGCAGAAAAAAATAAGAATTGTAAAAGAGCAAATGAAATTCACGATAATCTTTCAATTACGGAGCTTTAATTACCTTATAGCAACTATGCATGTTTTCTTAAAATAACATGTTGCCAATGAGACAGCTATTCACCAGAGTCCAAAATGATATACAAAAATCGGTAATCGTACGGACTTCAACAATGATGACAAATGGAAAACAATACAAACGAGAAAACTAAAGGCGTGATTCATGTACAAAGCAACAAAACAAAATACAAATATGACAAACAATAACAAACGACAAACACTGAATTACAAGCTTCTAACTTGGGACAGACACATACAGAATGTCACGGTAAGAAACATGTTTGCGGTCGCCAAACCCTCCCCTTACATAGGACCGAGGTTTAACTGTTCAACATAAGAACACACTATAAATAAACTCGTCATATATAACAGGATACGGGAAATTGTCTTCAAGTTAAAAAGGAAAAATTAAATGTGCGAAGTTGATGAGTATAGAGGACCAAAAATTCTGAAACGTTCTGCGTGATACAGCTAAGGTTATATATTTTAGGAGTAGAAATTCCTTAGTATTTCAAAATTAGTTGAAAAGGACTCAACTCATCAGATCGATGAGAATATAAAAGACAAAATGCACTGATCTAAGAGTACTCGCATTTACTGAAAGATAGTTCAGTGGGATATACAGTGAACGAAAACAACAGAAAATTCACCGTTCTTATGATAGAGTCGTGAAAGTCATGTATAAAATAATACCGGTGACGATACTGATCAAAAGTTAATTCAAATAAATTTTGTATATTTTAAAAAATTATTTGTTAAACTATTTTATTAGAAATATACATGCAAATACAAAATGCTTTATGTTCAGTATTTATCGAAAAATTCATGTACATACAAAATCGAAAGATCTTTCGGGTCACCAATTTTTCTGAGTGTTCAAAAAAGTCCTTGGCATGTTACATTTTCTCAAAGTTTGCTTATTTTTTCACACCTAAGTTACCGAGCACACCTGTCTGCTCTTGTCACATGTACATTCAATAGAGAACTATTGTCTTTTCGTGAGTATAAACATTTAAAAGTCTGTTTGTGCAGGTGAGAAAAGTAAAGATAACTATTTTGATAAAGTAGGTATCTTTCTATATCATTTTGTATTCAATTTTATGAAAAGGTCGTCTCGAGTTTTGTACAAGTATTTGCGATCTTCTCGGTCGATTCACATTCAATGTTTTCATCGAGATAAAGTCTGCTTGATTTTGCTTAATAACTTAATTTCAAAAGTGCCGATCTTTGCTGCATATCAAATAATTCCTTTTGATTTTTTTCCATAACTTTCTCTGATTTAGCTGTATATATATATATATATACGAATAGTTATGATGTTCCAGAGAGGTATACAGAAAATTAAAAAAAATCATTAAAGTTGCACTCCAGGAATTTATTCGCATAGCAACACTTTACACTAATTTTACTCCAAGCATCTCTAACCTGCTGTATTCGTCGTTTTGTACTTAAGGAGGAAAATGATAACGTTGAGTTGAAGTTTTTTTTTATTTCAATTTATTTCAATTTTAACTATTTACCAAGACGTTTTTTCCGTGAATCCATAATTGATAGCGTCCTTGCTAAGATGGGAAAAACATTGAGAAGATCTAGTTTTCAGTTTTTACAGGGGAGATAATATTTTGTTACTAGGTTTCCCACTGAGTTCAAAGGCGATAACTACTAACAAAAAAAAAATCATCAAGTGAGCATTTAAAACAAACAATTAAATAACTAGTGTGACAAATTGATCATGTAAACATACTTGAAAATAATATTTTGCTATTTTTTCTTGATTAGCCAAACTTTCTATTACTCATATAGTGTATGAATAAATAATGGATAAAATTATCATTCCCGATTAATACTATTGTTTCAATTCTATGAATGTTGTTTTTTTATTTCCTTTTTCATTGTTATTTTTTTCACTTCAATAAATGCCCTTTTCTTGGTTTCAGTTTTCAATTTGTCATCTAAATTGTTTCATTGTAAATTGTTCTTGATTAAAAGTTAATATATAAATCAGTCATTAATTTTCAAGCATTAAATCAAGTTAACAATTAAATAGAGTATGTGTCAGGAGTTAAATGACAATGCAAGCAGAAAACAAAAACCAAATTAGACAATGAAAGTAAACTATTAACTACATCTCATAAAAACATCACATTCTATCGAAATATCCTTGTTCAAGTAAAAAAGGTTAAAAAAAAAATTTAACACACAAGAAAAAAAAACAGAGAGAGAGAGAGAGAGAGAGAGAGAGAGAGAGAGAGAGAGAGAGAGAGAGAGAGAGAGAGAGAGAGAGAGAGAGAGAGAGAGAGAGAGAGAGAGAGAAAGAGAGTTGATGCAACAGCTATGTACTCTTGATTCTAATGAACTTAATGAGTAAGATAAAAAGGACTTAACAATAAATCACAGAAATAGATTTTGTCAGTCATAAGGTTTTACGCAGCACTATTAAGCTATGAAGAGATTTTACTACACAATTATAATTTATGCTGTCCAACATATTCTTAGTTTCTTTTCACAGAATATATAAAAATATAAATCTTTGTAAGATCTAGTCAAATATTTATAGTTTCTCACTTGCTTTCCATCACGATATAATTAACCAGACGTTTTTTTCAAACACAACCAAATCACCCACCATGACAGCATTTTGTCCAATCACAGAAAGGATTTTCGAGCATGCGTATTCTGTTGCCATAGTTAAGCGTCCTTAAGTTCAAAGGGCACAAACCAAAACTATACCGACTACGTCGGAAATATCTCTCTAAAACAAAGGGAGTACAATTATAGTTAACAGGATAGACTTGCAATGCAAACTTCTAGAAGCTGAACGTTTCCAAAATTTAAAAAAAATACTCATTTATATGTTTTCAGATTTGCTTAAATGAAAACTGCAAATTAATTTAATAAAGAGTTTTGATATTCTATTTTATAGAATGACATGCTCAAAATGACGGGAATGTCTATAAATACGTGTGAATCCTTGAGTTTCTACAAATATCTGTGCAACAAGATTGGTTATGAGGAGGCCGTGAGAACAAGAAGGTTGGCTCTCGTTATTAGTGACATTGGACAAAGAAATGATTTTATAACTAGTGGAAGTCAAGGTGAAGGATTCAATTTAAAATACAGTGATCTAGATATAATGCAAATTGATCCTGGCTTTACAGTATATGAATCAGAAGCAGAAGTCGTTTTTAAAAAGCATAGGCTTCCGTTAATTATGAATACTGAGGAGACACAACCATGTTTCACACAACTTCATCTTCCAAATCCTCCAGACATTCAGATTGATTTTTCTATAACAATTCAGAATATGTTTCAAGAATATCATATGAAACGTGCGCTTTCAAGTGAACTTTTCAAATTGTTCTATTTGTCTTGGCCCATGTTTCATCCATCTATCACCACTAAAGTTCATGGTCCATGTATAACAGATGAAAAGGATAGGTATGATTATGCAAGATGTTTGAAATGTGACCAATGGATTACAAGACCACGTACATCATGGCCTTCACCTAAACTTATTTCTAATATAATATCTTGTGGTGTCTTGTTTGTTCCGATTGGCTGCAAAGGATCCATAAATGAACATCTTGAATGGCGAATTTCATTTTCTATAGCAGAAAAATTCCTTATATTTTCCTTTAGCCACACCCAATTATTATGTAATGCTATGTTAAAAATCGTACTGAAGGAAATAGTAGAGAGACATGAAGACTTGAAAGGTTTATTGTGTTCATATTTCTTAAAAACACTGATGTTTTGGATTTCAGAAGAAATAGAACCATGCGTATGGAGACCAGATAATATTATTCAATGTTTTATGGCATGTCTCAAAAGACTGCTGTACTGTGTTAAATACTTAATATTGTCACATTATTTCATTCCTGACAATAACTTGTTCTTTTTAAGGTTCAATACTTATAACAAAGAAAAAATGTTCACCATACTAATGAATCTGTACGAGCAAAGAATTAATTGTTTTGCATCTTCTGAGACCCTACAAGATTATCAAGGTCAGTCGTATGAAATCACTGAATCCCTAGTAAGCGGACACATCAGTTTCTTTCAACAAACAATACCAATATTATGTACTAGTCTTAATCATGCTAGAGTTGATAGGTATTCAAGACTGCTGTATAATTTTTTACATCATACCAGAAATGGGTTGACTAAAGGTTTATTCGCTTTACATTTATCAAGAGCATTTATGTTTCTTCCAGCATCAAAACCTTTTCAATATATCCCAGGAAACAGACACAATTATGGCCTGTACAAACGTGATCTTAGTCATTTAATTATCGGTTTACATTTAGATGCAGTTTCAGGATTATTGTTGTTAGCTACTTTTTCCTATGTCCACAAAAATTACAAGGCCTCATTAACAGTGATAACATATTTATTGCAGAAATACACAGACGAGAAAATCTCCATTTCATTATTGCTATATAAGAACTCATTTACTCGTACTCAAAAAAATATGTTAAATCTGATGAAAAAAGAAAACGTTTATACAATAATAAAATCATTATTGATACATCCTTTTAGATTTCAAGCAGATGGATCAATAGTTCCTCAAGAACTTAAAGTAGATGGTAGAGGCCCCCATGATCGTTTTAATTCGTTATCTTTGGCACATTTTTTACGTTTTCTGTGTTACTACCATCTACATGACATTACATCATGTAGACAGTCTTTAGAGCGACTTGAACATCTTCGATGGACACTTTCAGAATGTGGTATTGTATTGTATTATCCTGAAAACCTAAGTACAGACATATTTTGTGGCATAGCTTTTCAACTAATGGGTGAGCCAGCCATTGCGAGAAAAGCTTTCCAAATAGCTGCTAAACTTGATAAAGATAATCTAACCAGTGCAGCATCAAGATTGCGTAGTCTAATCTAATTATATCCGAATTTCAATTTATATGTAAGTTAGTACAGTCTTAGAAATATTCAAACAAAATAAATCATCGCAAGATTTCCCCCTATTACCACAAATGCAAAGGAAACAATAAAGGTTAGTCATTATTAATTTATATTTATGAATTGAATTGTGTTTTCCCACGGGTCGTTTAAATGTATAATAAGGTCACTGATAATTAATTTTGGGTGCAGCTTCTGGAAATAAAACATAGGGTCAACTTTTTTGCCGTGAAAAGAGTGAGCTTAAATTTGACGCCGTTATTCGATCCGAAATAACATGAAATTCAAGCTGCATTTCAGAATTTGCAGACAATGATCCTTCTTTCTTAGTGTTTTCTATCATTGATGATATGTATACGATTATATTTTTCATTTCTATTTAACAAATACACACTTTTTAGGTGTAGAAAACCCGACTTTGGAGACGGAATTGCGATTCGTTTGACACATATTTCTAATGTTTTTTTTATTGAATATATCGTGTTTCCTTTATATGTAGTTGTTTCTGGCCGGCCACGAACGTCTATAACAATCTTGTTTAGTAAAATTTATTTTGTTTATGTTTTGTTTTATTTTTGATTATTATATGCATAGGGATTTTATGATGAGAATTTTGTAATCACTGAATACCAATATTTGTGAATATTTACGCTCGAAACATTTGGCGTCATCAAGCATGGCGAATGAAATATATTTGTTATATTATTTATCAATAAATAATTTATTTCTAGTATTTATTTGATTGCTTGCCATTATCCTAATTGTTACTTTTAATGACAATTAATTGAACTGAACAAAATTAAAAAAAATTTGACATGAAAAGTTATTAGTTATAAAGAGATCTAAACATAATAAAATGTGGTATTACTGCAAATGAGACAACTGACTATTGAATATATGGCATAGAAGTTAATAACTTTTAAACAGCGAATGGCCTTCATCAACGAGCAAATTTTTGAAAAAAAATTTAGACCAAGAAAGTTGACTCGAAACAAGTATGCTAGGTTAAAGGAATTTTTACTGCGTAAACAGTTTATGGCAAAGAATATTATTTTTCAAACAAATATAATTCAATTGTATTAAAAAATATATCTTCATAGCGCTAAATGTTATTCAACTTGTTATACGAGCTATACTGTACATAACTTGAAAGTTCTTATTGCTAAGGACAAGCAAGTTTATTGCCTACCGGGTCTATTTGATGTGCTACCCTTTTAAGAATTGATACACATTTTATTAAACCTTTCGAAGTTAAATTTATAGAAGCCATTTAAGAGGGAGGTGGAAGATTTTCAAACTCACAGGTCGATGACAACTGACAACACCATGCCAATAAAAAAAAAAAAAACCAAACAAATGTCATCAAAACACAACAAAGAAAACACTAAGAAACATGAACACCACCAGAACCCAGGCAGATCGCATGTACTCAGGAAGGGTTAGCATATCCTACTCTACATGTGACATTCCTGAAAAAAAATCATCATCTAAAAGTTCAATCAAATATAGAAGCCCTTCAATGTTGTACTTTTATACATTATAGTGTTCCAGATACTATATTTTATGTAATTGAAAATAAATGGGTGTTTATATGTAAGGAAATAACCACGTCGATTAAGGTGTATTTATACAGTAGTGAAAGTTCAATACTAGTATACAAAAATAAAAGATGGTATACCGCCATCTTGGATTGTACAATCACAGTACAAAATCGGTCAAGTTATTTACCCAAATCAGCAAATTTGGAAACAGATTTGCAATTTAATGGCTAGACTGTTTATTTATATTAAGAAAACTTCTTAATATATTGTATTATACAAAATATATAACAAATATCAAATTTTTGTTTTTTAAAATCATTTTTTTTCAAATGAGCTATTTAAGGGGAGATAACTCTTTTAATACAAAAATTATACTGGGCTAATAGGGACATTTTTTATTTTTACTTGTGGCAAAAAAACCAAGTTCGGTGACACCATAAATGCATGTTTTCTTTTTATTTTCTTAAAACATATTATGAAACCTATAGCTATCTTCTCACAATTTATTTAAAAATGTTATCTCATAGAACTTTTTTTATGCACACTTATGCGTTTTTTCATGAACAAACTTACCAAATAGTCAATTTTCAACGACTCATAGCTTGAAAAATAGCACGGTGACCCATACCTTTTATTATATTTTTGACAGAAGCATAGTAAAATCTTCATTTTGGCAAATAAGAAGAAAATTCTGTCTCAAAAAACATTTACTTATGATCTACCTTAAGCAAATAACTTTGGATGAGAAAAACAATTGTTTCAACTGTTTCAACTAAGGAAAACTAACGGATCTCAGGCTTCTGGCGTTGGACAGGCACATCACAAATGTGCAGGGGCTTAAACATGTCTGTAAGCGCTCATTACCAGAGGCGGATTGAGGGGGATTAGGGGCCCCGGCCCCCTTCTTTTGTGGGAAAAATTTGGTTGATTATATAGGGAATCACTCAAGCATGACTGGAGCAGGCCCTCTCAGGCAATCAGTGGATTTATAAAATTTCTGTATCCGCCACTGAATATTCCCCTTTTATCAATTTTTACTGTAAACTCATTTCGGTATTCTGAAGTTAAAAAACATATATGATTAAAAGACATGCATCATTATTAGAACTGTATTTGTTTATGATGATATGTAACTATTTCGCATCGGTTTGCTATTGTGTATAGCTAAATCGATTTGATTGACCATTTATGTCACCATTTATGATATTATTATTGATAACGCTAAGTAATGATGAAGAAGTTAATCCTGGACCCTTAGATGGTATACCCTCAACAGTTTACTTAAATATCGTGAATCCTAATCACCTGATATGAGTTATCAGCGTATTTTAAAGGAGATAAAAGACGAGTGTCACATGTAAGACAAGAACTTCTTACCCTCCCGGAAAATCCGTTTTACGGAGTTATACATAAACATCTCAACGTGTTAGAAAAGAATATCCCACTTTAATGTAAACGGGAGAAGGGGTTAAATTTCTTACCAAATTTTGAAGACAGAAGTATTTTTAGACTGTATGTAAGTCAGATAGTGCAATTTTTGTATGGTTTTTCTTCTCGTTACACATACTTTGGAATAGTTTTGTCTACTATAGCTAAAATATCTTGGTAAAATAAATCCTGACACATATATTTAAGACTGAAACTAGAAATTCAGTTTTGGTGATGCAGTATGTTGAATTATCTGCGAATTTTAAAACGGAGGGATTTTAAATAATTCGTGGTAAGCATGGTAAATATCAGTACAATATATTCATATCAAATAACAATTCTTTAAAAAAAACCAACAGATTTAGTCATTGAAAGGAAGTATTAGTCCAAAGTTGACGTTAACAAAAATTACACACCTACAGCAATTAGGCTTAATGTGTTAAAGTGGACATATATATTAAAAACAAACTAAAAAATGTTAACATTTATTCCATTTTTAAGTTTTGGTATTCTCAGAGTTGTAGTTTTGAATTTGTCATGTAAATTTGTCATTGTTTTTTTACTCATTCCTGATGAAGGTAAATCCCAAAAAATATTTCTAAATTTGTATCTTTTTACATTGCTTGTTTTGTCTATGCTGGTTCTCACAAAATTTATTCCATATTATTAGTTTCAGTTTTTGAATTTATCATGTAAATGTTTCATCGTTTTCAAAATTATTCTTGAGGGTAAATCCAAAGAAGTGTTCCATTTCCCTGTTTCAAAGTTACTATATATCAGAAATTCTAAATTGATTTAGAAAAAAAACCCAAAACATTGAACTAAGTTTACAGAAAAAAAAGGTTGGAAGGTTCAATGGAAGCAGACAGCAAAAATCAAATTAGATATTTTGAACTACAATAAAAAGGTTAGATGTTTTGATCAATTTCATGTTAACGTTGTAGGGCTCTGCTCATTTTATTAATGGACAATAAAAGAATACTCTTTATGAAATTGTCTTACAGGAGAGGGAGATATCTACCACAGGAATATATTACCTTAGCTGTATTTGGCATAACTTTTCGGAATTTGGGTCCTCAATGCTCTTTAACTTAGTACTTTATTTGGCCTTTTTAACATTTTTGGATTCGAGCATCACTGATGAGTTTTTTGTAGACGAAACGCGCGTCTGGCTAGATTACAAAATTTAATCTGGTATCTATGATGAGTTTATATATAGTAGCTACGTACTCCTGAACATGAGGGACACACTGACTTAGATAAAAACAGTTTTTTACATAACATAAATCAAAGCAAAACATTTAAGAGGATAAACGATTGTGCACAACACAATTAAACAGTAAGATAAGGTTTTTGTATCAACAGGACAAAAGCACGCCTGGTGGACTATATTTTTTCACATTTAAAAATCTTTCTCTTCGACTGAAGCAATTTATCAATAACATTTACAATACCATGCTGTTGTTGTACAATCACTGAGGTTCGAACTTCCTTTTAAATAAACATCCTTTCGATATAAGGATAGTGTACATACGCATTACAATTTTTCTTCAGATTGTTTTAAAGTGGTATCTTAGTATTGGAAGTTGTACTATTTATGACGTTAATATATGATTGATGAAATTGTCTTTGCAGTGCTGTTACCGATATTAGAGTTAAGGACAGCAGGACGTCTTTTCGGCAGGTTATAATAACTATCAGCTTACTTTCATCAAATTTGAATATTTTAATTCAGTATCATATTGTAAATTTTGACCTTTTTTTTTATTATATTGCTAATTATAAGTTGTATGATTTTCCAGTACCGATTTGTATTGAATACATGAAAATATTTAATGAGTTAATATACATTTTGGTTGGTTAATATTTTGAAAAACTTAAATCAAAACGTGTATAATGAAGCAGGGTGAAAATTTCAAGGTTACACATTTCAAACCAGGAAAAGCCCATTACAAAAAAAAATCTTGTTCAAAACAATATTTCTTATCACATACTTACGTAAAAAATAAAAACAACACGTGAAATAGTTCCATACGTCATTATTTCAAACGTAGTTTCGACGAAACGATTATGACTTAGTGATAATGCTTAATGAATTGATACAAGAAAGACGACGTGAGCAACAACTATGACGACTAGTTTATTTAACTACTACAAAATAATGTTGCACACCTAAACTGACAGCTAAGTATTAGCTAATCAAAGTAAAATGAAAAAGGTGTCGATGGGGTGTACATGGAAGAATGTTGACCAAATAGTAGTAAATATACAAAATTCCTGACAGCAAACTAAAAAATATAAAAGAATAGGTGCTAGAATAAGGTAGGGAATAATGAGCAAAACCAAAAAAAAAAAGAAAAAATAAAGATAGCGGAAATAACCCTACAAAATCATAGCCTACATAAAAAATAAGCAACCGAAGACCCTCATGAGTAAATAGAAGTAACAGACAACGGATGTTAAATGGTTCACACAACATCATTTACATATATGGAATTATTTACTTTCAGTACGATAAGTCCTTCTATTGATGAAACAATCCGGACTATACATAGTATCAATGAAGTGTACTGCAAGGCATACAATCGTGACCTGTGTGAGGTCATCATTGACCTCCATTTAAAGGCAATATACAGTTTGTTAAAACATTTATTTGTTATGCATTTGGTAGTAATCATATATAATTGACTATTAGGGTTTCACTGTATAATTTTCGATTTCTAATATTCTATAAATGTTTCAGGCAGAAATAGTCCTTTTCTTTATTACTTTGAATGAATTGACAGTAACGGCAAACGTCTTCAACAAAAAGTTTAACTTTGACCAAAATGAATAACGGCTCTGTTAATTTATCGATATAATAAGGGAATATTCTGTGAGATTAAATTCAAAAATAACGGTAAAAAAAATTGCCAAATGACGTTAACGGTGATTTTTGGTGCATCACGATGAAATGTACTGTTTCTTTGTGACAATAAAAAAATCTACGGATTTGACGAACGACGTTAAATTCTATTTAGAATAACGATACGGATAATTAGTTGAGAACTCTGGCGAATCACGATAAGGATATTTTGACAAATCACGATAAAATTTTACTAATGTTCACGCGAACTGTAGCCAAATATGACCGTTTGACGCCTGACGGTAAGAGGCATTTCTACCCTCATCCAAGTAGTCTAAATCAATAGATTAGAATATTGCTGCTCCTAGTGAAGTTCAGAGATTCTGTATTACTGTTCATATTTTAAAAAAGAGGCAGAGACACCTAAAACTTGGTACAAATTGTCTTTTGTAAGGTAAATTAAGTCTACATAATACCCTGACTTAACTCTAGACATTCTCAATGCCGATCGATTAATAGGTATATGTTCTGTTACCTTTTTGGCAGTTATCGTACAAGAGAAATAAGAATATTGTGCATTTCACTTCATTTTTCCATGAAATAAAATTGAAAAAATTTAGCGTAGAATATTTCTATGTTTGTACAATAATTTCTGGACCTATGCAGTCTTGTCCACTGCGGTAAATTTATAACTCTTCAGACCATTTGCTTGCATTCAACTAGGATCTGTTCAGTTTATTTTAGAATGTTCAGTTGTTATTATCTACCTGTACAGATTAGCAAATTATTGAATTGTTTGAAAAGCTACTGAACAGTATTGAAATGACGGCACAAAATAAAATAAAAAACTGATCTTTCAGCAAATTCAAAATCGAAAGTCCCTAATCAAATGGGGAAATCAAACGATTGGATAACAACTGTCATATTCCTGACTTGGTACAGGCATTTTGTCATTTAGAAAATGGTGGATTAAACCTGGTTATATAGCTAGATAAACTTCTCACTTATATGATAATGGCATAATCTTCCATCATATTGACAACAATTTGTGAACAAAACAAACATGATATGTAAAAATGTTAAACATAGGGATACAACGGTCAACATTGTTTTATAATCTTAATCAATTTTGTCAACAAAGAAAAAAAGGCATACAGACAAAGCAAATTAACAAAAACGAAAGACAAGAATACAACAAATATCATAGCACAATAACACAATGACGGGATGTATAAGTACTGATCTACGTTAAATGGATATTGCCAAAAATAGACTACACAGTGAAAGTAATAATTTACAAAGACAAATAAAAGAACACTATCACATGTGAATTTGATACAAAATATTCATCAAAAGGGCTTGGTATCTTCCGATGTTTTTGTTTAGAAAAAGGACGAAACGTTATTTGACATAACCCTGGTTCATCAACATTCTGCTAAGTCACTGATGACGTTTTACAAAGTCTGAGTAGCAGCTGCAAGCTCTTGAATATCGAATGAGTTCGGAAATGTATATCGCCTATGCAGGTGATGTTGGTATATTGCTACTGAGGTGGGAGAAATTGATAATCACAAAATTAAAATAATCTCGTTTGTCATTAATTCTGGTACTGAAATCACAGCTTATGTCAAATTTGAGGTACAAGCTAAAAAATGAGGCAGAGGAAGCCGTGAGTGTTGTTTCGTTAATTTTTAGTTCTTGATGGTTCATGAATGGAACCCAATCAGAAAATCTTGGATTGCTAATGGAATCAATATATTTGAATGTGATATTAAATGATCTGGCTTCTTTGATCTTTTTGATTTTGATAAGTGTCTGAAGGAACTCTGACTCATATGAAAACAAGAAGAAGTCGACAAGGAGAGGCGCACAGTTCGTTCCCATAATAATGTCGACAATTCGTTCAAATTCAAGAAATATGTTGTCAATAAGAAACTCCAGCATACTGATCACTAGTTCCTCTGTGTTTCATGTTTTACCTTTTTTTCACTATAAACAAAATATGTCGTATGGTATCCCAGAGTAATAAATTTATTGCGTTTGCAACCATTTGTATGTTGAAAAGCATTGTGATGTTTTATTTTTTTAGACGATTTTTCAATCTCACATAGGGAATGGTGTTATGCAGGATTGAAAAATCAAAGGTTTAATAGAACTTATTTCAGAGAAAGATCAAGCTTTGTAGAGTTTTTAGAATCCACATATGATTAATACCGCTACGCGAGAAAACGTTTCACAGTATTTCTGAAGACCCCCTTTCACAGCGGACAGGATTTGTTGTGATTCCTTTGGACAGTAGTTCTATGGTAGAACATTTAGATCAGCCGGTAATGTACCGTTGTTTGTTAGAAAGATGTGAAGATTAGTTATCCAATACACACAAGGTAAGACCTCCGAGTTGCTTTTCAATCTAATGTTCATTGAAGCCGTGAAGGACTTATATTATATGATTTGCAAAAACTGTCATTCTTGTCAAAGGATATGTTTTTGTATGTAAGATTACCTGAGTGCTCATTTATTCCTAATTATTTTTCAATACACTCGTAGTAGTACGATTCACATACATAGACAATATTATCTGAAGCTGTATCCGCAGGAAAAACAACATACTTATCGTGAAGAGATGATAGACATTTCACAACTTTCTTTTCTCTGAAAACGGACTTTGGTCGACCATTCTCACTGTTTTATTATCTTATTAATATGACGTTTTATCCGAAACCTGATTGTTTTGACCTATTTTGACAAAGTGTCTAGTTTAATTTCTTCTCGTTTAGCCCATGCTCTGGCGGAGTCATCAGTGGAATCAATAATTATTTTTAAGTTATGGTTCCAATTTATATGTTGAGGTTCCCTAAACTTAGGACCATGAGATATCACCTTTCGTAGATGTTAATGTTTACTTGGGTTTAGATCCCTATTCATAACATGACAAGAATGGCTGTATGAGGCGAGTGGGAACAGTCACGTGTTTTTATGTATTGTTCAAAATTAAGCACTGCAATGCTTGCTTATAGTTTAATACTTTAGTCGCACTGGTTATGGTGTAACTGTAGGACACAATAGGAACAAACTGATTTTGAAAAAAAATTGTGATTTTAGATGTTACTTCCTTGTGATGTAGAAAGTTGCTGATGTTGGTCGATAGCATCAATTCCTTTATTGGTAAACTAAACAGGAAGTAATTTCTTCATTTCATCATGTAAAGGTTCCAATCACAAATTATACTGACGAGTGTGTATTTTTGGAGAGTTATATTTATGCATCCTATGTCAAGTGCATTATCTCCCAAACATTTTAGAAAATTGACGGGCAGTGTAAAAGAAACGTTATTATGTTATGTAACCCTAGTAGATGATGAAGCGAATCGCCTGAACAGTATTAAACATTTTAGAGAGTAAAATAATAAAAATACCGAACTGCAAGGAAAATTCAAAATCAAAAACTGAAACACATCAAACGAATTAAAAAAATATTTCTGTTTTGGTATAGGTATTTTATTATGTAGAAAATTGTGCATTAAATCTGGTTTTATAGCTAGCCTGAGTCAAGTATTCTAAAAATTGACTGAAAGACTGAACATTACTTAAAAAAATTGTTCAGACTATTCAGACGATGTCGAGATCAAAATGGCGGTTTCAGACTATAATTCGTTTACTATTGAATGCTATATTATTCTTCAGCTATTTAGTAATTAATCCTCTTGTACAAGAAATTTGATATTGAAAAACTTTACCGAGGCCAAATCGAAACCAAACTATTAACTGTGTATTGCTACGTATCCTCTATTTCATCTATATTAAACCATTGTCCTGACGTCAGCCTATTCATTTAACCATGGATTCTTTTTCCAAAATCAACAATTCCTAAATATGTTGCTGAAATGGACTCACCAAATTATATTCAATTGTTTCTTTTGTGGGCCTAATTTCATAAAGTTTTAATTGGTCTATTTACTGATTTCTGTTCAATAATGGAATTAGTTTTAAAACTTACCTTTAAATGTATGTAATTTTTATATGCTTTCACTTGGAATCGAATCTCTCCTTGAAATCTGGCATCAACGCATCGACGAAACCTCTCGCCTACCAATGGGTTGCAATTTAAATGTCTAGTATATATATATATAAACCAGCATGTAATACGTACATATATATATCGGTATCTAAGACACACAGGGCTTGTGTCTGTATGTATACATAATATACACTTATATAGTATAAATTGGTAAAGACTTGTCGGTTTAGGTTTGAATCCCTGTATTCTCTTTGATGTTCCTAGTCTTTTTTTTTAGTTTTTCTTAATTGTATGTTACTCTGGATTTTATTGTAATAAAAAGTAAAATCACAAAACTACTGAAAGGAAAATCAATTCGGAAAGTCAATAATCACATGGCAAAATCAAATAACAAAACGCATCAAAAACAAATGGACAAGAACTGTCATATTCCTGACTTGGTACAGGCATTTTACTGCATGTTTTCTGTTCACTAATGGAATAAATTCAAAAGGTTTCGTTATGATTTAGATTCAAAATTACAAAGAGGTATTATCATGAGGTTTTGAATTTTCCTCGGAGTTCGGTATTGTTGTAATTTTACTATTTATTATTGGCTATTTTACATAATTAAAAAGAAAATTCGTTTTCTCAATTTTGTTTCTATTAATATAGTATGCTTTAATGTATTTTACTACATTTATTTACAAATGTTTATTTGCAAATCCCTATCCGCGTAAATCGTGATGTGTCTAGAATTAGGTTTCTTGGTAGTATTTCGGTAGCATAGTTATTATATGTACTTAGAAATATGTTCACATATGTCCTATTTTGTAAATAACATATGATATATAGATGCCTGGTAATTTAAAGGAATTCCTGTTGTGTTATATTTGTATTTCTTTAACCAATTAATAAGACTTAGATTTATTAATCCATCGTTGAAGATGATAACATGGTTAATTAAGAAAAGGCTCTAATTTTGAAAAGATATCAACACAATAGTTTAAGTTAAATATACAATAAATAAGAGTTGATTCACCCTGCATGCTCATTGTTTCTTTTTCAAGAATCAACGCTTATTCATTGTATCTATAATACATAAACGATGAGATAGGATTTTGAGGTTTACTCAAACAACCGTGTTAATCAGATGTTGATTCTTAAAAATTCTATAGATCTACTTCAAAATCTTCAATCACAAACTTTATAATTTTGAATTTATACCGAAACCTTTCATTTTCTTCGCTTAACGCTATTATTCCCCATGATTAATTGAAAGATGGACTACATTAAACAGAACTTTTTCTACAAAATTGGGAAAAATAGATACAAAGGAGTAGGTCCAGTAAGACCCCTTTTTGGCCCCAAAATAAAGCAGTTTTACAAAGTTGTTAAAATGTAAACTTTTAGTTATTTATTGGACAGTAGAATGCTTTTGCTATGTTTTTGACATAATAATGCACATATTTTGGGTACTAGCACCATAAAGTCATGCTAAATTACTGACATCTTCACAATTCTAGCATTTTGGTTAAATTTAAGACGGTTTTCGTGTAAAACGAAAGTGGCCGCATTCGTGTTCATTTTTAATATTGAAATGTAAGTTGTATTTGATGATAATATAAACATATATAAAGGTTGATGAGGAACACGGATGCGGCCACTTTCATTTTTGACAAAAACCATTTGAAAAGTGACATTTTTCGGCCTATTTGGTAGATTTTTCATATTTGAGCGTGAATCGGATCGATTTTAATGACTAAATCAGTTAAAATCTTTCTCATAAACTAATTGATTCAAATGAAATAGACACTTAAGTGTTTTAAAAGTAGTAAAAATCTTCCGTCAGATGAACCTGAAATTTGAGGCCAAAATGGGTCCTTACCGGACCTACTCCTTTCTTATTTAAGGTTAAAAAAAATCTTTATTTGTGAGGAATCAAACTGACTCATACACCATATACGACCAAATATACTCCAAGGATGGTCGACAACATATTTGTTGATTTTGGTGTATTGAAATTTTAACTCGAACAGTCGGTATACCAATGGGTACTGATTTTGAACCACGACCAGCAGAGTTGATGTGATATTATATATACTATGTAAATTTTCTAACCAAGAGTAACTATCTGGCCTCCTCCAACCCACAAATCGTAAATCCAGCGCTGCACCCTCTAGTGAAAGATAGAGGTCAATCCCCAATCAGAATACACAATCCTTGACCGATGAGAGTACTTGTATTATTTTAAGCAATAGCCGCATACAAACGTTTACATTCCTCATCATCATCTATCGAAGAAGTTGATGCTCATATGAATAACAAAATACTAAAAGAAAAAGCATCTTTTATTTCATTTTAGATAAATTGACGATGTCTTGTCACTTTACAACCAAAATTCTAATGTGTGCCTAACATCTTTTAGATGCCTGTGAACTTTAGATTAAGGATACTAACTAAAGTAGAGGGTCAAATTTTATATGTTGATATTTTTCTAGATATTGCTATAGATGGTTGACTTCAAATCAAATATAGGACAATCGAGATGATTTGAACTTTCCAACTGTTAACTTCCCATTTCTTATTCGAGTTGTGGTATGATTTGAAACAATTATCCACCAGAGTTCACGTGAAGTGTGTTTAAACAATTATAGGCCACAATACCTCCTACGAAAAAAAAAAACAAAACCATATAGAAGTGTCGGCTATAAAAGGCTCCGACTTAAAAAGATTGTGAAACAATTCTAAGGAGAAAGCTAATGGCATAATTTATAATAAAACAGTTCACGAAACACAAGTATGACAGACATGAACCAACGACAACCAATTAACTACAGGTTCCTGACGTAGAACAGGTACATACAGAATGTGGCTGGGTTTAACATGTTATTGTGTGCTCTACCCTTGCCCTTACCTGTGACAGTTATGTAACAGCACAAAATAATAACAAATAGTAAACGTCCTTTGCAATTGGCTTAACTCAAAAGATCGTACGAGGCACAATAACAGCTAACATAAAAAAGAAGACACAAAACACCAAAATAAGAGTACTCGAAGTTACTGAAAAGCCAATTAAAACTTATAAATGAATCTTGTTCTACAGATAAAAGTATCAATCAGTACACATCCCACGGATTTAGATTAAGGACGTCATACACATGATACACCAGCTGAGATGTGCAGAACTTTGTGCAATGAAAAAATATAAGTAAACAAGAATGTGTCCATAGTACACGAATGCCCCACTCGCACTATCATTTTCCATGTTCAATGGACCGTGCAATTTGGATCAAAACTTTAATTTGGCATTAAAATTAGAAAAATTATAGCATAGGGAACATGTGTACTAAGTTCCAAATTGATTGGACTTCAACTTCATCAAAAACTACCTTGACCAAAAACTTGAACCTGAAGTGGGACGAACGGACGCACGGACGAACGAACGAACGGACGAACGAACGGAGGCACAGACCAGAAAACATTATGCCCCTCTTCTATCGTAGGTTGGGCATACAACTATCGCCAGAATGTAGGATTTTGAGTTCTCATACCTGTACATATATAGCAATATATATTTTTAGAAATGTTTAAATTTGTCAATTGAAAAAAAAAAATCAATTTCAGCATTGTTACCAATGGGTTAACATGATCACCTTTAAAAGTTAATTTATAGAATCAATCAGTGAACATGAAAGGTATCTAACTTAGCGTATTTTATTATTAACATCACTGGAAACATTAGAATGTAATATCCCGTTTTTAACTCTACATGAACAGTCAAACTTTCTAACCAGTTATTTGTGTCAGTTTAGCAACTCACTATAGGCGAGTGATATGAGAGCCAAATTTACATTTTTAATGCACCTACCTAACACACGGCTAAATTATATATCACTGGAAAGCTAAGAATGTGTACTTTCTAAATATCCCGGTCGTCAAAAGAAATTATGGTGCATTTTTTTTTAAATCGAGGTCAAAGGTCATGGGTGCAATTTCAATTCACGGATACTTCCAGTTGTAAAATCGAGTCAAAACAAATGCAAAAACGAAACAATTTTATAGGAATTATGTATTACTGTTGGGAAAATATATTTCTATCATAATATTAATTAATTTTGGTTGATTTTAACGGTAACGCATGTTACATAACGTTTTCTCTCGGAGTCTTTGAAAATCAACATTTAAGTCACACAAATGTATCTGTAGTCGCCCTTGCATTATCTAAATCATATAATACCTCCATATCATTTGATTGCACGTATTTACAAACATATATATCTGCAAATTTGATATAAATAATCCGAAACAAAATATTTGAAGCAAGGGGAAAATATAACATATGACGTATTTTTAATTGTTTAGAAAAGTCCCATGATGAGCTGTTTATTAAAATTGAGGAAGCGTATGGTCTCCTGTTAGTTTGAAAGCCTGACAACCATAGAGCAGATTTTCTTTTATATATGTTGCAATATGTTGATATATAAAAAAGAAGATGTGGTATGATTGCCAATGAGACAACTATCCACAAAAGACCAAAATGACACAAACATTAACAACTCATATATCACTAAATCAGATATGATAAGAGTACTAACAAACATAACTAAAATGAGTAAAGTGCTACTGGTATTTTTATATCAAAAAATTGACAATTTTAATATAAAACATCACAAGGAAAATATGATCACTCATTGTACGTCAAAATGTGTTTGATTTTACTTCAGTCGGCCGCCGTGTATCTTGAGATATATAATTAATCAAACAACACTTGATAAAGTAGTTTGTACTCTTTTTAAATATTACACTAGTGATGACGTTCGGCTACTTTGGCACTAAGTATTACGTTTTTTTTTTATCTTGTTTCACCGCTTCAAACGGAGGACAAGGCTATCCTAATATTGAACCTTTTATTTGGCTTTCTAATGTTAAAATCCCGTGATCGAAACGTCGGACCAATGGGATGTTGTACCATTTAGGTGTCGGAATATTGCGATATCGGAATATTATAGCTTCATTTTAACTTGTAATCTCATCATTCTTATCGGTCAATATATCCATACAAAGACAACTTCCTTGGCATGGGCATATATCAGTACAGCAGAGGTTTTGCTCAAAGCGGACACAAGATCTACTATATACAGATTGAATTAAAAATTTGGAATAGACATGAGGGATTTGTCAAAGAGACACCAACCCACTAAAAAGCAGGCAACGGCCAAAACCACCAATGGGTCGTCAATGCAGCAAGAAACTCCCAAACCCGGAGGCGTTCTTCAGCTGGCCCCTAAACAAAAATGTACTACTTTGAAATGATAATGGACGTCATACTAAGCTTCGAAATATACTCAAGAAGTTAAAATAAAAAATTATACAAAACTAAGAAAGGCACGATGCTCCTGACTTGGGACAGGCGCAAAATTGCGGCGGTGTTAAACATGTTTTTGGAAATCTCAACCCTCCCCCTATACCTATACCAATGCGTGAACAGATCAAATCTTGTAGAAAGTTGGATGACATCATACCGGACCGATGTTGCCTTTTAGCCAACCAAAGTCATACGGAGATCTTTTATTGTTTCTGTAGTTGGGTCGACATTGTCTTGGATAAAATTTTAACCCCCAGAAGAAAAATAATGCCATGTAGAATGTATGCCCCATTTTTATTGTTTCTAATCTCCTGATCAGTCAAACTTGTTAATAGTTATCAAAGGTGTGTCCATAAACACGGTGCATTGGTAGTGATAAAGCTAAATGAAAAAGAGTAAAAAAAATATTTTTAGATAATATGCATTCTACTAAAGCCATACATCTAAGAACTTTGTTAATAGGAATATCGTACGCTTTATTAACTGCATGCCGCATATGTGCCATCATCCAAAAGACAACACAGAAATGTTTTTAAAGCAGGTGGCATAATTTCAATTGAATATTCCAGTGAAATGTTTTTAGATAATGGATATTCATCTGATTGGATTACAACTTTACCCTATATCTGCTTCCGTAAAGTAGCTGCACTAAGTGCTTGCAACCAGTTTCGCAGTCACTGCTCAGATCTTTAAATTTTACAGACCGAATATCACAGTCATTTTAAACGGGTAATTTTCCGTCATTACGGCATAAGACAAAATTATAGAGCTACTGTATACAATATTGGATGTACCTTGGCCTTGTTGAAGCTGTATACATGTAACTATGAAGCTCATAATATGTTGTGTAGTTTTCTCGGCGGCGATCCTCGGGCAGAAATCAAGCCCGGTTAACTGATCAAGTAATTAAAGTTGTTAACCAGAATACTTCCTTGTGTACAGGCACGTCATCTTTAATCGTCGAAATGTTAGTAAAGGCTGTTTTATGTCTAAATAGCTCTTTAATTTCTGATTTCAAATTTTGTAGCAAATATTTAGCGATGCAAGCTCGGTGGTATAAAGATTTAATAGTAAAATTATCATGAGTTATTTTGTAAATCAGATCATTGTAGTAGATATATGTAGTAACACTCAATACAGCTTGGGTTTGCTCCTCAGAGGATACCTTATGAAGTTGTGTAACTTGCTTATAGGCTTTATACATTTGCAAAATATACAAACAGACAAATCAGAATGAGGTGTAGATCTACTGTCCTCGTTGATATATGAGAAGATCTACTGGTTGGTAGAATTGGTACATGTAGTACAAAGTCTTTGTACAGACAAAACTTCATTTAAGTGTTAACTACATAGTTTCTATGTAGTAAATATATGACAGACTATGCATCTGTGTCAATAAATGGATAGTATTTTTGCTTTTTAGCAAAGGAAGGGTTTCATTGTGAACTGGACTGTGAAAATTTGACACGACTCGGAAGATTTTCTACAATTTTCCGATACGATTCCTTATTTAGAAAGGGGTGAATTCTACAGAACTCAAAAACTATGTTTTACTTTGATTTGATCTTTATTTTGGACGATTTTATATCTATTTAAGCTACACTGAAGTTAAAGATAGAAATAGAACCGTTTAAATATGATTTATCGTACTCTAATAACACTATTAAGTACACGGAAATCGACTAATATATTCAGTAAAAAACGATAACGAAATAGATAAGGGATTCCGGAAATTATAGTGATTTTACCCAACATCATAAAATTACAGAAATTCGTGATTTTAAGAAATGTTGAGATAAAGTCTTGATCTTGAATGAAAAAACGATAACTGATGAGTAATTTGGTGTGATCTAAAACGGATAGATTGCAAAAACATTTAATAAAAATTTAATTGTTGATCCGAAAAGGTCGGGATTATGAAAATTTTCGTACAAAATGTCAAATATTTAGAAGAAATGCAAAAGCATGCGGACTTACAGTTGTAAATATTGTTTTTCATTATTTTAAGAATCTAATTCACTTAATTATTCTGTCCAAAAGAAGAGATACGACTAATTTCCATTGCTTGAAAAACATGTCGTAATTATATAATTTTCAACTAATTTCTGAAATTAACGTCAATTTTACAAAAACTGCACCGTACGATTTGGTGACGACCGGGCAAAAATCAAAGTTTAATCATTATTCTTTCATTTAAAAAAAAAATTAGCCGTGTGTTAGGTGGGTGCATTAAAGTCCTTAACTAGACGTCTTTTTCAAATATTACACTCGCCTACTAGTGACATCTTTAGATTGGTATATTCGTATGATCGGTAACGTTACCGATTGTGTCCTATTCCCGATTGCAACATTCTGACTAAGTGTGGAATCACATGGAAGTTGATGACAAAATATGAAGACAATACTTTTCAACTAGACTTAGGATCAACACTGGTTTCTTTTCAGGATACATGGTTTTAAATTCAATGTCTGTATTATTTATTACTTTAGAGTTGCAAAATATGGCTACTTCCAGTGTTTACAAATTTCGTGAAGTAGGATCCGCAGAAATACGTTGACCTACCACCGTTTACGCGAGAAACATACACAGGAACTTCACTAAGTTGATTAAGAACTTTAAAAGTGTTACTAATATTTATTTCTGTATACAATTACCCACTGGCCTTACGATTATGAAAAACTACGAATTCAAACGGCTGGATGACAACAACCTTAGTTTCTTAAAATAAACATCTGAAGGGATAAATTAGAATAGATAACATCAGGCTAAAAAGTTAAAGAATATAGAAAATAAGCATAAACAATTATAGAATACAGAGAGTAAAGCTCATCAAGATCCTTTTGAGTAAATAGAAGTAACATAACATGGAAGATAAATAGTTCTCGCAACATTCACTCAAAGGCTAGACAAATATCAAGTGTAAACAATGTATAATAAGGTTTATTCAGAACTTTATATTAGCTGTATTGCTTTTTAATAAAGTAGTATTATATCATGTGAAGATAAACCCTGATCCGACAAAAATTAAAACCGAAATAGGAAATAATTTTTAAGATATGCATAATCCACAATATTCAATTTTCAGAGAATATTTATAGCAAGTAGCAATATGGTAATTGAACAGCGATTTACATAAGGATTTTTTTTAACGCTCTCGGATTTATTTTTAGTTTCTTGTTCATTGTTACTTTTTTAACAATATATTCCATATTCCTCGTTTCATATATTTGTCATGTAAATTTCGCATCGTGTTTTAATTGTTCATCATGACAGGAAATCCGCAAAACAAATTTATAAAGTTTTATTTTTATTTCCTTGTAACAAAGTCACTATATAAATCAATCAATTGTTTAAAGAAATCAAAATTTTAACTTTTACAGAATAAAGTTCGGGTGATTTATGGAAGCAAACAAACAAAAATTAAATTAGACCACCGAATATAAACAATTTAAGTTCATTGCAAATAAAAAAAAACTGAATATACGTTTCTTTTTGATTTACCTTAACGACTTTTATAA
Source organism: Mytilus galloprovincialis (assembly GCF_965363235.1). Classification (NCBI taxonomy): domain Eukaryota; kingdom Metazoa; phylum Mollusca; class Bivalvia; order Mytilida; family Mytilidae; genus Mytilus; species Mytilus galloprovincialis. Next base: position 11,016,655 of record NC_134850.1, on the reverse strand, counting down.
GACATCTTTTTTAAAACCGTTTTTAAATATTTTCCTGTATGCTTTTTCAACATTATTGAAACATAATTTGATCACTTTCAAACTAGATCAACCTTTTTTCCTTTCCAATCACCTGATCTGCTGACTTTGTTATAGACAAAACCACTGACAAAAAATTCAGAAATACGTGAGGGTGTGGATAGGGTTTGAATACAATGATCCTTATCAGTAAATTGAAGTATTATACTATCGAAGTTAAATGGTTATCACCACGTGAATTACATGCTAGACAAATCATTTATCTCTGCTACAGCTTTTTATTATTAAGAACCTGCTTTATCGACAATTTCTACATTACCCTTTACATCTTTCTGTCTTTAAGTTCATAGACTGTATTTGAAATCCGAAAATATTAGGCCATAACGTCATGTATCAGTGCAGCGACGTCACGCTTTCATTTCCATCCGCGTCAATTTATCAAAGCAGTTCATGCAACTTTACACATACAACAGAACATCTTTCACAACGTTTTGTACACTCAATCATAATTTCACTTCGGATTTCATATTCTCAATAATGTCATTTTAATAATTGATACAAACGGGCTAACTTGTTATTCTTTCTGACAAAAGTCAGTATAAAAATTGCTATTATTCTATTTATTTTTATAAGATGGTTGTCTAGTACTTGTTTTTTACTTTAAAACAAAACAGCTGTGCCAATGTGTAAGAAAACACATGAACAAACATTAACTGAAGCAAACCGATTTTTGTAGAGTGTGCACTATATTCAAATATACTTGATAATATTTAAAGGGAAGTTTTTAAATTCTCAAGATTTAGCAAGGGGGATTACAGTATAAAATATCCATATCAAGTAACAATTTTATTTTTATTTAAAGAAACCATACACAGTCTCGAAATAGTAATTGGAAAACGTAGTTATTTCCTTTTTCATTGTTGCTGTTTTCACAGTTTATTCCCTATTCTTAGTTTCATATACTTGTCACATTAATTTTCCATTGCTTTAAAAGTGTCCGTAATGACGTAAAATCCATCATTATTCCAGAAAAAACCTTGAAAGTAGGTTAACAATTATTACGGAATAAAGGTCAGAGTTACAAAAAAAAGCAGAGCACAAAATTGAAATTGGACATCAATAATAATAATAATAATACTAATATAATTATAAATTCTTTATTTAAAGAGGATAAACACAGTTAGTTACAATAAACTAATCTTCCCTGAGGCCCTCACATACAAATTACAATAAATCAGAAACAGATATTTACACATAGTTAATTTACAGTCAGTTCAATGTATTATTATTAATGATAAGATATAAAACTGTTCAAGAGGTACATGTAGTAAAAAATCAAAAAATGAAAATCAAATAAAAATAAAATGTATACATATACATTGTAGAACACAGAATCTTATCAGGTTCGTGTTAAGTGTTTGAGCTTTACGATTTTTTTTTGTGTTGTAGTTCATTCTATAACACTGATCCAGAATAAAAAACAGATTTTTGGAATAGCTCAGCTTTTGACTATCAGATTACCTTGAGTGACATCCCTCAATGAGTAAGGATTATTATCTGATTGCAGTTAAACTTTTGCACTAGATAAGGTACATTGGTGCTTCCATACGCATACATTTATATAGGCGTAAATCAGTCATCCACCCAAGTTTTTTAAATAAGGGAGCTGAGGAGGATGAAGAATCTGCATCTAGAATTAATCTTGCTGCCCTTTTTTTAGTTTTAATATTCTTGTGATGCCTTCATTTTTACATTAACCCCCACATAATATATCAGTAGTCAATAAGATATAATATACATAAAATACATGTAATGAACTTCAATGTAGAAAGAAAAAATACATTTTAATGAATTTAAAGTTAACATTTTTTGTTTTATTCTAAAAAAATATTTTAGATTTATTTTTATATCAAAATATGTCCTTGCATGTCTCTTTAGTAGAGAGAAGGATAACAACAATTATAATCTATGTGAACCATGTTGCTGACATTAATTAATGCATTAATAAGTTGGCCATGTTCAATCTCGATCTACTAAGTCTGTCTCCTAAAGTTCAAAAGAATTTTCAAGTCATTCACATACTAGAGGCGCCTCTTTTATGACTTTTAAAAAGAACAAAAGAATTTATTTTACAGAATATTCCTCTTAAATATAAATACTAACCAAAATAAGATCACACAAGGTTGAACAAGAACACAAAGAAAGAGAGTGAGTGAGTGATACTGTGAAAGTACTTTTGTTCGTGAGTATCAATTTTAGTGGATTGAGCAAACGTTACATGTTCGTGGGTTCTTAAATTTGTGAATTTTCGTTTTCAGAAAGAAAAAAATTAGGCAAGGATCCAATCGCAAACGAAGATTCTCGAAAACAATCATGTTGTTCATTTTCACTTAGACTTTCATTAAATTTTTAATAAAATAATTGCTTACAGAAATAAGCTAATTATTCATCTCTGAATACAAATTGTCTCAATGAAGGAAATTCCTAAGTAAACATTTTAATTGTTCCACACATGTAATCAGAAGTGGTGCACTCATTAACCCGAGATCGAACAATCAACAGATTAACGACCATCAAATGTGTTAATACGCCAGTCCCCGGATATGGTAGTTAGATGAATCTGTCATGTGACTTCCATCACCATGTGACAGAAATGTAGGCATCGTCTCTTCCAACACTTTGTTGAGCGAACGGGTGAAAAAGTTTGGTCTTATACTGATAAAAATATTTGGGAAATTAAAATCTTTTAAGTTGGTCAACCTCCCTTCAGGCGTACGGGAATTAAGATTACGTATTTACGGAACATAAATTGTTTCAAGACTACCCTGCAGAATGACGATTCTGAAAGTGCTTGAAACTTTAATAGAGCAGGATACAGGTGCGCCTTATATCTAGTAAATGACGTCATTAAGGCGTGCAAAATTGACGATCTTTTCCGGTGAAAGACATGATTTCAGAAATCGCCTATTAAACATGTCATTTAAAGAAAAAGGTTGCATAAGAAATACTACAAATGTACTTTGAATTAATATTTATGAAATAATAAAGAAAGCCCAATATGAAATTGGTATGTTTTAGTGAGAAATATGAGGAGATAAAATGAACACTTCATCATCATATATCTTCACCGGAAGTCTGTCTTTCATCTTTCAAAACTATTTTTTCATGGGAATAAAAAGGTTAAAAGTCGTACAACTTATGTTAATTAAAGATTAAAATCCCACTGAAGTTGTACATGCTACACTGGTGCTACTACACTTCATATATATAGTTCATAATGCGTTTGCTGAAATTTGATGTTTTCTCTACCTTACTATGATTTGCCCGTATCAATCTAATCAAAATTACAGGGGATCTTTCCATATTGTTTTTTTTGACAATAGCTGTAATTATCCGTTGGACACTTAAATTCGTAGATAAAGCCTTCCACGAATACCACGAAAATTGGTATCGCACGAATAAAAGTATTTTCACAGTGCAAGCTACATTATTTTATCTGATAGACTCACCGAGCAAGATAAAAACAGTTGGTGGATTAAACTGGTCGCATAGCTAGCTAAACCTCTCATGTGTATGACAGTGGCATAGAATTCCATTATATTGATAACAATCAGTGAGCAAAACAAGCAAATAGACAAATAGGTAAAATTGTCAAAAATTTGGGTACAGCAGTCATTATTGTGTTATAATCACTATGAAAACAAAAAACTATTTCAACCAAAAAAATGGCATATATACATTCTATAGACAAAATACATGAGAAAAAATGAAAGACAAGAATACAAAAAAGAATCATATCTCAATAACAAAATGGCGGGATGTATAATACCGAGTCTTGCTTTAAGAATTTTACAAAAAATGGACTTAACAGTAAAGGTTAAAATTATACAAAGACAGAAAGAACACTATACATTTTATAATACGTAATTAAGTTGATAAACAATGTCAGCACCTACAATCTATACGTAAAGACCATTATAATGGCTCATTTGTTCTTTCTGTATAAATGACTTTTGGAATTGCACATTGTATTGTTTATGACGTTGTTGAATGAAATCATTTTTGTAATATTGTAACCTATATTTTATTAGAATTTTGGACAGGCGATGTCTTTTCAGGAGGTTAAACATTTTGAACTTGCTTTCATAAAAAAATAATGATAACTTGTTGCTTTAAGTATATTATTAACAATGATTTATAATGACAAATGTATGAGAGAGACAAAAATCCTATACTGAATTGTAACGTTTGTTCTTTTATTGCTAGTCTGTTATTCGGGAATTAGCGGAGGATTTGTTCAATAAGTAAGAAGACATGTTGACCATGGCAAACAATATTTGTTTACCTTCAATACAGGAGAAGCTCATTATACATAAAAATAAAGTCCGGATCGTATCCGGTTAGAATATGTTAATATAACGGTATGTGAAAGGGTTGACATCTTTAAAAAAAAACTATTAAAATCCCTCCACAAAGTCATGTGCCTATAAAGTCGGTATTTGAAAGAAGTATTCATAATATCGGCATGTTATATCGCCACAAGAATAAAATTTCCAAAATAATACAATTAAAGAAAGACAAAATGTGGTCATGTGGATACATATCTTGTTCAAAACAATGCGATTTACATATTTAAGTAGTTTTGACGAAAGATTTTTGAATAAGTGACAATGCTGGGTGTTTTGGCCCAAGAAATACCAGGTGAGCAACACGAATTACGACTGGTCAATTTTGTAATGGTTCTACACTGAACTGACATCTTAACATTACGTGAGACAAAACTGAAAGCCTAGATCAAGTTGGAGATTATAGAAAAAGAACAAAATTGAGAATAGACCTAAACGGGTTAACGGAAATAAAGAGAATAGAGAATACGTACATGCTCTAATAAAAGAAAGCAATAATGAGCCCCCCAAAAAAAGAGAGAAAATAAGATAAAATTAAAGAATACAGAAATTAAGATTCCATGACTCTTACTAGTAAATATAAGATTCATACTATGTTAGTAAAATTGTGCTCACAACATAAATTCACAGGTTGAACACTAATATTTATCTCCCTTACAGTTTTGTGACTCAGATTTGTCACTATGTATAGGACAATTGTCTAGTTTGATACTTTAAAAAAAAAACTGCTGTTGTCAGCAAAATAGTATGTTAAAAATAAATCATGACACAAGAAAAACTAAAACTGATTCTGAAAATATTTTGTGTGCACTATATTCAATTATCTGAGAATTGCTCAAAAGAGGGACGAAAGATACCAAAGGGACAGTCAAACTCATAAATGTAAAACAAACTGACAACGCCATGGCTAAAAATGAAAAAGACACACAGAAAAACAATAGTACACATGACACAACATAGAAAACTAAAGAATAAACAACACGAACCCCACCAAAAACTAGGGGTGATCTCAGGTGCTCCAGAAGGGTAAGCAGATCCTGCTCCACATGTGGCACCCGTCGTGTTGCTTATGTGATTACAAATCTGGTAAATAGTCTAATTCGGTAGGTCACATTCATGAAAGGGAAGGAGATTGGAGTTACGACGTAAGGAACATATCCGATATCATTTGTGAAACGGTTATTCCATAATGGTCAACCAACTCGTGATGGCGTCCGTAAAATTTACGAAGGGATGATTTCAACTTCACCATTTGGAACTCTTGGTTTAATAGCTTCCTTGTGAGCAGTGACCCTCTATCAAGAAAATCATGATAGGAAATGCAAGCACGGGAATATCGTATCAATTGGGAGATATATACCCCGTATGCAGGTGCTGCTGGAATGTTGCTACTTAGAAATGGAAAGTTCACAATTGGAAAGCTGAAATCATCTCTTTTGTCGTAAAGTTTTGTTTTCAACCGACCCTCATTGTCAATTTCTAGATGTAAGTCAAGATATGAAGCCGACTTAACTGTATCTGTAGTATCCTTTATCTCCAATTCGATGAGATAGATTCGTTCCACATAGTCACCAAATTTTGAATTGTTTAGTGAAAGAACGTCATCTATATAGCGGAAAGTAGAGTTAAAGAATATTGCTAGCTTCTTATCTTTCTTCCTAAGAAGTTCCTGCATGAAGTCAGCCTCATAATAATAAAGAAACAAGTCGGCAAGTAGAGGGGCACAGTTTGTTCCCATTGGGATGCCGACAGTCAGTTGAAAAACACGTCCTCCGAACGTTACAAATATGTTGTCAATCAAGAAATCAAGCATCTTGATAATATCGGTTTCAGAGAATTTTTTGTTTGAATCAGAGTGATTCTTTACAAAGTATGATTTATCCCTCCCTAAGCCAAGATACTTGTATCTACGTTGGCCATTCATTTTGATGAAGCAAAGTAATACCAACTCTTTCAATTTGTCTTTTAGTTTGGAATGTGGAATACTTGTGTAAGGAGTAGAAAAGTCAAATGTTTTAATACTGTTACAAGATGAAAGAGAGTTAGATTGTATGTACTCTAAAAGATCTTTGGAATTTTTAAGTATCCACATCTGATTCACGCCACCTCTAGAATAGGCAGTTTCACAATAACTTTGAAGCCCGTCTTTGATTGCTGATAAAATAGATGTTAAAAATTTAGAAAGAGGTTTCGTGGAGCACTTGGAAGACCCAGCAATATACCGTTGTTTGTAAGGACACTTATGTAGTTTAGGTATCCAATACAGTGATGGAAGATCCAGTTCTTCATCTTTGGTTGAAAGGAACGAGTTAAAGTCATTAAGAATTGCAGTATAAAATATCCATATCAAGTTAAATTGATATTTTAAGTTAGCATACAAAGTCACGAGATGGTAATTGATCAGCGATGTGCATAAGGATTTTTTACTTCAAAATTTGTGGGAAGATTTATTTATTTCCGTTTTCATTGTTGATCTTTAACAATATATTCCATATTCTTAGTTTCATATATTTCTTATTTAAATTTTTAATTGTTTTTAACTTTTTACTGAAACTATTCCCCCAGAAAACTTACCGGACGCAACACATTTCGAAAGCGGAATGTTCATTTATTTGTTTCAGAGTCACTATTTAAATCATCTGTTTTTTTTTAAATATTGGATCAGATAAACAAGCTTTACAAAAAGAAGGTAAGAACTTTAATGACAATAGAAACATATAACCAAAAAAAATACAAATTATGACAAGAAAATCAGAATAATTAACTGCAATGTACAACAACAAACTTATCAAAGATATCAATTTTATATCTGTACAACAGGAGAACGTTTCGCATACAAAAGACATATTAGTGACGCTCGAATCATAAGCGTTAAAAGGTCAAAAGTACGAAGTTCAAGAGCCTTGACAGGCAAGCAGTTTTGATCAATTTCAAGTAATCCTTTTTTGGAGGTTGGTAATAGATCATTTTTAATAAACCTTTTCCTTGTATCTTGTATGCTTCGTCAGAAGAGGGAATTAATTAAAAGCTATGTAAAACCTGTGTCGCTAACATTGATTAATGTAAACATATCTATTAGCCCCTTCCAACTTTATAAACCATGTCAATCTCTTACTGTTCAAAAGAATTTGCAAATCATTACACTACTTGAAGCGCTTCTTAAGAACAGCGTACAGTCTTTTGAAAATATAACCTATCAAATAACATCACGATTAACTATAATTGGAACCACAAGGTGAAAAACAGAAAAAGAGAGAAAAACGTATGCGTCAGGTACGTACTATTGATCTTAATGGATTCAATGAGCAAGACCAATACAAAGGAACAAATCTCAAAAGTCGTATTATTTTTTGCAACACAATACTAGGACAAGGATTTGCATGATGGTTTTTTTTAGTATTAATAAAGTCAAAGCCTATCTTTCTCTTTGGCAGAATTAAGTCATCGGAAAAACTTACATCATACTGATGTTGTTCATTCACTGAATTTGGAACATTAAGCCTTTTTTTTTAAATTCTCTTTAGCTTGCTCTTAAAAATGCATATGGTCTTTCTTAACTTAAGAGTTGTCAACAGTAAGTTTCCTTCTCCTCAGGGGGCCTCGTGGTTTGAGTAGTGGAACTACTGTATCATTAGCCAGTAATCACTGAGGATGTGAGTTCGAATTCCGCACGTGACATGTGAGCTCGACTACCTTTTCAACTGATTTTTATAGTTCGTTCTTATGTTGTACTGTTATATCACTGTCCCAGGTAAGGGGAGGGTTGGGATCCCGCTAACATGTTTAACCCCGCCACATTATTTATGTATGTGCCTGTCCCAAGTCAGGAGCCTGTATATTTAGTGGTTGTCGTTCCTTTATGTGTTGCATATTTGTTTTTCGTTAATTTTTTTACATAAATAAGGCCGTTAGTTTTCTCGTTTGAATTGTTTTACATTGTCTTATCGGGGCTTTTAATAGCTGACTATGCGGTATGAGCTTTGCTCATTGTTGAAGGCCGTACGGTGACCTATAGTTGTTAATGTCTGTGTCATTTTGGTCTTTTGTGGATAGTTGTCTCATTGGCAATCATACCACATCTTCTTTTTTATAAACCCTAATTGACTAGGATTATCATTTTTCCCACCGGAAGTCAGTGGTTCTCTTCAGGTACCCGGCTCCCGTCACCAATAACAAAATTATCGTCACTAAATAAACAAATGGTGCTAGCTAGACGTGGTGCTAAACCCCACTCAATCCATCAATCAATCCTTTTCAGCAGGTTAATAACTTTCCTTTCTGTCCGTAACGATGAGTAATATTCAATACGGTAAATTAGTATTCATTGTTAGCATTTTTATCATTTTCAAATTTTTGTTAATTATATGTTAAATATTTTTTCCTGGACTGATTTATACCGTTTGTTTTTTATGTACTTGTTGCTAAACTAATCAATAGATTTAAAGAAGATTGCAATCTAAAAAAAACAAACTATGAATATTCCTCGAGGTGCTGTTGGTTTTTTTGAACAATTTCTGAAAATAATGTTTTATAAGATTTTTTCCTCACATTGTGTGATTCTCTTCAGTAGAAATGTACAATGAAAAGCCATGTAAGGCATGTTTTGTCCAACCTGATCAGCAATGAGTATACATCAAAAGACTAAATTCTAAGCCCTAAAAGGTTTCTGAAAAGAGATTTTGAATGCATTAACCCGCTGTATTGATGGCTGTTGTCTTTCCTAAATGTTTGCAAGCATGCTAAGATTTCTTACACCTAACTAACGGATGACTAATTCAATTTTATGCTGTAGATTGGTATGCTGAAAATGCAGAGTATGACCATAGAGAAACTCGAGTCCTTAAACTTTTACAATTATCTTTGCCAAAAGATCGGATCTGAGGAGGTTGTGAGAATAAGGAGGTTGAATTTGGTTATTCATGACATCGGTCAAACACGATACACCATAACTAGTGGTAGTAAAGGTGAAGGACTCGAATTGAAAGGAAGTGATTTTGATGTCATGTTTATAGATCGTAGCATTAAAGTATATGAAACAGAAACAGAAGAATCTTTCAACCGTCATAGGTTTTCATGCATTATGGCTACTGATGAGACACAACCATGTTTTACACAGTTATATCTTGTAACTCATTATAAGAATCAAAAACTAATTTTTAATGTTTCCGGGAGAGGTTCGACTGTGTTAGAACTTGTAGAAATGTATCACCGGCGATATGTGCTTTCAAGTGAACAATATAAGCAATATTGTTTGTCACAATATGTTGGTAATTTCCCAACAAAGATTCATGGTCCATGTATATCAGATGAAAATGATAAAATTGATCTCGCATGGTGTCTTAAATGCGATGCATGGATATTTCAAGCAAAGCCATGGATAAGAAGATATCGTGCAGCGTGGCCTTCCCCTGATCTTATTTCCAAAATAATATCCTTTGGTGTGTTATTTGTTCCGATTGGATGCAAAGGGTCTATAAATGAAAATATTGAATGGCGAATTTCATTTTCTGTAGCGGAAAAAGTTTTAATATTTTCTTTCACCCATACACAATTACTATGTTATGCTATGTTAAAAATCTTGCTGAAGGAACTAGTAGATAGAAATGAGGATTTGAAAGGTGTGCTGTGTTCATATTACATAAAAACACTGATGTTTTGGATATCAGAAGAAACAGATCCCTATGTATGGAGACCAGATAATATCATACCATGTTTTATGGCATGTCTAAAAAGACTGCTCTACTGTGTAAGATACTCAATATTGTCACATTATTTTATTCCAGAAAATAACTTGTTCTTATTACGGTTTAATACTAATAACAAAGAAAAACTTATCACAATACTAACGAATTTTTATCGACAAGGAATTAATTGTTTTGTATCCTCTGAAACGCTACAAGATTATAAATACCAGTGTAACGAAACTACCAAATCCTTAATAAGCAGAAACAGCAGATTATTACAACAAATAATGCCAACATTTGATACTATTCGTATTATGTTCGAAGCTGGTCGAGTTTTGAGACTGTTGTATGCTTTTCTACATAGTTCCAGAACGGGTACATCTAGAGATTTATTCGCTTTACAAATATCAGAAGCATATATGGTTGTTGCAGACAAAAACCAATATCCAAATAGCCAAGGCAACAAACATCGCTACGTCAGTTACAAAAGCGATCTTAATTGTTTGGTTATCGGTTTAAATGCGGATGCAGTGTCAGGGTTGCTGAAGTTAGCTTCTTTCTTCTATGTTCATAAACACTACGAAGCATCATTAACCATGACATCATATACATTGCAGAAATGCACAGTCGAGAAAATTGATATGTCATTTTTCCTTTATAAAAAGACTTTTAATCCTATTCAAAATCACGTGCTGAATCTTCTGAAAAAAGAAAAACTTAGTACAATAATGAAATCCTTAATAATTCATCCTTGTAGATTTGAAGAGGATTCTTCAATAATTCCAAAGGAACTACAACTAAATGTGTCAGGAAAGCGTACTTTTTTTCATCCGTTACCATTTGCACATTTCCTTAACTTCCTATATTACTATCATCTTCATGACATTTCATCATGTAGACAGTCATTGCAACAACTTCAACAAGCTCAAAAGACACTTACAAAATATGAAACTATAATTATTCCGACTTGCCTGAATACAAGTATAATGTGTGGCATAGCTCACAAATTAATGGGTAACACATACTCTGCTAGATATGATGAGTATGATTCAACCAGTGCAGCATCAAGGTTGTTTTTTTTGTACCAAAATTTTTAAAATATGAAGCCTATTCTTGTTTTGAAGCATCCCACCCGGACAATTATAAAGTACATGCCATTCTTTCAACTTCCAAACTTTTTTTACAGTGCTTTATTTTTTGGTATGCTATAAATCAATAAACATTTACATGAATGTATTATATCATATTTGGTGGGGTTCGTGTTGTTTATTCTTTAGTTTTCTATGTTGTATCGTGCGTGCTGTTGTTTGTTTATCTTTTTCATTTTTAGCCATAACTGCAGTTTATATCTTATCCAAATAATGTTGCCTGTTCTGAACATGTTTAAAAAAAACTAAAAATTGACCACAGCTAAGAACTTTAAAGTGTCAAAAAAAAAATTATCTAAAAATGTTGTTTTGAGGCATTTTGTAAGTTGAAAAAGAGGTTATATGACATTGAAGATTAAGTTGTAGTGCCTTTTGATCAATTTTTTAAAGTATTTTTTAACACAGGGCATTGAAAATATACTTTTTCAACATAAACAAATTAAAAAAAACTTATTTTATTGAAATGTGGATTCTTTCTTGATTGCAAAAATATATATTCACTTCTAATAAAAATTCAAATAACTAAAATAATGACATAATGATTGATGGGGAATAAACTAATAAACAATGGTTTGTTATAATTTTAAAAGTTTAAAAACTTTAAAACTGTTGCAAGCCAATTCCTGATAAAAAAAAGTGAACTAATCTAAATTGTTGATTAATTACAGATGCTTATTTGAAATTTATCAACTAAATTATACGCCTTACTTGAATACCTTTTATATATTCATATTTATATTTATATTTCATTTTTTTAAAAAGATCTTGTTAATCCATTAATCATTAATCTTTCAGATATAATTTACAGAATCACTTTATGTAATGTAGATAAAAAGATAGGCAATAAATTAATCTATCATCCTTATATATATCAAACATCAAATATATACATTTGTGTATTCAATTATGAGGTCAAATATTTGTATATTAAGATCTAGATGTATATTGCAGGGTTTGTATAATTATGTAAGACTGAGGTTGATAAGTAATGTGGTCAATTTGATTGACAGTTTAGGAGGTGGGGCATTGTGATTAAAGATCTACCTTTTCTCTGATTGTTTAGTGATAATGACAGCTGTCAATCATACTAGTATTGTATCAATACCCATGCCAATTACCTAATCAAAATGGGTTTTTTAAAAGCCTGCACATCAACACACCTTAATGACATATATTCTTGAATGAACTGCTCCAATAATATACCATTTTTTTTCAGTTTAGATGTGTAGTGTGTGCACATACATGAGAACCATAGAGAACTATATTTCAGAGTGAATACATTTACTAACAGTAGCTAACCTGTCATGTTGTTAGGGGGGGGGGGGGCAGTGCCTAAGTAAAGATTTAGAACAAGTTTTAATCTTTCCAAAAAACAAAGTTTTATGAAAATTGGTAAATGGGTTTTAAAGTTAATGTCCAACATGTTGACGACGGACGGACAGACAGTCAACTGAATACCACAATATGTTCCGTAAACGTCAATTATTCATTGTTGAAGGCTGTTCAGTAACCAATAGTTGTTGATTTCTGTGATTTCTCTTGTGGAGAGTTGTCTCATCTGAAATTATACCACATCATCTTGTTTACATTCAATGTGGACGAAATTCCAAAAGGACTCAAACAGTTTCATTTTGGACCTTTTGAACCTTAATATGGACCAATTTTAAAAATTAGACACAAAATAATACACAGTTATATCCAGCATATCAACCAAACTAACAAATTCAATATTTATAGTAATTAAACCAAAATTAAAATTAGGATCTAAAATTAGCTCAATATGGACAAAATTCAAAAAGGACTAAACATGAATGTGTCCCCAATACATGGATGCCCCACTCGCACTATCATTTTCTATGTTCAGTGGACCGTGAAATTTGGGTCAGAACTCTAATGTGACATTCAAATTAGAAAGATCATATCATATGGAACATATATACTAAGTTTCAGGTTGATTGGACTTCAACTTCATCAAAAACTACCTCGACCAAAAACTTTAACCTGAAACTGGACAGACGAACAAACAAACGAACGCACAGACCAGAAAACATGAGTCCCCTCTACTATCGTAGGTGGGATTATAAAATTAGAAATAGTGTGTACACTGTTAGTTTTGGCTAATCAAAGAGACTAAATAATATTTTTTTTAATGAATTCAAACAAAGTTTTTTTTTATTTTGGACCCTTAAGACCTCAATGTTGACCAATGTAAAAGCGGGATCCAAAAATCCAAAAAAGCAATATAGTTTGATTCAGCATACAAAAGGACCCCACAATTTCAAGACTTTGAATTAAACCCCATTGAAACAATACCGTTTGTATAAATTGCTTAATTCTTGTTAAAATACATTCTACTTTTGCCCAAACAAACAAGAGACTACTTTATTAGACTAATGTCAACAACAGGGCACTATTAATCCATATTTTTTGTCACATAAACATTATAGAAGATATACAATCAATTTATGAAATAATCAGTTGTAGAAAAGTAGAGACAATAACCTCTTTTTGGGCAGCAATAAACTCAGTAAACAAATATAGATTTTAATTCTTAAATTCATTATCTTTTAGAAATTCATTTATGGAACACAACCGGGTCTTTTCTACGAAAAAAATAACATAATTTTATCCCAGTGTTTCAGTTCATATTTTGACAAAATCCATCCATATATCTGCAAATAACAAAAATTTTCACAAATTCTGACACCTCAGGTTGTATTGTCTGACTTCACGTTACTCTTTTGTTCATTACTTCACATTTTGGTAGTTTTAATCCATCAGTTCACTTGTTTATCATTGTTCCTGAAAGAAAAAAGTACATATTATTGTACATGTATATAATAAATGTTGATGTACAATGTATGTAAAACAAAAAAATATGCATACATCATGTCCATTAATGTGGCATGGAAAAAAATTCCCTTCTAGTTTTTATACATTTTGTATATATCTCTTCTTGTTACATGTCATGGTATTTTCTGATATTTGTAATGAAGCAATTAAAAAAAAAGCTAACTTGTGATTTATCATTTAGCAGAGGTACAATTTCATATTTCTGACTTGTGATTAAGCTAAAAAAAAAAACACTGATGATGAATGAAGACACTTGCAAGTGAATAATTCAACCTCATTGAATCCCTATTCATGTGATCTTCAATAAAACCCTTAGCTAGAAATGTATTATGCATGGTTGATGTGTGTTAGGCTATTAATCAGTTATTAAAAAAGAATGTCTACATTAAAAGTGAAATAAAGGTAAATCATTAGATTGACTGATTTGATCGACAAAAAAAAATCATTCTTATACAGTCAGGTAAAATCGAAAACTAGCTTATATTTTTAACCTTACAAGTTAATAAATTATATAAATACTTGTTCATACTTGTTTATATCAGTTAGACTGAAATGGGTGATCTTAAATCACTGATTCAAGTAACATTTTGTCCAGAAATGTTGGAAGTAAGAGTTGTCTTTCTTTAATAATCACCAATTTTAAAAGTACTAGTAGTATAAATAAAACACTAGAATAAGTGATTTAATTTTATTGTACTTTAAATATACTGTACAATATTTATGAACCAGGGACTAATTATGTTCATATATGAAATCCCATTTAGTTTATTTAAAAACACCTCAGTAAAGAGTTTCTGGTGTTTTCTTTCATCAGGTATGTAATGTGAGATTATTTACTAGGGTCATCCCTCTGACATACATGTAAGGAAGCTAGTCCTACTGTACCTAGGCCCTCTCCTGTCCAATACTGGTAGACCATTTCTGAAAGACAATTCAACTATAAACATTGATTTAAAAAATTCAGATAACACAAATTCAAAGTGAGGTCAATAAATAGTCTTTTAATCAAAGCAAGTTTTAGATCTATGGAATATAAACAAATTTGAATTGAAAAATGTAAACAATTACAAACCATGAATGTACATGTTCGAAGGGTATACATATTTTTCCTTGCAAAAGTCTGTCTTGAGTCACAAGCCCAATGTCTGAGTTTGTTTGGTACATGTTAATTAAAAATAGATACAAATTTAGTAAAATAATTTTTGAGGGTCTTAAGAAGGAAAAATGTGGAAATTTCTGGTGGCTGTGCTGAAACATTAATATGTGCCCCACTGTTTTAGGGTTGGTATGAACGAATGATTTATTGTCTGACATTTTGAGGGTCACAAAAAGTTTGTGATACATTGCTGAAAGGCTTCAAAGCAAAAAATAAAATAAAATATAAAAGCCTTTCAATACCTTATAATTATTCGGACTAACAACAAGTGTCATCAATTACAGACAGCCTGAGTACCTTTACTAAATTTATCAAAATGTTTTTCTATCTTATGCTTGTACATTTGTACTTCTTTCCAAAATTTCACTTGATGTAGCTGTGTATGCCTCTATATAAATATGACACCCCCTCTTTTTTTTAACCACTATAAACCCAGGTCTTTGAGTTGTAGACATGTTATGAGGATCACCAGTGATATCTGCTTCTCAAATTGCTTCTGTGTACGCCTTTTTGAGCCCCCTGCCCCAGGTTTCACATCATAAAAACACAACTTGTACAAATCTTTCTTTGTGAAATAGAGGAAATTACTGATTTTTTAGGTCAATGCCGACAAAAAAATGAGCAGCATGTTTATGTTTTACTTAGAAAGCTTCCAAAGTTGTTTTTAACAATTTTTTGGGCTAAAGTTGCGAATTTGACAACAAAAGAAGGGCCTAGCGGCCACTTCAAAAGCTTGCCCATTAGTGGGCAATCAATAATTGTTAAAAAAATTATACCACACGAATCGGATGAGTTATGGCTATCTTACTTTCAATTTGGGCAACTTGAAATTACTCCACTCACCTGTATCGTGGCTTTCTGTAACCTACTACCATCTTCCAAGCGGCAAAGAGGAACAACAATGCGTAACTGCGCATGCTAGAGATCGTTCATTTCAAATAGTAAAATTAGCCCATACCGGACGGTATTGTCAAGAATTTCAATAACGGCCTGGAAACAGATTCAATCCACCATTTTCTACATTAGAAAATGCCTGTACCAAGTCAGGAATATGACAGATGTTATCCATTCGTTTGATGTGTTTGGACTTTTGATTTTGCCTTTTGATTGTGGACTTTCCTTTTTAAATTTTCCTCGGAGTTCAGTATTTTTGTTTTTTTACTTTTTTTTTGTAGTTTTACTTTTTTTTCTATAGTTGCCTTTTGGGCCCTGATTTTTTCACCAACGTGATTAATCGACACACTTTTTAAACAAAAGAAACATATTTTATAGAAAAAAAGTCCTACCCTTAACTAAAGTATATACTAACCACCAAAAATGAAAACTGAAATTTAGAATGTGTTTGTAGGGTTTGCAATATATTGAATTATCTGCGAATTTTTAAAAAAGAAGATTCAAGTGATATAAGGTTTGCATTTTTGTGAAGTACATTATAAAATAATCATATCAAGTATCAGTCATGTATTAAGAAAATAAGCATAGTCATGAATAGGTTATTTAACCAAAATGAAAATAAGGATACATTTTTTTAAATATTAATTTTGATTTGTATTTTTAGGTTTTTAAGCGTTGCATTTTTCATTTCCTTGTTTGCTTTATGCTTTTCAATTAATTGAATTCTATATTCTTAGTTTTAGTGTTAGAATTGTCACTTAAAGTTTGTTATGATGTTTTTGTTTCATAGTCACAATATAAATGAATGGTTTATTTTCATAACATTCAAGTGTACAGTTGCTTTAGGCAAAATGTCAGAAGTTCAATGACAATAGAGGCATAATACCAAAACAAACAAAAAATGATAACCAATGTAAAAGAAAAATTTTAAGTTAAGAAGTTAAACTAATTTCAAGGCTACTCCCGAAATTAGAATGTACTTTTAAGTCAGAACCCACGCCAGAGATGTGTCTCAAAAACAATGGATTATCTTATTTTTGGGTTAAATTTTATCTTTCAAGTACTTTGTAGACATACTAATTATATAAATATTAATGGTACATAGATGTACTTTCACAGTACTACAATCTGTCGATACCTATATTTGAGCATTGTACAAGGTCTTTTTTGTACTTTTAATGACGTCTTTACACTAAATCCATTTGAAGTTAGATGTGTACTGATTATTATTTTAGTCTAAGATACATGATTTTTTGTATTCGTTTTATTGGCTTTGAATTAGCTGTCAGTACCTACGAGTACTCTCAGTGTATTTTGTCTTTTTTTGTTTTTTAGGGATCAGGAAGGACACATACCACCTGTCATTGATTGTCTTAAGAAGTAATTTTCTGAATGAACTGATCACACTGACTGCAAAAGGGACTGCATTATTATAAGGAATTAAATTATTTAAAAAAAATATGCTTTATTTACAATCTTTCCTGATGATTCATCGTTTCAGATTCTAATATACAAGTACGGATGTTTACTTGGGGAAGAATTGTTAATCGAGAACTCGTTGATCTTATCAAGTGATATGAAAAATATTAATAAAACTGATAACAAATTATACGGATTTCAACCTTTGTGGGTCAATGTCTAATTTACGTTTAATCTGTTCATTATTATCTATTCTTACAAATCAAATGAAGTATGTACCACAGTGAATATAGCCCAAATACTAATGTACTAATTAAGTTAAAAAATAATTCGCTTTAAATTCTAAAAAATAGGGGTACAACAGTCAGCATGGTGTTATTATCTTAATAACTATAATAACAAACCAATATATAAATAAACATTTACCATGGTACAAAGAATTTGAAACAAAGAAACTCCTCAAAACGCATATAGACAAAGCAAATTAGCACTATGTAAGTTATATATATATATATAGATTCTTCCACTGCATCGAGTGTGATACAATATTTATCCACTCGAGGCAGTTAAATTTTCAAATATTAAATATTCAAAATTTAATGTCCAGAGTGGATAGATATCGTATTAAACGAGATTAGGTGGTGGAATCTTTTTCCCTAATGATTTTTAAACAATATGCAGGACAACCTATTCATTAACAGACAATCTTTTCAAGTGATCAGCAAAAAGTTGGTTATCTTTTAGTGACGTCATCATGCATGATCGCCTTATTTTATGAGGTCACAATAAAATTTTCAGAGGAAAGCAAGAAAGTTTGACGTTATAAACCAATTTTGACCAATGACAAACTGCGATCAAACTAACAATAGGTTGATTGAATAAAAATAGTAGAAAAAGGATAATTCGGGTAAGAATTAGAGAAATTGTCCTTACAAAAATTCTTTTACAGATTGGACACACATTTTTATTTTCCCTTCAGATTTTATGAATTAGATCATTTACTATTGATAGGAAAATTGTCTAGTTTAATGTTTTAAAATAAACAGCTGTCGTCATCATAATAGCATGTTTAAAATAAACCTTGACACAAGAAAAACTAACAATGAAACCGGAAATGTTTTGTAGAGTGTGCACTTTATTATCTGAGACAGTTTAAAAGGAAGATTTTAAGTTATCAAGAATAAGACTGGGGGATTACAATATCAAATATCCATATCAAGTAACGTAGATAATCTAAGTGAACATACAAAGTCACGAGATGGAAACAAACAGCGTACAAATACATGAGGAATATATTCTTAAAATTCTCCGGAAGATATATGTTATTCCGCCCTCATAGATTTTTGTTTACAAAATATTCCATATTCGTAGTTGCATGTATATTTTTCATGTAAATTTTTCATTGTTCTAATATTGTCCATAATGAGTAAAAATCTATATAAAAAAAACTCTTCCGGGCACAACATTTATATCGTGTTATCTCTATTTCTTTGTTTCAAAGTCCCTAAAGAAATCATTTTTTTCCTTCAGAATATTGAGTAATATTGTAGAAAACAATACATCGAAGAGGTAAAAAAAATGGTACGAAAGATACCAAAGGGACAGAGTCAAACTCATGAATCTAAAAAAAAAACTGACAACGCCATGGCTAAAAATGGAAAAGACAAACAAACAACAGCACACATGACATAACATAGAAAGGTAAAGAATAAACAACACGAACCCCACCAAAAAACTAGGGGTGATCTCAGGTGCTCCGGAAGGGTAAGCAGATCCTTCTCCACCTGTGGCACCCTTCGTGTTGCTTATATGATAACAAATCCGGTAAATAGTCTAATTGGTAGGTCACATTCATGAAAGAGAAGGGGATTGTAGTTACGACGAAAAGAACATATCCGATATCAATTGTGAAACGGCTATTCCATAACTGTCATGACAATAAAAAATAAGTATTTGACTACAATGTATAACAAAATAAATCATCAAAGATGCCAGTATTATATCTGTGTATAATAGGGGCACGTGTTGCCTTAAACAAACCTTATTAGTGACGCTCGAATTATAAAAATTAAAAGTCAAGCAAACAAAAAAGGAGCCTTGAAAAGTTTTGATAAATTTCAAGAAATCTTTCTAGAGCTTATGGTTTTTTTAAATTTTCAAAAGAACTTTTTGTATAAACTATTTTCTTGTATCTTGCATGCTTCTTCTGTATAAGGAATCAATTAAAGGCTATGTAATACATTTCTCGCTCACATTAATTAATGTCAACATCAGTTGGCATCCTTCAAGCTCTATCAAATATCAAACTATATCAATCTCCTACAGTTCAAAAGAATTTGCGAGTCATTCCAATACTAGAAGCACTTCTTAAGAACAGCTTACTTTCCATTAAAAAGAACAGTTCAAATAACATAGAGTTTCCGTAAAATTGGAACCACAAGGTGAAAACAGATAAAGAGAAAAAATAAATATGTGCCAGAAACGTACTAATGAAACTAATGGATTCAATGAACAAGACCAAAACAAAGGAACGAATCTAAAAAAATCGTAATATTTTTGCAGCACAATTTAACATGCTATATAAGCTTCAAAAGTTTTTTATATACAGGACAAGGATTTGCATGTTGAAGACTTTTTTAGCATTAATATATTCCAAGCCTCTCTTCCTCTTTGGCAGAATTAAGGTATAGGAAACAGTTACATTTTAGTGGTGTTGTCCAATCACTGAGGTTTTGTTTTAATTTTTTCTCCATTACTTTCTCTTACAAATGCACACAGTCTTTCTCAAGCATAAGAGCACTTCAGTTTTTAACAGCACTTAATAGTTTTCAACTATAAGTGACCTTTTCAGCAGGGGGTCTCAATAGCTTGGTGGTTTAAGTAATGGAACTACTGTTACATTAGCCTGTTATCTCTGAGGTTGTGAGTTCGTTAGAATTATGCACGTGGCAGGTGGGCTCGACTACACCATATTTGACTAGGATTATCAGTATTCATACCAAAAGTCCTAGGTTCTCTCCGAGCATTCATCGTCAATTAAAACTGAACGCCACTAAATAAACAGATAGTGCTGAAAATGATGCTTAACCCAAATAAATCAATCAATCAATAAGTCAATCCTTTTTAGCAAGTTAATAACTTAGCTCTCTTTCAGTAATTATTAGTTCTATTTAATACAGTAAAGTATTCATTGTTTGCATTTTTAATTTTTTAATATTGATTTGTATCGTATGTTTTGTGTGTACTTGTTCATTTGTTGCTAACCTTATCAATTGATTTAAAAATATTGCTTTTATAAGAATTTTTCCTTACATATTGTGAGATACTCTTTAGTTAAAATGTACAATGAAAGTCCATGTAAGGCATGTGTTGTCCAACATGATTAGTATACACTCAAAGACAAATCTGGAAAGTCATACGACTACTGCTTCTTCATCTGAAATATGTAGGTCCGATCTCACGTTCATGTTATCCGTACAAACCCTAAACCTTTTGAAGTCAGATTTTGTCAAGCAAGAGTTAGGTGGGGTATACGAAAATGATATTCAAACGCACAAGTCGATGACAAAATGGTAACGCCGCCGTGGAAGAAAACAAAAAAACCGCAAAAGCAACCAAAAATGTTTTAAGAACACAACATAAACACTTTAGAATGAGCATAACGAATTCCACCGAATAAGGGTTTTCTTAGGTGCTGCAGATGTATTTTAATCGTCGTGGATTAGTGTTTCTCCAATAACAGATATCACCTAGAAGTGCAATTATATAAAGAAGCAGTATTTGTGTAACGTTTACTTTACACTGTGCCATATACTTTAATTCAAGTAATTTTTAAATAAACTTCGTCAATGCTCTTCAACTTCGTACTTTATTTGGACTTTTTGAACATTTTAGATTCGGGCGTCACTGGTGTGTCTTTTGTAGACAAAACGCGCGTCTGGCGTAAATACAAAAGTAAATCCTGGTATTTTTATAAGTATATTCAACACGTACTTATTTGTTTGGAAATAACCGCGGAAAACTAGGTGTTTTGAGACAGTAATGGGCAATTCAATAAAGACAAAAAGATCTGATATATTTCGGCAATAAGACAATTATTTGTTAGAGACCAGAACGACACAGGTGTAATAAACGAGTCAAGGTCACCATAATGCTTTTAGAAAATATAGCATAATTGAGCCAGTAAAGAATCCTGGATGAAAAACTGTTTAAAACAGAGAATGAGAATGAGAAACAATTATGGCATCCAACTAAAATATTGTGTTTGCTTACAGAATATATTATATGAAAGCGATTTGGCGTCTTTCACAATTTGAACGGATAATGATAACAAATCTTGATGTAAACTCATTTGCATGCTTTAGTTTTCATCAAATGTATTTTCACAACTCCTATATTTTTCCAAAGAATAGAATGTTAAGAAAGAAAAATCTGTCCTTTCCAAAGTCGACCTATCATTTGTTTTTATGTTGAAATAACATTGTTAACACTCTTCTCATTTTCGAACTCGGAAAATACATGCTGGTAATCTGCTTTCTAGCATAAAAATTGGTAGGTAGACAACTTTTTTTATGTTAATGATATCGTACATATGCTATAGAAAAAAATTCTTTCACTTAAATACGTTGAACCAAAAACCTCTAAGTTAGAATGGCAGTTTTTAAAAACGCCAACAAATTCTGTTATAGTAGGTATAGAGACAGTAAGCAGAAGTATATATTTTGGCGATCATGATTCATATACTTAATGATACACAAGACTTGCATAAAAAATGTAAATTCTACATCTCAGAAAAAAGTACTTTTTTGTCCGTATGTGTCCCTTGTTTCTTGATTTTTTTCATGTCAATAACGTTGTGTCGGCCTGTAGCCACCAGTTTTTGTATTTTTTTATATCGAGATACAAGAAGATGTGGTATGAGTGCCAATGAGACAGCTCTTCATCCAAGTCACATTTTGTAAAAGTACACCGTTATAGGTCAAATTACGGTATTTAACACGAAGCCTTGGCTAGCACTAAACAGCAAGCTTTAAAGGGCCCCCAAAATGACTAGTGTAAAACCTTTCAAACGGGAAAACCAACGGTCTAATCTACTAGAATATAAAAAACGAGAAACGCTTATCAACCACATCAACAAACGACAACCACTGAACATAAGGTTTCTGACTTAGAACAGGTGCAAACAAATGCAGCGGGTTTAAACGTTTTAATAGGTAACAACCTTCACCCTTACCTGAAACAATAGTGTAACCTCACAACAAAGAAAGGCACACTTTAAAGTATTAATTGAAAAGGCATAACTAAATCAAAAGACATATTAATAACGAATTTGTATTGTATATAGATATAAGAAGATGTGATTGAACTCTTCATTCAAGACACAATTTGTAAAAGTACACCATTATCGGTCAAAGTATCCACTTGTGCCCATTCGTATCATTATTTTTTCAGTGATGTATGTCATGCAAATCTCGTTAGTCACAGTAGGTTTATAGTGTCATTTACGGATTGTATTTTCTCGTGTTTATAAGTCCTTCAACTTCGTTATAGAAATAAAACTGTGTGAATTTATGTTTCCTTCTGTTTCCTTAATGTAATATGAAAACTACGTTGTGTTCACTTGTGTGATTCCCAATTTAAAACTTTCATACTAAAATAGCAACGTGTCCAATTTTTGCACTTTTTTAATTTATTTTTATAAGGGAATAACGTGTTGTCCACTTGTGTCCACCTGTAGACACTGTTTGACAATATTTTTTTTCTTATTTTCAGAAATGTTCTACGTCATTTTGTTAAAAATATATAATAATCGAGATAATGATTTCCAGACAAATACTGTATAACAAATAAATATTTTGTTTTTCCAGGTATATAGACACATTGAAACCGCTCCTTTAATTTTAATTGAGGAAGGGGCTTTCTTTGATATATTTTTTTTTACTTCACCAAACTGATTGATTGATTGATTTTTTACATCAATTTTACCACCATTGGCTATTCCCTGGCGGTTAGTTTTATTGTTGGAGGAAGCCAGAGTGGCTGAACGAACCCCCTCCCTTCGGTAGAAAACTGACAATTCTTACCATATAATTTATGAATCTATTTCACCTGCTAAATGCGGATTTCAAACTCACAACCTTAATGCTGTTTTGCTAGTGATTATTCACATGTAAAACACTTCAATATTTTTAATAAACAAATTAATATTAGAAATTATATAACATACATTCTAACATTAAAATCATTTTATCCTTTACAATTCATATCACAAAGTATATATTAATAATAACAAAGACATAATAACCATTGTGTTGTCCTGTACAATTAGTAGTACAAAGAAGTAAAACTGTGAGCTACTGCTCACTAATAATAACCCAACCAAATATTTCGGTAAACACGTAGTTGTTGAGTTATGAATCTGTAAACGCATCACACGGACTTGTATAAATATTGAAACCAAATTTCAGAAATCCTTGTACTATAGTTCCTGCGCAAACTGTGACAAAAAAAACAATCATTGGACGGACGAACGGACTGATGGATGAATGGACTGACCGACAGACAGAGGTAAAACAGTATACCCCCACTTTTTCAAAGCGGGGATATATTTACAAATAAGTTTACACTACGTTTTTTTATGAATTCCTTGTCATGTACAATTCATACGGACGTTTTTTATGCATTCCTTATCAGACACAATTCTTATGGAAGTCTAACATTATGTTACATTAAGTTGTTTATTCATTCCATTTTATGCACAATTTATAGTGAAGGCAGAGATATTTCCTTTTCAGACACAATTCATCAACTACTGTACTATAGCATTTGTTGACAACATTTATAGAACATGTAGAAGACAATATAAAAAAACATTTGATTGTGTATACATAATATGAAAGGGAAGTAGTTTTTTTAAAGACATTTGAGATAAAATTATATTATAGAAGTGTAAAAGGCAACTTACTACAATTGAAAACCAAATATTTATTTAAACTAAAACAGAAAACAATTCGAAAGAAAAATAGAAATAGCGAATGGAATGAATAATGAAGGAAATTCAGTCGCAGCTGTTAATTTTCAAGAAAATGTATAGGATTTACTACATCTACTAAGCAAGTTACTGAATTCAGTAAAACCATTACTGTTTTGCCAAAAACAGCTAAGGTTATCTATTCTTGGGGTTGAAAATACAAAGCATTTCGAAAAATTTAAAGTTTTGTAAACAGTTAATTTGTAAGTATGACTATATTTATAATAATTCATGTCTACATAGTATTTCTGACTACTGGGCTGGTAACACCTTCAGAGAGAAAAACTCCTCAAGCAGTGGCATCTACCTAATGGTTGTAAATAAACTCATCATAGACACCAGGATTGAAATGTTGTACACAAATCGCGCAGTTCGACTACAAAAGACTTTTCACTGGCGTTCGATAAAAAAGTTACTTGTAAAGTAAAAGTACCGATATACATGATCTAAATCGATAAATGTAATCAAACTATGTCCATTTGCTTCGTTCAATCAATAGGCGTATGTTAGTTAACATACAAATGATTAATCATATTTTCTGTAGATAGTGACGATAGGATACAAAGAAGTCATACTATTTGTTTGTTTGTGTCAACACTATACTCAGTAACTTACAACTTAACATGTCCGATATACTCAAATGAGACTGGACAGCCTAGCTCTTGCACTGGTCATATTATTCTTGTCACGGTCAGCAGCTTCTTGAAAAGTAAGTCTAGCAATTTTTGTCTCACCCATCAACTTATGAATTATTCCGCGAAGAATAAGTATATTCAGAGAATCAGGAATCATTAATGTCGTGCAACCTTCTAAATGTGTCCATTGTACGTGTTTTAGTCGATGTAAAGACTGTCGACATGATGCAATGTCATGTGGATGGTAGTAACATAGAGAGCTTAAAAAATATGCAAACGATAACGGGTGAAACGTATTATGTATTCTTGTAACATCTAGTTGTAGTTCTTGTGGAATTATTGAAGAATCCACTTCAAATGTAACAGTATGTATTATTAATGACTTTATAATTGTATGAAGTTTTTCCTTTTTAATCAGATTTAACACGTGTTTTTGAATATGATTAAATGTGTTCTCAAGATGAAATGATCTAGTACAAATTTTCTCTGCTGTGTATTTCTGTAATATATATGATATTATAGTTAATGAGGCAAAGTAACTTTTATGAACATAGAAGAATGAAGCTAATTTCAGCAATCCTGATATTGCATCTGATTGTAGTCCGATTATTAAATGGCTAAGATCACGTTTGTAGCTGAGGTAATGGTGTTTGTTTCCTTGGTTGTATCGCTCTTGTGTTGCCTCTGGGGCAATCATGAAGGCTGCTGATAGCTGTAAAGCGAATAAACCTCTAGATAGATCAGTTCTAAAATGATGTAGAAAACCGTATAGTAGTCTAGAAAATCTATCAATTCTACCATGACTACGAATAATATCAAAAGTAATCATTAATTCTTTTGAGAGTATAACGTTCTTTCTAATAAAGGATTCGGTGATTGTGCCAGACTGGATTTGATAATCTTTAAGAGTCTCGGAATGTGCAAAACAATAAATCCCTTGCCTATATAAATTCTTAAAGTATGATTGTAAACTTTTCTCTGATGTAAGTATTGAATCTTAAAAAGAACAAATTTTTATCGGGAATAAAATAATGTGACAGTACTGAGTATCTAACACAGTAAAGCAGTCTTTGTAGACATGCCATGAAACATGAAATAATATTATCTGGTCTCCATACATATGTTTCTGTTTCTTCTGAAATCCAAAACATCAGTGTTTTTAAAAAAATATGAACACAATAAACCTTTCAGATCTTCATGTTTTTCTATTATCTCCTTCAACATGATTTTTAACATAGCATAACATAATAATTGTGTATGGCTGAAAGAAAATACAAGAAGTTTTTCTGCTACAGAAAACGAAATTCGCCATTCAAGATTTTCATTTTTGGATCCTTTGCAACCTATTGGGACAAATAACACACCACAAGACATTATTTTGGAAATGAGTTCAGATAAAGGCCATGATGTTCGTGCTCTTCTTACCCAGGGCATTGCTTGGGAAATCCATTTGTCACATTTAATACACCTCGCTAAATCAAACGTATCATTCAAGTATGATATTCTTGGACCATGAACTTTTTTGGAAATAAGTGATATAGTTACTCAGAACGTCCAGTTTGTATAGTTCACTTGAAAGCATATATCCGAGATGAGTTTTTTTAAACATATTCGGAATAGTCCTAGGAACATTATTATAAACTATATTTTCTTGACTTAGATAACATAATTGTGTAAAGCATGGTTGTGTTTCTTCTGTACTTATATATAATAAGCGGAATCGCAGAAACTTGATCTTTGGCTTCTGTTTCCGATTCAAACACTTTGAAACAATGATCCATCCACATCACATCTAAATCACTACCTTTTAAGTCGAGTCCTTCCCTTATACTTCCGCTAGTTATCGTTCTAGATATTTGTCCAATGTCACTAATAACAAAAGCCAACCTCCTTATTATCACGACCTTCTCGGATCCAATCTGTCGGCAAAGATATTTGTAAAATTTCAACGACTCACTAGTGTCTATGTACCTTCTTGCCATTTTCAATATATCAATCTACAAAATAAAATGTAGACCTACATTAAATTAAGTAGCTACTAGTTATCAAGCCATAACTAAACATGAATGCACAGGTTCTTGTGTTCATTTGTGGAAAATATTTCTGTTCAGTTATTACCAATATAGTCGGTCAAAGATTCTTCATTACTAGTCTCTGATCTAAACCAGTTTGTGATTTTCTACTTGATATATAAAAACGACAGAGATTTTTTGGATACATGTGATTTATAAAAAACAAAACAATTCCTTCCTCTATCTTGAAGTCATAACGAATGACATCAAAGCAAAATACGATCATTTTTTTAAAGACGCAAAATCAATACACAAGAAAAAAATTATCGGCTACAACCAATTTTGTTCATTATAACATTTTATTTGCGAAGTATTTCATTGGTATATTAACCGTGCAGGTTAATCAAGTTAAAAGGGTTGAACACTGAGAAAATATAATTGACTCAAGCGTTTTACTTTACTCGTGATAATTGGATGCCATTATAAAGCTTTTACAGTTTATCTAAAAGTTAAATTGCGCTGCGTAAAATCGTCCGACTTTTGAGAATTTTTACTTTGATTTGTGGTAATTATTTTACGCACTTCAATTATTCCTCATCTTCCTAATTGAGTCAATCAGGTTCAAAGAAACGAAGATGGTGCATTCAGAATCTTTTTCCATGGTCTCCCTTGTGTGGTCCAATTTCGATTAGCCTTTTTGATTCTAAAATTGATATTGTCAAAAAATGTTTTTATGAGTTGCATCCCGTATGACTAAAGGTAACTGTTGAAACTTGAGGATTGTGTTTGAAATTAGCAAATAGGGACATTACACAAGACGATTAACACAAACATTACATTATGTGTCTTGAAGGAGAAGATTTACGGAAAATTAAGAATCAATTTCTTTTGAACATTTGTAAAAGTAAAACCAACAGTACCAACAATTGAATGAAATTTAATTAAAACCTCTTACCTTAAAGTATTTCACTCTCATTGTTGTAAAGTATTTATTTTTCAATATCCTGTTTGGAATTTGTATATTGCATGCATTCACTTGACTTTTTAAGATTTATGCTAACATCCCTCATTCTGTATAATTGTACACAATCAATGTTTTGATAACAAATTATTGAAAAACCCTGTTAAGGCGAAGTGTCTATAAGTCTTGCTGATGCACACATCTTAAAGTAATTGTTTGAAAGGAAAGATTTGCGATTTGCAGTAAAACATATCCTGAATATTTAAGACCCATTCAGTCATCAATTGACTTCTCCTTATCATACCTAACGGGTCATCATGGCTCTATTGCGGCTTCGAATAGACGCCGAGCAGTTAGCCATAATCCCAGACTTGCTCCTACTCGTCTGAACTTTTCATACGGTAAAAAGTGTCATAAATTGATTTTAATTGCCGCTCTCTAGTAGAATCATCGTCCATCAATCTAGATATGCTTCAGAATTTGATTGACGAATTTTCATTGACTAGATAAAACGATGTTAATCTAGATACCATCGTAGAGCAGCAACATAAGTACTTAATAATTTGGACGTAGTATACAGCTGATGATATCTTACGTTGATCCAATCTCCGGCGCAGAGCTCACATCCGTTCTGTATACTAACTTCGTATCACTACACTAAATAATTGTATTGTAGTGTAATAGGTAGACGGAAAGGAAACGAGCGCTGTACGGAGATTGACGTTCATCCTAGAGTTATATTATTTTTTTGAATATCTGAATATTCTAGAATTTTTAAGACGTTGAATGTCTTTATGTGTTGCTATTAACCAACATATTTGAAAAGCTTTATATGTTGCTATTAACCAACATATTTCAAAAACAAAATCTTATACAAACGTTAAAGAGCAGATTAAACTTGATAAAGACATCAATAGTATTCAAATTTCATTAATCAATTGAGAAAAACAGATCCCGGTTACAAACCGAAACCGAGGGAAACATATCAACTATAAGAGGGAAAAAAGAACAACAGGGACACCAAAGTGCAACAAACAAAACCCGTCAATACAAATACAAACCAACTATTTGATAACAACTGCTATTTTTCCTGATTCGATACAGGGCATTTTTAGAAGAAATGATGGATCGAACCTTATTTAATGGCTAGCCAAACTTCTCCGGCTTCATGACAATGTAAACGTGACAGAAATACAGAACACACACACGCAAGAACAGACATAACAGAGAAACGCACGAACAACAAATATACCAGTCGACACAACATTCAAACCGCAGATCCACAGCAAACATATTCCATCAACCAAAAATCACCATAGGATATCAAAAACAGTGACGCGCTTACGTAACAAACATGCAATCTCGAACTTTATACAATTAAAACAAATGTGCATACAAAATAACAAAACTTGGACAAGGAGACAGGGCTTTGCATGAAGGATACATATTACTTAGTTCAAGATAGTTTTCAAAATACTTCAACAGAAATTTCAATAAAACAATATTTATTTAGTTAAAACTATACAACACGTCTCATTGTGGTGTTCTCAATTCGGCAATAACCGAAATCATGTAACAGACAAATCGAGATTCGCAATAAGTTCCAACAACGCATGACGTCTACGTTTCAAAAATGTTCCTCATCAATCTTGCCTCATATAATCCCGAACAACTCCGTTTTTTTCCATTATTAAAGAGAGGCTGATCTAAGAAATAATTCATATTTGTCTTAAAAGTTTAACTTAGCTTGATCCTCAATGCTCTTCAACTTTGAACTTGTTTGGCTTTATAAATATTTTGATATGAGCGTCACTGGTGAGTCTTATGAAGACGAAATGTGCGCCTGGTGTGTTAAATTATAATCCTGGTACGTTTGATAACTATCTTGATACAATTTATCAAATATCTTGTGTAGTTGATGCTTTTTGTACATATCAACATGAGTTTAATTGTACACTACTATAAAAAAAGAAGATGTGGTATGATTGCCAATGAGACAACTATCCACAAAGGACCAAAATGACACAAACAATTACAATTATAGGTCACCGTACGGCCTTCAACAATGAGCAAAGCCAATACCGCATATAGTCAGCTATAAAAGGCCCCGATAAGACAATGTAAAACAATTCAAGCGTGAAAATTAACGGCCTTATCTATGTAAAAAAAAATGAACGAAACACAAATATGCAACACATAGACACACGACAACCACTAAATTTCAAGCTCCTGACTTGGGACAGGTACATACATAAATAATGTGGCGGGGTTTAACATGTAAGCGGGATCCCAACCCTACCCCTAACCTTGGACAGTGGTATAACAGCACAACATAAGAACGAACTATAAAAATCAGTTGAAAAAGGCTTACCTCATCAGATAGACAAAAAATAAAAGTGGACGTGGCCGAGTACTTATACATCCCGACACAAAAAGACACAATAAACAGATCTGAGAGTACTCGCAGTTATCTGACAGCTAGTTCAAAGCCATTAACAACTATTAAAAAAATCATGCCTCAAAGACTAAGCAATCAATCCGTACACATCCAACATACAATAGATTTAGTGTAAAGACGTCATAAACAGCCAGAGAAAAACATGACCTTGTGCAATACCAAGTTACAGTATCGACAGATTGTAGATCCAAGAAAATATATATGTATATAACATACTAGTAATATTTAGTTAGCTTTTAATCTACTTATAACAAAGTCAATATTCATACCAATAAAAACAATATTCAATGATCTTATCACAGTGTTGAATAGGTAACCTTTAAGAATAAGTTTATT
Source organism: Mytilus galloprovincialis (assembly GCF_965363235.1). Classification (NCBI taxonomy): domain Eukaryota; kingdom Metazoa; phylum Mollusca; class Bivalvia; order Mytilida; family Mytilidae; genus Mytilus; species Mytilus galloprovincialis. Next base: position 10,985,645 of record NC_134850.1, on the reverse strand, counting down.
TAAAGGAGCAACAAGTTTACATGGATCTAAATTTCCGGGCACGGTTAACAACATTTACGTAAAAATGAGGATGTGCTATCTCGTTTGAAATAAGTTTTCTACAGGTACAACCAAACTTCAAAACCAAATCTTTATAAATTTAGTACAGGTTTTTAGTAATTTATGATAACGATATCCCTGGTTTAATAATTTACCAGTAATACGTTCGTTGTACTGTATAAATACACATAGTAAGATAACTCATGCATTATTTTCTACATAATTCTAGTACTGCTTTATCCAGAGTTATATTTGCTTTGCAAGTATCAGATGCATCTTCGCTATTTCCAGAAGAAACACAATACCAAATAAAATCTCAGGACAAAAACACCTTTACTCTATTTACAAACTTGATCTTAATAATGTAATTATCGGTGTACATTCGGATACATTATATGGGTTGTTGAAGTTGGCTTCTTTCTTCTATGTTAACAACAAATACGTAGACGCATTAACTGTGATAAGATATGCATTGTAAAAATGTATAAACGAGAACATTGATACTGGAGTATAGGTTAAAAAGACATGTAATTATTGGCAAAAAAGTAAGTCGAATCTAGGGATAAAAGAAAAACTTCATGCAATGATAACATCTTTAAGAGGTCATCCTCTTAGCTTTGGGGTGATTCTTTAATAGTTCCACAAGAACTACGACCCGATGTTACAAGCACGCCTACTTCTTTTCATCCGTTACCATTCGCACATTTTCTTAACTTTCTATGTTTTAACCATCTGCATGACATTGACATTTCATCATGTAGACAGTCCATACAACGACTTATATATCTTCAACAGACCCTTTGATATGGTACTAATATTGTTTGGTCTTATTTCCTCAACACAATTATTCTTTCTGGCATAGCTGACCAGTTAATAGTCGAGACCGACTCTGCTAGAACTGCTTTCACAGAAGCTGCTAGACATGATATTTATAATGTAAGCAGTGCAGCAACAAGGCTGTCTAGTCTCATATAATAATATCAGACATTTAATTTTACATGTAACTAACATGTACTAAACAAGTGCAGTTTTGTCTTAAAACATTAAAGAAACCCCAAAAAATACTTGTTTTCCTGTTTTGACAAATGTAAAGGATACAATAAAACTTTGGAAACTTTAGGCTTACATTACTTATCATTATCACTTGTAATGTTTAAAGTTTTATGAATTAAGCTAAATGACAAATTGAATTGTAGTTATTAAGAAAATTAAGATGGTAATTGGCGGAGTCACCATTTGTATAAACATATATTTGACATAATTTATTTTTGAAAACTAATTGCATATGTTTTTGAATGAAAGTGTGCCTGGTCTGGTACCGGAGATATTTTGTTGGCGTATATAGTTGAATTAAAACAAGTATATTATATGTAAAACGAGTTTCGATCTCTTATTCAACAAGGGAAAGTCCAGATTTCTAATTATAAAAAAGGGTATTTTGTCACGTGACAGTATACGTCTAAGTGACATCAGATGCACTTATGTTATTGTTTTCCTGTGAAGAAGCCATGGACAGGAGAGGAAAAGAAACAGGAATCCCACCATAACATAGGAGGATATTGTAATCCCGAAAGGTTAGCAACAATTGATCACAGGTGACAACTGTCGTGTTACTTTTCCCTGAAAAAGTACACTAGAAGGGCACACACAGATTGCAGCCCTTCAATGTTGTACTTTTTTTTCTTTACACATGCCATTTACTACATTTAAGGTAGTTGACAATACACGGGTGTTGATATATATGGAAAAAAGTAAAATAAAAAAAATACCGAAAACAAAGGAAATTTCACTGAAGAGACATGTGTTGTCGAAATGCGCATCTGGCGAAAGAAAATTGGTACCGTTAATTTTATTCAAAAAGGAAAGTCCTTTAGCAATAGGCAAAATCTAAAAGAAAACAACTGTCAATATCACATATTGTATTGTCAAACAAATAAAACAATGAGTGATTATTTTCAAACACTTTTCGTTTCTAATTGCTTTTAAGATTCTAGATTTATTGACACATTGCAACCACTGCTTTATCGTGTTTATTGTGAATAATGAGAGGTTTAATTTTTACTGTACCATCGTTTCCAATGACAGTTTCTGTGTGTGTTGCGTTTCAGTGTTGTGTCGTTGTTCTCCTCTCATATTTAATGCGTTTCCCTCTGTTTTAGTTTGTTACCCCGATTTTTTTTTGTCCATGGATTTATGAGTTTTGAACAGCGGTATACTACTGTTGCCTTTATTTATGAAGGAAATTGTTGTTTTACTCGGTCTGTGTGATATATGATTAAGTTTTATAAAATTTTTGAATTTTAACACACTTTGTCCAACATTCTATTTGTTCCTTTGCATTGATCAAACGGTAATTAACATTCAAATAATGAGAATGAAATCTGGATATTTCTGTGATTTCTAGGATAGGAAAAGAAAGTAGAATGTTTATTTTTTTCAATTCATTTTCAAAGTCCAATTATAATTATAATAACCCAGCTAATATGTAAGGGAAATCTATGATACATGTATAACTAATCAATTTGGACAGCCATGTTGCTACAGGTGTAATACCACCATTGATGTTCCCCTATTAGTCTTTGTAAAATTTGCACTTTTCAAAAAATTGTGCAGGATTTATATTTGTTTCAAATAAAAAAATACTTTGCATGAGTAAAGTTTTATCCTGTCCAGTTCTATAGAAAAAGTTTCACATAACATTTCATTGCATATAAGAAAATAACCATCATTGAAAGTTAACCAATCAAATGTCTCCCCTTATTCTATCTGTATACAAGGTTTAGTCACCATGTAACCTCAAGATTACATTTTTTTTTATAGAAATAGTAAAATAAAAAATAATGGTGTTTTGAAATACCCAAGACATATGTTTATGACACAAAAATAGTTTTACTGCAATTAAATGTAGGATTAATTACCTACAACGGTCAAATTCAAGGGAATACTTTTTTAAGACCTACTTTTGTATGCAACCGGATGTGACGTACCATGATTTGGTGGTATTACACCTGAACCAGTTGTATAAATATATATAGACTATATATTTCTTAGAAGCATATTCAGCAATAAATGCCCCACCCACTTACTGGTAAGCTAAACAAATGTTTACCACAGATACAAGTAAGTGTATACTGGGAACCAGGATAAAAAAACTCTTTCGTAACATAGTCTGAAAATATAATTTAAAATACATCAGCTGTTATAAATACACAATGCACTAAACAGATATAATTTGCATATGCTAACGGACGAAGCAAATTGACATTGCTTGTGCATCTAGTTAAAATAAAAAAGAATGATATTTTAATGAGTTAAGGTTGGTAGTTCTCATACTTTGCCAAAATGAAGGTTTTACCATGCTTTATAAAATAATATAATAAAAAGTATTATAGCGGACTATATGCAGTATGCTCGTTGTTGAAGCCGTACGGTGACCTATAATTGGCAATCATACCACATCTTCTTTTTTTATATTGATCACCAACAGATAGATAATTCTTGCAAAAACATCAAAAAAGAAATTTATGTGATGAAATTTAAAAAAAAAAAGAAAAAAAAAGAGAAAACAGGTTTGATAACATAGTTTAAGAAAATGAAAATAAAAAATGATGCCTTATTTGATGAACTTATTTTCTTGCTAAAAGAAAACATTAAAATTTCTTTATCAATTCTTACTATTTCAGTTATCACCCCTTAAACTAATCAACGTCAATCGTACTAATTTTTGTTAAACGATGCCAAGGAGAGTAGGAGTTACTGTTTAATGGCACTACGAAGCAGAGATAGTCTCGGGTTGCCAGACTATGTAGAAGTAGGTGAGATAGGTTCATCATGTTCATGGCGCAGAAGTGCTGCATTTTTGTGTTGGATTTTCTTTCAAGAATCTTCTTTTAATTTAATTTTCTATTGATGGAGAAACGACATTTGAAGAGATAATAGGAAGTCCGTATCTCCAACAAAACTTTCAAATATTGATTACTTAGTATTTGATTGCGTAATGTTTATGAATAATAATTTATGTCTAGATGAGAAAAAATCTATAGGAAGGTCATGAAATTGAGACCGCCAAGGATAAAGGTCTGGACATTTGGTATGTCGCTGGAAAATGAGGCTTTTATGGATAGGGGCAGACATTGAGCCTTGCTAAAGGCCACATATGGACTCCCTTAAACATTTTTGCAATAGTTCTAAACGTGCAGAGAGCATGTCACTATTTTAACACTAGACATGGGACTTAACGTACCCATTTTGTCCGTGTTTGACTGCGTACTTGTGCATCCAATACTGCCAAACGGACGCAAAATACGGATTGCACCGCCGGTCAGGAGTAGACCAATGTGACCAGTCACCCTTTGTTGTCAAATATATTGTCAAATAAGTATACATTATGCTCAAATATATCTTCCGACAAAAAAAGTTACAGCTATTAGCTTTTATTAAAATTGAGAATGGAAATGGGGAATGTGTCAAAGAGACAACAACCCGACCAAATATAAAAACCATAGCAGAAGGTCACCAACAGGTCTTCAATGTAGCGAGAAATTCCCGCACCCGGAGGCGTCCTTCAGCTGGCCCCTAAACAAATATATACTAGTTCAGTGATAATGAACGCCATACTAATTTCCAAATTGTACACAAAAAACTAAAATTAAAATAATACAAGACTAACAAAGGCCAGAGGCTCCTGACTTGGGACAGGCGCAAAAATGCGGTGGGGTTAAACATGTTTGTGATATCTCAACCCTCCCCCTATACCTCTAACCAATGTAGAAAAGTAAACGCATAACAATACGCACATTAAAATTCAGTTCAAGAGAAGTCCGAGTCTGATGTCAGGAGATGTAACCAAAGAAAATAAACAAAATGACAATAATACATAAATAACAACAGAGTACTAGCAGTTAACTGACATGCCAGCTCCAGACTTCAATTAAACTGACTGAAATATTATGATTTCATCATATGAACATCAGGCACACTCCTTCCCGTTTGGGGTTTAAAATCATACCATCATAACATATATGAGAAGAACATAACCCGTGCCATGCCAACAACTGTTTTTAGAATAAATGTGTTTAGTTCCGACACAAAGCCTTCATAGCAACGGTTTCCCATGAGTTTCTTAGACCACGTGGCATCATCCATGGTCAAGATTACAATTTGTGTTACAATTGTAAACAGTTGAAACTCCTGCAAGAAATATGTCCCAAGCTGTTAGACAATATGTATGAATTGTGCTTATTGATTATATAAAATTTAAATGTTTTCATTGTTTATTAAATAATCAATATACTGGACAATTGATTTCATTGAGTACTAATATACATTATAACATTGTTCAATACTACCAATAAGCCGTTAGATTCAGAAACGTCGACCTCAGAAGGTTGGACGACAGCATCATTAGCTTCTCAGCGTAATATCCGAACGATTATTGTGATCAGTTTTATTTCAAATGGTAATGATTATTGGATGGAAAAACAAAGGATATGGGGTATCTATCTATCCATGACACAAAATCAGTACATGCACAACACAAAAACACACAAAAAGCAAAGGAACAACGCTTTTGTTGGTGTTCTTCATCTCAAAGTCCAGTTGAGGCCTTCAACACGAAACAGATCAACTCTCACCTCACTGCAAGTTGAAGACCGGCTTAAGGTTTATGTACCCTTCTGTAGCCATTTTTGTGCGAATTTTTCAAACCTCAATTGTATCAAAACTACATATATAATGAATAATAGAGATAGGCCATTTAGTACATATTCCAAGGGGAAACTTGATGCAAAGCATTATTTTTAACTGTGTCATTGTATTTGATAGAAAAAGAGGACTTTGTGGCAAATAAATCAAGATTTTTATAGAAAAAGGTCCTCTTTCGTGACCGATGTTTGGATTTTCTGTAAGTCAGACCAAAATATTTAAAAGTTCTTTATAATATTTGGACATTTGTATTTGCTTTTCACAAAGTCAGAGAGTGTCAAGAAGTGATTTTGTATTAGTGAAAGTGTTTGGTGATTTACCAAAGAAGGACTAAAAATTAAGATTGGCCAATTTTATTACTTCAAATTGCATTGTTTAGCCCTGAACTTATTATCATATCAATATTAATATTACGTGCACATATAATGCATTATTGGCACAAAAATGTGTAAACCCACCCACTCTTTATGTGTTTATTGTTTTTCGTAAATTGATTCGTTACAAATAAGGCCGTTATTTTTTTTTTCTCTATTGAATAATTTCATATTGTCATGTTGGGGCCTTTTTCAGTCGACTATACGGTAATTGATGAACTCATACGGTTGCATATAATTGCTTACATCCACTTCGTACAAATTTGGTGGATAGTTGTCTCATTGGCAATCATACCACATCTCCTTATCTTTTTTATATAAAAAAAAATAGAGAATAAACAAAAATGAAACAACAGAAAAATGAGAAATTGAGATTGATGGGGTTCTAAAGCAAGGAATAGAGTAATGCACAAAAAATATGAAAAAAAGAAGGTAAGCCTAAAAGATGACAGTAAATCGAGGTACCATATAATGTAAGAAATATAGTTCTCTCAATATTCATAAACAGGATGGAGAGAATATATTTCTCTTTGTTACATTTTTTATCTCTCAGATCCTTTATACTACTTAAAAAAATAAACAGGTGTGCATCAGAAAAATATCCTCCTGTGTAATATAAATCCTGATTCGAACAATACCCAACTGAAACTTGAAATGTTTCGTAGGGTGTGCGTTCTATCCAATTATTAGAGAATGTTCACAAGGAAGATAATAAGTAAGGGATACCAGGGTAAATTAAAATTCATATCAAGTAACAAATCAGAAAGGCGTAGTCACGCGAATGTAATTATACATGAGGAAATATTTTTTTTCAAAATCAAATTATTTGCATGTCCTTTTCAGTGGTGCTCTTTTCCTTCTTTGTTCTGCTTTTCAAATAATTCTCAATTTCAGTTTGGAATTTGTCATGTACATTTTCCACTGTAAAATTTCCTTATTTCAAAATCACTTTATAAATCAGTCATTTAGATTCAAAACATTGAACGAACAGAATGAGTGTTACGTACAAGAAGCAAAACAACCAAAATATCCTTAGTAAGTCCATTGTAAAAGAAACACGTAAAGGTAAGAAGTTTAATTAAATTTCAAATAAACGTTTTACTGCTGTTGTTTTTTCTTTTAAAATTTATTGCTCAGTAAGGCCTGTGACACTTATCTTGATAAATGTAAACTTTCAAACCCGATCTACAAATTCATTTCTTAAATTTTAAATTAATTGATAGCGAGTCTCTTATGTCACTTTTTTCATTCAATTACCAAAACTGGAGTACACAAGGTAGAACACAGATAAAGATTTAAGTTGGACCAGAAACGTTCTATTGAACAATATGTTGGAACACATATGTTTCAACCTTTATTGTGGAGCCTCTGACTTTTGAAAAAGCGTGACATTGCGATCCTACATTCCGTCATCTTCATCGTCGTCGTCGTCGGCGGCGGCGTCCACAAATATTAACTCTGTGCTTAAAGTTTTTGAAATTTAAATAACTTTTTTAATAGTTATCAAAGGTACCAGGATTTTAATTTAGTACGGCTAAGGTAATCTATGCCTGGGATAAGAAAATTATTAGTTTTTCAAAAAGTTCAAAGTTTTGTATACAGGAAATTTATAAAAATTACCACATTATTGATATTCATGTCAACACCGAAGTGTTGACTACTGGGCTGGTGATACCCTCGGGGACGAAACATCCACCAGCAGTGGCATCAACCCAGTGATGTAAATAGTTATCAAAGGTACCAGGATTATAATTTAGTACGTCTTAAACTATCCTTGATGTCTGCCAAACTTGGACGAAGCTTGTTTATATTCATAAGATAGTATCCAGAATTAAAATTTTATAAAAAAAAAATCCTGTTTTTCTGTACTTTACTTATAAATGGACCTAGTTTTTCTGCCAAGAAACATTATATTCATTCTGTGGTTGAAGTTTTTAAAAATTTGATAACTTTCTTAAACTTTCCTGGATTTCTACCAAACTTGGACAGAAGCTTGTTTGTGATCATAAGAGAGTATCCAGAATTAAATTTTGTAAAAAAATATCCTGTTTTTCTGTACTTTACTTATAAATGGACCTAGTTTTTCTGCCAGGAAACATTACATTCTCTCTGTTGTTAAAGTTTTTAAAAATTTAATAACTTTCTTAAACTATCCTGGATTTCTACCAAACTTGGATAGAAGCTTGTTTATGATCAAAAGCTAGTATCCAGAATTAAATTTTGATAAAATTTTGTACCTGTTTATTAGTATTTTACTTATAAATTGACTTAGTTTTTCTTCCTGATGACGCATACTAATGAGTAAAAGTGTTAAAAATTCTTCTTTATTAATTTTCTTCGATCGTTTTTTCATGAACATTGAAACACTGAATAGTTTTATATCATGCTGACATTGTCAGACAGACGATGTCTTCTGAGATTTGTAAAGGATATTTGAAAAAGAGGTTTTATTGCAGTGATTCCGAAACTTTTGAAGGATTTGACCCATCCTGATCAATATGCATATGCGAGTTTGCACTGGGCCAGTACATGACAGAAATTTTGTTCACATCCTCACAAATTTGCATTAGACAACATTTTATACCTATATGGAGTTTTTTCGTTTTAGACATACAGGTCATTCTTTTAAAGAAACAACCTGGACGATAACAAGTTTCAAGGAGATGTGCTTCAATGCATACAATAATGACCTGCGTCAGGTCATTTTTTTTACCATGCTTAAATTGCAAACTACAGAGTACATTTAATTTGAGTGTTGTTGCCAACAGTACAATTTTCTATTTTGAACCTTTTTTTAATGTTTAGGCTGAAATAATCCTATCACCTGTTTATTAGGCTGAAATGAATACTATTTACTTTACAAAATGACAAACAAGTGAAACTGCGAGCTACTGCTTACTGATGATAACCCCGCCGCAAGTGGATAATATTAATAGTGTAAAAATATGCAAGTGCTCGGTAAACAGGAAGTTGTCGAGTGATCAATCTGAAAACGCATCACACGGTATAGCTGACTTAGATAAACCCTGAAACCAAATTTTAGAAATCCTTGTATTGTAGTTCCTGAGAAAATTGCGACGAAAAATATTCATGGGACGGACGGACTGACTGACGGAAGGACAGACAGAGGTAAAACAGTATACCCCCTTTTTATAAAGCGGGGGTATAAATATTCCTATTCTAGATAGGGGAACAGCCACATTCTCTTTAAAAAAAAAGGGGTATAATATTTGATCCTGATTCTCACATTTTGAAGAAGAACATTGTATTGCCAGGCATAAGAGAGAAACTAATTATTCTGAAGAGTTTGTTAAAAATCATTGAAAAATGATCTGCTTGTCCATGACAAAAAATGTCGTGAAACAAGAGAAAAACATATAGCACCTCCTTTATATAGCTTATATGATAAATTACTTACAAAGCTACTTGTATTTTTCATCATCTTACAATTCGTTTGCTTCTTACTTCATTCAATTGCTATAACATTTATATTGTAACTAGACAGTGCTTTTAACTTTTATACATGTATCTAGATTATTTAATGATTTTTTTATATTATAAATGAGCAGTACGCCATGCTTAAACCTAAACGCTCTAGAAAAGATTATATCAATTCAATGAGATCTGTAAATTAGGATACACTTTACATTCATAAACAATAAAAATAAGTTTCTATAGGTATAAGAATGTATAAACTAAACTTTGTCAGATGAAAAGGTCCAATTTGGACGGCAAATTTCAGCTTTTTATTGCTCCGCTTGGCTATGAAAAATATAAAATAAACTATCGCACCAACCTTGCACCAAAAAGATTTTTTATCCGAAGTTTGATATGTATGAACTTGTCAAAATGTTAAAATTTCTAATTATTGCAAGCATGGTGCGGTGGTCAAAATTTCGAAAAAACATAAAATTTTCGATATTTTTGCTTATTTTCCCAATTATGACGTCATTTGCACCTACTATTGTGACGTCATTCAACCTTTTTTAGTTAAATAAAAACATTTTTTTTAAATCATTTACTCATATTCTAATAATTTATGGAGAAAAATCTGCTCTGTTAGAATTTTTATTATCTTGTAAATCTGGGGCCATTTTAAGCTATTAAAGCCCCTACCCCTTTGCCGAAATAACGGTAACAGGATTGCCCACAGAAAGACCTTCCTACCGTCGTTCTTTCATTTTATCAATCCTGACACCCCTTGGTATGTTATATTACCTTAAAGAAAACCTTAAAATATGCATTAATTATAGCATATAGAAATCCGACGTCTGTTAATATTAATTGATTCTGCCACCGTCTATGTGGACTCTGTACCGCGTGTTCGCATTGATTGCTGGAGGTCGTCCGTTCTTACCCGGCCGGGTCAAACCAAGACTTTAAAATTGATATTTGCTGCTTCTCCGCTAAGCATGCGGTATTAAGGCGTAAGTGCGAAGAATGGTTATCTCGGAGTCGAATAATGTGTCCGGGTAAGGTGACATGTCTTCCCAATTGTTACATTGTGCACTAGCACGTTAAAAATCTGGCTTAGCGTGTCAGTCTAAGACTTACATTGTAAATATTCATATTGCATTAACATGTACTCATCCTGCATATGCGTATGCATTTGCCGCTGGATGTAAAGCAGTCATCCATCATCATCATATGATTATACCACTTAGATATAAGTTTTCAAAAGAAGTAAAATCATAAAAAGAACTTAGAGGAAAATCAATTCGGAAAGTCCGTAATCATATGGCAAAATCAAATAACAAAACGCATCAAAAACGAATGGACGAGAATTGTCATATTCCTGACATGGTGCAAGCATTTTCAAAATTTCGTTTTCCTATCATCCGTTAACCTTAATATGCAGATACTGAAAATTTGTATTCTTCACTAAATCACACAAACAATCTCTTAATAAAATCACAACAGTTTGCATGAAAGAATTGGGATGAAATGCTTAAGTCTTTACTGGTCATAAGAGGACTGTAATGTACACTTCATCCACCCAATAAAACATATAAAGTTTGATATTTTATTTTTTTAGATTGACATGCTCAAAATGCAGGGAATGTCTTTACAGACAAATGAATCATTGAATTTTTACAAATATCTTTGCGAAATTATCGGATCTGAGGAGGTCGTGCGAATTAGGAGATTGGCTATGACTATAAGTGACATTGGACAAAAATTTCAAACGATAACTAGTGGTAGTAAAGGTGAAGGACTCGATTTAAAAGGTAGTGATTTAGATATAATGTATATTGATCCTACCTGTAAAGTGTATCAATCAGAAACAGAAGAAATTCTTCAAGGTCACAAAATTCCGTTAATATCGAACACAAATGTTAAAGGTCAAACATTTCCGGTTCCGTTAATTATGAATACAGAGGAGACACAACCATGTTTCACACAATTATGCCTTCTAAATTGTTATCTAAGAACTGTATTTTTGGTAGATTTACCTGGATTTAACATACGGGACATAATGCAAAAACATCCTCTGGGATATGTTCTTTCAAGTGATCTGTACAAACAGTTTATGTTTTCTTTGCCTCATTTTCATCTTTCATTTTCCTCAACAATTCATGGTCCATGTTTATCAAATAAAGAAGGTACATACGATTTTGCACGCTGTCTTAAATGTGACAACTGGATACTTCAAGCACAGCCATGGGTTAGTAGACCTCGTTCTACATGGCCATCAGCTGAACTCATATCCAAAATAATATCTTTTGGTGTGTTATTTGTTCCAATTGGCTACAAAGGATCCATAAATGAAAATATTGAATGGCGAATTTCATTTTCTGTAGCGGAAAAAAATCTTATAACTTCCTTCAGCCATACACAATTATTATGTTATGCTATGTTAAAAATCTTGCTGAAGGAAATAATAGAAAAACATGAAGATTTGAAAGGGTTATTGTGTTCATATTTTTTAAAAACAATGATGTTTTGGATTTCAGAAGAAACGGAAACATATTTATGGAGACCAGATAATATCATACCCTGTTTCATGGCATGTCTACAAAGACTGCTGTACTGTGCAAAATATTCAATATTACCACATTATTTTATTCCTGCCAATAACTTTTTCTTTTTAAGGTTCAATACTAATGAAAAAGAAAAATTAACTACATTACTCAAGGATCTGTATGTGCAAGGAATTTATTGTTTCACATCTTCTGAGACCCTTCAAGATTGTCAAAGTCAGTTATACGAGAAAACCGAATCCTTCATAAGCCGAAACATCAGATTTTTTCAACAATTAATGCCAACATTTTATGTTATCCATAATCATGCTCAAGTTGATAATTTCACGAGACTCCTGTATGCATTTCTACGTCATTCCAGAACTGGTTTATCTAGAGATTTGTTCGCTTTACAACTGTCAGCAGCATTTACGTTTGCTCCAGCCGAACCAAAATATCAAAATATATGTAGATCTGGAAACAAACAACATTACTGCAAGACCAAACATGATCTTAGTCATTTGGTGATCGGTTTACATTCAGATGCATTGTCAGGATTGCTGAAGTTAGCTTCTTTCTTCTATGTTCACAAAAAATACTCAAACTCATTAACTGTAATAACTTATGTATTACAGAAATACACAAACGAGAAAGTTTATACAGGATTATTCGCTCATATAAAGACATTTAATCATTTTCAAAAACGCATGCTGAATCTGATGAAAAAAGAAAATCTTCATACAATAATAAAATCTTTCACAGTTCATCCTTTAAATATTGAAATGCATTCATCAATAGTTCCATTGGAATTACAACTGGATGTTTGTAGGACGCCTACTATTTTTCATCCGTTATCATTTGCACATTTTCTCAACTTTTTATGTTACTACCGTCTATATGATTTAGCATCATGTAAGCAGTGCTTACAACAACTGAATCAGGTTCAAAGGACACTTTCATATAATGATACTTTATGTTTGTATCCTGATTCCTTGCATACAATTATTTTTTGTGGCATAGCTCACCAGTTAATGGGAGAGACACACTTCGCTATACATGCTTTCAAAAAAGCTGCTAAGCTAGATAAGTTTAATTCAACAAGTGCAGCGACAAGGTTTGCAGTTTTACAAAAACAAATTTTTGAATTTTGTTCGTGCAATATGAAATTTTTGTCTTTTATATTAGCCACGATTTCTAATGTATGCTCGAAATTTTACCCTTAACGTTTTTAAATGAAAGGCAAGCAACTATTTTCCATACCTAAAGTTAGAACTATTACGCGAAAATAACAATCCTTATTCGAGCCTCAATTCCAATATAAATATTGATCAGACCTTAGACTTTCTTTATTTCTTCTTCTTTTGACAATGACTGAATCAGTACATATTTGTACTCAACAATTTCTCAAATAATTTTTACACTAATCAAGTAGAATTATGTATACATAAAACTCCTGAAATTAAGTACCTTTAAAAAATTTTCTCAGTTTGTGTTACAATTAAAATCAAATATAAAACCGTTTATAAGGGGAGAGAGAGTCCTTTATTTAAAAATATTAAAGACCAAACAGCCTATTGTTTATGCGCATCAGCTAACGCAACTTGGTAGTGACATAAAAGCTCTATGACGTTGTTTCTAGCGATGGAAAAACGTCAAATTATAACGTCCGATTTCGCGTTTTTCACGGATTCCAACATGGTGTACGGTATGTCTCCCAAGAAAAGAGGAACTATTATGCGTCGCGCTACTTTAATATCCTATGGTTTAACACAAATGGACACATAAGATACTACCCTATATGTAACCTTCCTTCTGATAAAAATAATAAAATATAAATTTTGATCTCGACTTTTTGCATTTGCGCCGTTCTGCATTTTATTTGTTTTAATTCTGTAACATGCGTAGATTTTGTCTTATATTTGCGTCGATCTGCATTTCATTTTTTTTTCTTCTTCACTTGTGTTGATTTTGTCTTTCGTTTGCGCCGATTGTGTACAGGTTAGGTGAAAAATATTTTTATGTCCGATTTATGGGCATTATGTTTTCTGGTCTGTGTGTCCGTTTGTTCGATCGTCTGTCCCGCTTCAGGTTGAAGTTTTTGGTTACAGTTTTTGGGCAAGCTAGTTTTTTTTGACGAAGTTGAAGTCCTATCAACTTAAAACTTAGTAAACATGTTCCTTATGCAATGATCCTTCTAATTTTAGTGTCAATTCTTCAAAAATTTTAAAAAATTTAGTATTCACAAGGTTAGGCCGATCATCAATTATTCCTAAAAATTTGGACATACTGGCAGCATGTGCATGTAACTGTTGTCTGGATGATTCTCGTAAAATAATGTCCGATCTTGCAATGAAATTAAAATGTATTTATATTGCTTATTTGAAAAAATCTTATAGTAAAAATAAAATGATGGCAAAGGGTCATTTTTGTTTGTCATTTGTTGCATTTCAAATTGTCTTAAGTAGAATTGATAAACATATCGTATAATCTCACTGAAACTCTTAGCTAATTTCCTAATGTACATGAATGTAGATCAATACTTTGGTTTGCCTGCTTGCTTTGTTTGTATATTTTGTATAATTATATTTTGATAACGTCCAATTGAATTAAATATCATATATACAGGTTTACATACCTATATATAAAGATGTCAATCTTAATTACAGAGCTTGAGTAAACATTAATACAAACAAAGCAAGGAAGCCAACCAAAGTTTTACCCTACATGCATTAGGAAATTGGCTGTAAGGCAAAAAAATATTAATAAAACTAATACTCAGCGAATGTGAATTAAAATAAAATTTTCAGTGTTTAAAACTAAATTGTTGTAAATTTAACTTATGACAAAAACGATTGCTCCAAGAATAATATCTTACATAAAATCGCTCCCTTTCATTTAGCTACAACTGTGACCAGAAAGATTGAAAACAAATTTCGATTTTCAATTCCGGCAACAACCTTTTCTTTGTTTTAATTTCCAAAATGAGCAATTTAGATTGATTATATTTTATCCGGTTGGAAAAATCTTTCTTTGTAGTTTTCAAAAGAAAATTATTTTTTGAATCAATTTTTTTTTTTGTATTTTATATTACTGTCTCGTTTATTGAAAACACGTGAGGTAGTAATAAAAGGATTGTATTTTAAGATAGATGCATAATGTTTTAGAATCAAAACTTTCATTCCTATATTATACCTATAATTTTAATTTCCTTACATCTTAAACATCAAAAATAATGAATTAACAAACTCGATGCAATAATCTCTAAACGTTCGTCTTAGTCGGGAAAAATAATGGTATAAAGAACTCCGTCAATGCTTTTGTATGTCCGTCTTTCAACAGTACCGAATGAGTTCGTTACGGCAAACTTCTGAAATTGACGCGAAAAAGAAACAAGCACATTTAGTCAGGTATAGTCAAATACTCTGTAAGTTAACCAGTGCCATCTTTAATTTCTTTTTTTATTTTAAATAATTTTGCTTATGTGGGACAGGGGACAAAAATAGACTTTTTATAAAAAAGCGGCGTGAAAGGTTATTTCGAAAATTTTTACATTCCGACGGATGGTGTTTCTGAAGGTTTATATTGTGCGGCAATAACATCATAAAGATCTGAAACTGATACATGCTTAATCTCTTGTATTACCGGATAATAAAGTAGGTGAATATAGTTGTTATTCTTGGA
Organism: Mytilus galloprovincialis; assembly: GCF_965363235.1. Taxonomy (NCBI): domain Eukaryota; kingdom Metazoa; phylum Mollusca; class Bivalvia; order Mytilida; family Mytilidae; genus Mytilus; species Mytilus galloprovincialis. The sequence continues at coordinate 10,969,888 of NC_134850.1, read as the reverse complement.
AATTTAAATGTGGGTTTCAAACGTCGAATTTGCGAATTTTTTTTCAAATAGAGCGCCAGCAAGGAAAGTTTGTACTATGACGTCAGATGCAATGTTCTGAAGAAAGACAACTCTTTTCTTCAAAACGAACGAGAAAAAAAAACATCAAAATTACTCATAACTTTTTTGAAAGGTCGGTGACATACACTTTTTTTTGCTTTATTTTGAAGAGTACATATAGCACTTTCCTTCTTTAAATTTTTATGAAGAAATCACTGGTAGATATTTTTTAATACTGGAAACGTTTTTCAGTTTTACGTCTAATTTTTGGCGGCAATGAAATAAATCATATTTTTAAAGAACAAATAAATATGAGCCTTAAACAGTTCAACCTGTATTTGAAAGATACAAATGTACTGTTTAACGTGAAACAAGAATTATGCTTGTAGGTTTGAGAGTTTAGATAACAAGCAAATATTATGTTAATATTCGGGAAAACACGAAACTGAGGTTGCTATAGTGACAAAAATAAGTCGGTGACCCCCAATTTTTTTCATCATATTTTATTCCTCATATCATGCAACACCTTCACACAAAATTTGAAGGAAAAATCACTGATAGAAATGAATAGGCTGTTTGGTCTTTAATGTTGTAGTGTTATTGTAGTAGTAAAACATATCAGGCGATTAATTCGCTTCTCCTAAAATCAAATCAGGTAGTTTACTTGTATATACATCTGTTAAAAACAGATTAAGCCAATCATACTGTCTGAATTGATTTACCTACTTCGTTTTTGTAGGATAATATATGTTGACAGTAGATGAATAATATACCATCCTTTATGGTAAAAAGTTCCAATACTACATTTTCAAATTGACAGCCTTGTCTGAATTTCATTTGACTTTTGAAATATTTTTTCTCTTTTCCGAACAAATGATTTTCCTTTACATTTCCTGTTTAATTTTTTTCAGATTATTTTTCATTTGGATAACATGTCATCTTGATTTTATTCCTAGTGTATATTGCGAGGTATACAAGTGTGGCCCAAAATTATAAAGTTTTACTTTTCATGAGCTAAAATAAGCAGATCGATCTTATCATGCTTATTGTTATTTCATTTACTAAACTTTATCAGTTAGCTTGTGTTGGAATTGTTACAATTTAATAAGGCTGAGTAAAATATATTTGAATGTTTTCTTCAAATAATTATAAGTCCAGTCAATCTAGCATAAATTTGACCCTAACCCGAAAGTAATTGCAACAGAAGATTTTTAAGTTTTAATCTTTAGCCTAGTACCCCAAATATACACAGAAAAAAGTCCCATAGAATCTAACTTGAGGAAGACTAAAAAATCACCATTGAAAATTGGATGAAGATAAGCATTGAAAAGGGAGATAACTCTTGCAGAAAAGGCAGAAATATCAATAAAAATTGATACAAAATTATTACTTTACTGCTTCTTTTCATCAGAATGTATTGATTCTTGATTTTTTAGCGGTCTTTAGAGTATAACAAACAACTCTTAATATATTTTCGTATACTATATCAAGCTATAATCTAGATTTCATAATTCATTAGTTGACCATTTATTGAATTTTTCAACATGTCAAGGTAAAGAATCTCAAATTTAATAAAAATAATTAAGTATGTATTCTTCTTTTTGTGGTTTAACGTTCCTTTAAATAAGTAAGTTGCTGAAAAAATATAATATACAGATATAAACAATACCAAATTTTCACATTATTTCTTTCAAAATGGTTACAAAGCTTCAAATTTGTTGAATGAAAAATGCACGAAAATAATAAAACTATCCATAACACTTGGTTTTTGTCCTTTTCATGAGCAGGAGATAATATAATTTAGTCAAATACAAACTTACAACCCCATCAAAGTATCATACTTTACATAAATTTCAAGAAAAACAACCAAACATTGACAAAAAAAGACTCATTTTTGCAAGAGTTATCTCCCTTTCTAATGTTAATTTCCATTGAGAATTAAAAATACTGATTTTGAATTTTTCCTCAAGTAAGATATTATGGGATTTTTTTCTGTGTATATAAAGGGCAAAATGCTATAGATTAGAACTAAAACATTATCTGTTGCAATTAGTTTGAGGCTAAATCTTAGTTTGACTGGTCTATATTTTGTAATTGAGATAAAGCGCATGCCATGTAAATTGTTTCAAATCTATTTATAACACGGTATTTTGATATTGTAAATATTCTGTGTAGCACTAAACTTTTTTGCAAAATAAATTGAAATCTGACAAACTTACTGGGTATACCTTTTGTTTCATTAGTAAAAATAACATGCACTCTTTCAATATATACTTTAAACCACAATTATTGATACTTGTGAATAAAAACACATTCATATTAACCTGTTCTCTGATAACAGATAATAGTAATTTTTAGTAATTTTTAGTATACATGCTATACAACTTGTAATATAATTTGTATCCTAAATTGATGAACTGTTTTACATGTAATGAAGTAAAAATTAAATACAAATATCAAAGGAAACTCTTACAATTACTCAAAATAAAATAGAGGTTTCTATATACTTTAGCATACGCATGCTTCTGTGTAAATTCGTATAAAAAATAACGAAACATGATTCAATATATAATAAGGTGATGTGGTATGATTGCCAATGAGAAAACTAATCATCACAGTTAAAATTAAGTGGATGTAAGCAATTATAGGCATTACTACGTCCTTCAACAATTGGAAAAACTTATACCATTTAGTCGAGTATAAAAAGGCTCAGCATTGACAATAATGAAACAATTGAATTGAGAAAACTAACGGCTTAATTTATAATAAAACAATTGACGGATGTCAAATATGATAGATACGAACCAACGATAACTACTGAACCACAGGATCTTGACTTGATAGAGACACATATATAAGGAAGCGGCGTTAATATAGAAAAGAAGATGTGATATGATAGCCAATTAGACAACTCTTCAAAAGAGACTAAATGACACAGAATTTAACAAATATAGGTTACCGTACGACCTTTAACAATGAGCAAAGCCCATACTGCATAGTCAGCTATAAAAGGCCCCGAAATGACAAACATAAACAATTCGAACGAAAGAACTAACGGCCTAATTTATGTACAAAAAAATGAAGGAAAAACAAATATGTAACACATCGACAATCGACAACCACTGAATTACAGGCTCCTGACATGGGACAGGCACATACGTACAGAATGTGGCGAAACATGTAAGCGGGATCCCAACCCCCTTACCTGGGACAGTAATGTAATGGTACAACATAAGAACGAACGATAAAAATCAATTGAATAAGGCTTAATTCATCAGATGAATACATATATATATATACATCTAACACAAACACAGAGTGTACGTGGCCGGGTACTTGTACATCCCAACAACATAAATACACTTATTTCAGATCTAAGAGTACTCGCAGTTTCTGACAGCTAGTTCAAAGCCAATTACAACTTCTACAAAACAGCATGCATCTAATGAGTCATTACACATCCAATATCCAATGGATTTTGTGTAAAGCGTCATAAACAGAAAACAGAGAAAAACACGATCTTGTGCAATTTCAAGATACAAATACCAACAGATTATAGATCCATGAATGTGCATATTTAATACCAATAAAAACAATATTAATACAAATAAAAACAGTATGGAAAGATCTAATGACACTGATGAAATGGTAACCCTTAGAGAAAGTTTATTTAAGGATCGATAAGTTTACGTCCTCGTAAAATTATCGATCCTTAAAAAAGTTTTTTCATTTCTAATTTTTTTTGGCACGGTAAACAACATCTCCATAAAAATAAGTTTTCTACAGGAAAAACCAAACTCAAACCCAAATCTTTATATCTAAGGTTGAATTTAGTAAAGGTTTTAAGTAATTTGAGGTAACGCAATCCCTGACTTAATAATTTACCAGTAATACACACAAAACGTCACAACAGACACGTGCATAGCGACGAGTTGTGATATATAAACACAGTAAGATGGTGCTAAAGGAACATCAATCATCCATTAGGAAAATTAACAATAGGGAACGAAAAATCGTTCTTTTTGTCGTGAATTTTAGTGTGGAGTTTCCCGTGTAAAAAAACTAATTTTTTTTATAACATTATGTGGAAGTGTAGTGTAAAGAGTCGAAAAGTCAAAATTGTCAACAGAATCAAAAGGTTCATCAAAAGCACGTTATTTATCCAAATCAACCAAAGAATTTGTAACACTCCAAATAAAGACAACAGTAGTATAACACTGTTCAAAAGTCATAAATCGATTGAGAGAAAACAAATTCGGGTTACAAACTACAACTGAAGTAAACACATCAACTGTAAGAGGAAAACAATGAAAATATAAAGTTATATGCCTTTAGTACCTTCTGGCTCTCTCTTTGTCAGATCATTTCAAATTTTAAAAAAAACCAATATGATGAACTAGTTAACTTTTTTTTGTATTCGCTATTAGGTCCATAATTTGTTAACAGTTGATACTACTACTAATTTGCAAGTTCTTACGAAAAAACTTTTTTTAAACAATTAAACTACTGAGTAAATTCTTTCCAGATTGACAAGATGAGAGTAATATTGATCCGGTAAACAATATATTTTGTTGCCTTGTTTGGAACTGCTTTAACACTTGCATATTAGGTGAAACCAGTGACCAAACTCCGAAACAGTGGTGACGTTGCTTCGCTAAACTATCATTTGGAAATAATGCTGTCTGCATTTGATGAAAAACATCTACAAGGGCAAAAAAGCAGAATAACTGGATCATTGGCTATAGTATACAGCATTCTTATGTTTGCAAGAAATGCGGAAATGAGTGCATTCCAAAGAATGATGACAGCAATTTGTATAAGGGGAAGAGCAGAAGATATGGTATTCAAAAAAAAAATATGTTCAGATACTCAGTTAATTTTTTATTTTGAAAAATGTATAGATAAATTTTATATTTACTGTAATACATGCAACTGAAAAAGTCTGAATTCTTAGTATCAAATGTAATGATTGATAACAAGTAATAGTAAATTACAGAACTATTTATACATTGGTCTGAAATGTATTTCGAGGCACACGTTAATAATTATAGTTGTAGAAATATAAATTTAACAATTCATTAATCATGTTAATAGATAATAATTTTTTTATTCATAGAAGGTTTGATAATAGTGTCTTCTGTCCAAAATGTGTTTGATTTATTTATTACTTTTAGCACTTATATATCATTTCAATGAAAGATGCACATTTTGTTTTGTTTCATAGCTTATTACTAGATTGAATAGAGTAGGTGTAACATTGTCACCAACCAGTAAGCAGAGATTGATAAAAGAAGCAGGAGAAATCAGCCATAAAGCTCTGTGTGATTATTTGAAGGAAAAGCCACTGCTAAAAATTACTGGTGATAATCTGGACATCTACATTAAAAGTCGATGTGTATCAATAGATAAAGGAAATACAGATTTGCATTTATTTGCCTCGAATGCCTTAACTAGCAGGTTATCATCTGTAGACATGGACAACAGAACCCCTTTAATTCCTGAAGTTAATAGAGATGTTTTAAAACTAACAGAAGCAGAAATTGACAACATGAAATATTCATATTCAATATTGGTAATAATTTAAATAGATGAATATAAAGTAATTGATAAATAATGTTGAAATTGTTTTGTAAATTTTATCCTACTTTAATTTTAGAAAGGAAAAAAACCTTTTTGATTTTATTTATACACAACTTTGTTCGAATATTTCTTTTATCTCATTGTGGAGATAAGCAGTTTGAAATGGTAAGTATATAAACACATGCATGCTTTTCTGCTTATAAAAAATGCTTAGATGTATATCAGTTTTCAACTAACATCTAACATGCTTACATTAATGGTGGTGGCTTTTTGTCTTTATCCTTCTTTTCAGCTTAATTGCACTTACAAAATATATGTAAATTCAGAGTTTTAAGTTACTTACCTTAATAGAAAATTTATTTCTGTATTTCTTAAATGTGGATGCCAAAGGATATTATATTCAAAACTGGAATGATGTTTCAATTTTTTATTTAAGTTTTAATAACACCATGAATATCTGAATTTACAGTAGTTTGGTCAGTTTTATAGAAATAGTTAAACTCAACTAGCTTACAATTGCTGCTTAACATTTCCACTGCATTTATATTTTGCCTTTCCAAGCTTTAGCACTAACATGAAAATTGTACAAACAGAGTCTTTATCAGGTGAATACACATGTTAGTGTAAGTTGGATCGACCCCAACGGGAGACCAGAATAAGTACAATGCTACTTTATATAACATTTAACAGTTACTAATAGAAATTAACCTTTTGGAATATTATGACAAATCATTCTCTTAAAATTTCCTATATATTTTATGTTTAATATAAAGAGCTAAATATTACCTATACAAATTTCCAAAAGGTTGAATTCTATGTAATTATAGCTTATGCTTGAATATTGCACGAAAACAGCTCAGCTTTGCTTATAGCTTCGCAACTTGTGAAACAGAAAACTGTTTAACAATCTAGGAAGCAGGTTCATTGTGACTTTGAGAATATAAACATTAAAAAAAAACCTGTTCATTTGCATTTTGAGTGTGGTCTAAGGGAGTCTTTGTAATTATGTTTATCAACTCCGAGAAAATGACTTATTAAAATTTGGTAAAGCTTTGTTTTACTAAAACAGGATTTCTTACAAATTTTGAAAATATGAAATTTTGTTTGGAAATTTTGGTTCCATCATTGTATACCACAAAGTATTAACTGACTGACATTATCATTTGATATAAGTTATTAATTCTTCATTGACTAGTAAATAGATGGTATTAAAAGTATAATGAATTTCTTGTTTATCTTGTAAACTGTTCTTATCTAATATATTTTATTCAAGAATTAATGTTGAAGTTTTTAGTTGTGTGGAAAAGTTGAGGAGAAAGCTATTTACTTTCAGATTGCAAGAATTTTGAGTACATTGGATCAATTTAAATGGATGTCAACAGTAGTACCAGTACACATAAACCATGGCTATAGTGCTGGAATGTCCCAAAAAAGCCAAGTGTTCCAGTTACCGATCCAACACAAAAATGAGGCCAAATATGAAGATATTCTTGATATCATGGATTCTTATGAGAAACTACTGCAAAAAACATTTCAGGAATCCCATGGTTTGTTGTTGTCAGTTGTAACTCACTTAATTACTGTTAGTGTTTATTTGAATTAATGTAATATTATTTTGACTGAATGTAATGCTGTTATATACAGAATAATAGGTAGTTTCGTTTTTGATACTGACTGTATCCTGTGGAATATCAAGACGAGCCCCTTAGGGCGAGTTAAGATATTTCACATGATATAGTCAGTATCAAAAACGAAACTACCTATTATTCTGTTTAACGGTAATTATGACGTCACACAATGTGTTGCCTGATATTTTCAGTGATACAGCCAGTACGTTGATACTCGAAAATATTAGGCAGTAAGATCAAAGGGAAAATATATGAATTACTGATAAATTGAAAGTAATGCTAATATATTGAATGTAATGTTATTATTTTGAATGTAATGCTATTTTGATTCCCTAAATTTTAAAGTTGTTCATTTTCAAAACTGAAATTGTTGCAATATTAACAAAATTATACACATTTTGATGTTTTTCAAACATGGACATCTTTTTTCTTGTCGTCACAATAGGAACTTCAATAGAAATTAAGAAAATTAAACGTCAGTTTTAAATTTCTATACCACTTATTTGCTGAAAATTGATATTTCACTGGTGAGGAGAAATATTTTCCTTACACCACTCAGGATATGTGAAAAAGCACGAACAGAAAGTAAACGATTTAATTCATCGTATTGCCTTCAACAATGAAAGCAATGAAAAAGCACACACCACATATCCAGTAGTAAAAGGCAGCAAAAAAACAAAATGATGTTATATATGGCCTGATTTATCTGCAAAAAAAAAATAATCAAAAACGAATATGTAAAGTTCTTCTACATTTTTATTCAGGAACAGTTGAAATGTTAGATGAATTTGGAGTTATTGCATCTGGTGACCAACTAACCAAAGTCAGATTTGAAGGCGCAAAAAAACTACGTCTCATGTCTCCAACAACATCGGGAAGACTTGACCATTTGAGACCAGTTGTTATTGAGCTGTGGCATCTTAAGCAAGATTACTTAGAAGTTTGTATGAATAAAATATCTTTTTAATTATAGAATGCAGCCATAATTAGTGATGGTTTGGCCAAATATTACCTCAAATAATGGGGTCAGATTTTACTCTTGTTAAAATTGGTTGCAATTGAAATCACAAATGATACCTTAGCATTACAGCTTTTCTATAGAGTTCGGTTTCGGTGGAAGGGTTGAGCGCAATAAAAAATGTTATAAAACATAACTAGTCTACAATAGCAAATAATAAGTAAACAAATGACAACATGAAAATCCTAACATGTGACTAAATATTCCTAGCATTGCAACATGAAAATAATAATCCTCTCTCTATCAAGTAAGAATTGCAAAATATGAGAGTACCAAGTGGAAAAGTATGTTGATTTTCTATAAAATTTCCATATCTTTAGTATTGAATGAACACATGGGTACATAGTCCTCAAACATGAAAACATATTTATTATAAAATTGAGAATGGAAATGGGGAATGTGTCAAAGAGACAACAACCCGACCAAATAAAAAACAACAGCAGAGGGTCACCAACAGGTCTTCAATGTAGCGAGAAATTCCCGCACCCGGAGGTGTCCTTCAGCTGGCCCCTAAACAAATATATACTAGTCCAGTGATAATGAACGCCATACTAATATATATCTATAGACAAAGACTTTGTTAAGGCATGTATATCAGTTGTGAACTTTTAACGAGGTCAATGCCTTATTTATATGCTTATATATGGATCTGCATTTTTTTCAACTGTATCATGCAAGAAATTAAAAATGAAATTGAAAATTCAATTTGTTTTAATAACTGCATAGTTTGTTGCATTACCATTCTTGTATTATTATCATCTGTATTAAACATAAAATTCTTGAAATCTCATGATAAACTTGCAAATTTTCTTATCTGATGTTGCACTTCCTCTGTGTTTGTTAAGTGTCTCATGATGTCTCAAATCTAAATCTAGCAAGATTTTTTTTACATTGATCAATAATATACATATAATTCGTAACATGGGATCAATATATGAAGAAATAGAAACAATGCGTCAGATTTGTAAAATAACAGTTGAATCATGTGATTGTCATATCCAATGAAAACAGTATAATGCTACTCAATCTCAGAATAATTAAATTCCAATTTTTTTGACAGAAAACTTTTAAAGCACTTTACAAAATGGATTCCATAGACAAGTTAGGTACCTTGGCATTTTGGAGAAACAGACTGAAGAAGACTGATGTAAATGGCAAGGTGAAGGGTCACTTCAATTCCCACAGCGAATTTTTTAAACTTATAGTAAGGGAGCTTATTCGAGAACAGGCATTTGAACTCTTTAATATTAATATCGAAAACACTACAGCTTATCCACAAAATATCAGCAAGGCAAGCAGACTTACCAAAGAAAACAAAATGATGGAATTATCAGGTGAAATACTTCATAAATTTGATGTTATGCGTACAGGGGTACCTTCAGAAAGCAATGACGAATTATTTAATTACAGTACAAATTTAACAATTAGGGGATTACACTACCTACAAATGGAGGACACTGTAAAAGAAGGTGACATTTCTAGAATCATTCCAAACCTGAAAGTGTGCATTCCAATTTTTTATGCACATTCTTGCCTTTCAAAATACTTATTTGAATGTGTAGATTACATTACTAAGGTAACCTGTTTTCTTTCTCCTTTGGAAAAACTTAGAGTGTTGGAAGGCAGTATGGTGAATTTGAGAGGTGGACAAGGCAATAACATCGAGGCCGATTTGGTACAGGAGCATTCCGTAAGGAATCAAAAAGAGTTGATCAGGGGTCTGGGCGCCAATAAAACTGAAACAGCTATTTCTGCTGTTACTGCAGCAGCACCAGTTATTTCACAAATATGCAGGAATTTTGATGCTGAACACAACATTGCAAAAAAAGCTTCAAGACACAGTAAAATTATATCTACAGAGGATATCAAAGTTGTTAGAGAAAGTTTGAGAAAAATGAGACCATTTTCAAATACTAATGATAGAAAATGTTCTTTCCCTAATTTACCATGTCAGCCTTCTGCAAATGTAGATAGGATCAAAATGGACATTGACTTGAATGTGATGCTAGGTAGGGTGGGCAGAGGATACATACCTGTAGTTAACGAGGAAGATGCAGACATTGGTACTGATGATGAAGAGGATGATGATGAAATTCCAGATATTCCTCTTTGATCCAGGTAATTCCAACTTAATGTATGGTATTGATGATATAAAATCACCGTACATTATTTGTGAGCTTCTGCTGTTCTTTGGTGGGGTTGTTGTCCCTTTGACACATCCCTCATTTTAATTTTATTGTCTTGAAAATTTATAATACTAGTAACATGGCTTAGAAACAGGTAGAAGAGGAGGTTGGTCCAACATTTAAAAAAAAAATTATCTACTGCAATAACCAAAACTGTTCCAAATAAAAAAAAAAAAATTTATTTGATGCAAAAAAGATAACATTTGAGCAAACTTATATTCTTTATTGAACTCAATTATCAAATTTCATGAAAACACCAAGTCATCCACAAAAACAAGTTGCTATACAGTCAATGCAATGTAACTGCACAAAAATCACAGATGCAATATCTAGATATGTAATGAAGTCATTATAGAAGAGATAATGGAATTGCTAAGTCATGGTTTGTTAAATCTTGATTGCAAAAATGTTAATAGTATTTAAGGAATGACTGTCTATGAAGAAATAACACAAAAAAAATGTGGTGCACACTGAATAACGTGTGTAGCGGGTTATTTAACAGTGTGCACCACATTTTTTATGTTATTTCGAATAGACAGAAAAAATATTACAGTCATTTCTTTATAATTAAATTCTAAATTCCATTTTAAACCATTTTAAGCAATGAAAAAACGTTGATGACGTCACGGTCACATGACTAAATTATGTGTATGGGCTCCTAACAAACTAACATAAGCCAATCAGAAGACACGTTACATCCAAAATTAAATTATTCAAAGATATGGTTATTTCATTGAATGGTTAAGACAATGAGAAATACAAAAACTGGAGTAAGTCATACTGAGCTGCACTTATATGGCAGTTTAGAATATTCATTTAAAAGTATCATTTACATTATTTACTGGTATCATTTATATTATATTTTACATATACAAACATAGAGATATACATTACAAATGTGTTGATGAAAATATTTGTTTTTATAATTTCAGTAATAACTTAGTGCAAGATGACCTGCAATATGTAAAAAGAAGTAGTCTTACATGATGAAGAGGCGTAAATACTTGTCATGTAATGTTACAAATTATTCAGAGTTACCGTAATGAATTACAGTTATACACTATAAATTTAAAATGTCCTGCAGACATCCCTGTACAATCAGTGTAGTCAATTATCCCTTCATGTCTTGTTTAAACTGTAGAACATTGTAGTTATTACTAGATTTTTTATTTTCTTACTTTTATAGAACATTGATGGATTGTATATTGATTTTTTTATCTGTTACTATTGGACTTATAATGTTATATGTTATCACAGACATTGATAACAATGCAAATGTAATAATTAGATGTAGATAACTTATTTCCCTTGCCAATTGTCTCCCCTTTCCTCCAAGATATGAATTCTCAAAACAAATGTGAAAAAAAACATATTCTATATTTAGTAAAACTATTTAATGTGTATTTCAGGTTTGGAATGATTCTAGAAATGTCACCTATTTTTTTTTATTTGTCATTTTTTTTAAGCATCTATTACCCCTATTGTTTCAATACAAATAAACAGTACTCTTAGAGTTACCATTTGATTTTCAAACAGGCCACATTCTTTAAAAATTTTTAACAGTTAAAGTGATTTATACTTCTAATTTATCAATGTAATATCCCCTAGTCACCTTAAATTTATCATGACCAAAATGTATTTACAAGTTCATTTCATCAACTACTCTTACCAACTGACAGTTTTCACACCTACATTGTAATGAACAAAAACTACAACACAAACAACCTTCAGGACTATTACTTGATTTTTTGTATCCAAATATTTTCAAGAGACATTCTCGATAACAGGCCTTATGCCTACAATAGCATAAAATGTCGTCTTGAATTCCTGGTAGGTTTTTTGCTAAGTCCATATTTGTATAGTATAAAGTTGCAGTTGACATTTGACCTCTCCTTCCAGCTCTCCCAATTTCCTGAAGGTAATTTGTTAAACTTCTTGGTGGTTTGCAATGGATAACCTGGGTCACTGAGGGAGGGTCAAAACCCATACCAACTACTGTTGTTGTAAAAACAAGCCTAAAACGAGGTTGAACACTCTGGAGATCTGTGATAATACAAGTCAAAACTTCAGTATCTTGATTTGAGTATAGGCAACCAAAAACAGCATTATTTACTGTAATTTTGCTTACTCCACCGAATGCATAATAAGCATAGCTCATAGCATGTGCAATGTATTCCATTGGCATAAACATTAAAGTTACAGGAAAATTATTTCTCTCAACAAGTAACTGGTCAATTTGACTCTTATAAATGTTTTCTATTTTTTCATAAGAGGTGCCTTTAACCTTTTCACATACCATGAGTTTTAAATTAGTTTTTTCAGGACTTACAGAAATGACTTTAAAATTGCTTATAAGCAACTGCTTGGATAAAGCATTTATATGTTTTCCTGTTAGTGTTCCACTTAAACATGCTATAGGGACATTGTTGAAAAAAGATTTCAGAACTACTAATTCTGAAAAACTTTTTCTGAATTCTCTTCCCCTGAAAAATAAAAACATGTTTTATATAATGGGTAAAGTGAATAATAAGACTAAAACTAAATAACTTATGTTTTTTTTATGTTGTTTGTAATATAAGTATATTTAGAAAATACTGTGAACAGTCTAACTTTAAAATCAATCCTGTGTGTGTGTGTGTTACACAAATTATGTTACATTACCGGTATATATTTTATAATCAAAAGCATTTATACTGCTGATGACAGGTACTGTTTTGTACTGATGATTCCATTTAACTGAATGTGATGCTATATAAATTTTACTGAATGTAATGGTACTTAAATTGAATGTAATTCTATTTTAATGAATGTGATGATATTAAGATTTGTTGATACTTCTTTTTAACTTAATGTGATGCTATTTAGAATTAATTGAATACTACATTTGTATCTATAAAATGTCAAATGAATGTGATTGTATTTAGAATTAATTGAATACTATTTTTCTGAATGTGATTTGAATTGAATGCAATACTATTCTACTGAATGTGATTTAAATTGAATGCAATACTATTCTAATGAATGTGATGATATTTAGCATGTTTAGCTTGAATGTAATACTATTTTACTAAATGTGAAGATATTAAGCTTGAATGCAATACTATTCTACTGAATGTGATATTTTAATTGAATGCAATATTATTCTACTGAATGTGAAGATATTAAGCTTGAATGCAATACTATTCTACTGAATGTGATATTTTAATCGAATGCAATACTATTCTACTGAATGTGATTTAAATTGAATGTAATACTATTCTACTGAATGTGATGATATTAAGCTTGAATGCAATACTATTTAATGAATGTGATGGTATTGAGATTTATTGTTCAGCCCATGAAATTTATATGAATCTGACAAGTAATTGTTGGGTTGCTGTCAATAAATTTTAATTGAATGTGATGCTCTTAACTAACTTAAGTGTTATGCTTTTTTGATTCAATGTTATTCAGCGTTAATTGAGTATGATGTTATTTTGATAGAGTGTCATTCTATTTTGAATGAATATGCTATTTTGATTGTATGAGTGTGATGCTATTTGAATCAATGTAATGTTAATTTGATTGAATGTAATGCTATTATATTGAATGTAATATATTCTGATTGAATGTAATGCTATTTTGATTGAATGTAATATATTCTGATTAAATGTAATGCTATTTTGATTGCAGGCAATGCTGTTATATTGATTTTAATGCTACATGTATTTTGATTGAATGCAATGTTGTTAAATTGAATGTAATACTTTTTTTTAATAACGATACTATTTTGATTGAATGGGCTGCTGTTTTATTAGAATATAATGCTTTTTAAATTGATTGTGATACTATATAGATTGAGTGTTATTTTATTATAACTGAATGTGTTGTTTTTTTGTTGTTGAATGTGGTGCTTTATTGATTTAAAGTGATAATATTTAATTTAATGAGATACCATTTTGACTGAATATGCTGCTACATTGATGTGCATTAATGTGTTGATTTATTGCTTGACTGTGATGTTAAATGTAATAATAGGTATAATATAAAGAATTTTACAATCTGTTTTACATGTTTAAAACAGGGTATATTAACTTTATCTAAGAAACTATGTAAATAAATATTGCCTTCAATCATATGAAATGGAATGTGATATAGTGATTATATGAATTAGAAAGAAAAAAAATCTGTGATTGTAATTATTTGTATGTGGTGCATGTATGAATAAATTGGTTTTCTATCTGTGACTCTATTTATTTTGATGTTTGTTCAAATATGAATTAATAGTATTTGTACATGTATAAAATAGTGAATAAACAATTATTGTGTACTCAACGTAAATTTATGATTTAATGTATTGTACCTATAGATACTGTAACAAGTTATATATCTGTTAAAAAAAAACCTTGTGCAAATACATATGATTAAAATAGGGTGGTTGGAAAACCTCTTGTTAACAACATTGGAAATTTCTATAACAAACCAAGTTAACTTTCAAAACTTTGAAATTACAACAACTGAAACACTTAAGAAACCAAAGTACGTTCCAAAAACTAATAAAATTGTTTTCCTTGTTCAAAGAGAAGTTATGAAAGGCTCAAGTTAACAACTTTTTGTTATTATAAAAAAAAAAAAAAAAAATTGACATTTCAAATTGAGTTATTTCCCTTAGTCCATAATGTTACCTTAAAATTTCTTCTGTGTAAACATGCCAACCAGGCTATAAATCAGTAATAAATCGAAAAGAATAATGTATTCCACTTGAAATTGAATTAAATTAATTTTGTTAAATTATCAGCGTTCTGATAAAAGTGATTTTATGGCTACTGGTAATCTGTACTGCAATAGTGTGCATAAAACTACAAAATAACTAACAAATAACATTTTAACTTTCAATAACAATTTCAGAAATTATACAAAATACAAAAGCCTTTAAAAAAATCTAATGTTCAACAATGGAAACTTCTGAATTACCAGTCATCAATTTTGTGACATTCATCAATGACAATTGCGCCAACTTTTCCCTCCAATGCTCGTAACAATTTAACACCATTTTCTGCAACTAACAGTCCCTCAGGGTGTGTCAGAATGATACTGGCACTAAGTGATTCCTGTATGACTATATTATATACATAGATAAGTAATTTGTTCAGTTTGAGAAGTAAGGGCTTGACCTCAAAGGGATTCGATCCCATGCATCACGCAACCCTTCAATGTACATCAATGCCAATATCCATTTAAAAATGAAGATAAAGGCACCAATATGAGGAGAATCTTTTTCACTTTTGAGTATTTAATATTTCTTAAATAATACAGTAATAAATGTGAAAATTTTCTTAGTTTCTCAGACAGTTGATTTGTCATTAATCAAGTTAATGTTTCATTTCGGCAGAAAAAGATAAACCTCAATTATAATAAAGAGGTCTTTCCCATACTGAACTTATTACAGAAAATAAACTCAAATTATTAAAGTTATTTTAACATTTAAATTCAGAATTGCTAATAATGAAAACATTATAAAATAATTCCTTCTTATTCAGAATCAGGTATTGTTTAGAAACAAATGCAAAAAAGTATATGTTGCCTTCTTGATGTTATTGTTTTATGCTACATTTTGTATATTGTTTGGTTGCTATATATTCATCATGTACATATTGATAATACCATGAATACATACCATTTTCACAGCTGTCTTTGTTGTTCTCAATGATCTGGCACTTCTGGCTAAGCTGAACAACCTTAACATTAATCTTGTTCAATTTTTTACATTGATCTTCCATAATGGCATTTAGAGGAGACACCACCAATACCTTATTCTGCACTCTTCCAAGGTCTTCAAATATTTCTTTAAAAAATATAAACATTCAGAGATATACAACTGCAAGTAATATTTTTTGTATGTAGAATCTGTTGGCCGTTTGCATGAACTAACCCCATAGGAAAAAATCTATAGAGCTTAATCATTATTATTATTATTATTATTATTCAGAAGCATACATTTTAGTAGCCCAGAGCCCCTATCAAATATGTGAGCTGTAGTCACAATAGTTGTCCATATTTTTGATTTATCATATTGATGATTCAAAATAAAATTTGCTTAGTTTCAAGATGTCCCCAAAATTGCTTGGTCTTGTGTAAGAGAGGTTGGCTGAATCGCTAAAATACCAAAGAGATAACAAGTGAAACTGCGAGCTACTGCTCACTGATGATACCCCCGCCGCAAGTGGATAATATTAATAGTGTAAAAATATGCAAGTGTTCGGTAAACAGGAAGTTGTCGAGTGATGAATCTGAAAACGCATCACACGGTATAGCTGACTTATATAAATCCTGAAACCAAATTTCAGAAGTCCTTGTATTGTAGTTCCTGAGAAAAATGTGACGAAAATTTTCAACTTGGCTATCATGTGTAAAATCATACAAGTGTTCGGTAAACAGGAAGTTGTCAAGTGATCAATCTGAAAACGCATCACACGGTATAGCTGACTTAGATAAACCCTGAAACCAAATTTCAGAAATCCTTGTATTGTAGTTCCTGAGAAAAATGTGACGAAAATTTTCAACTTGGCTATCATGTGTAAAATCATACAAGTGTTCGGTAAACAGGAAGTTGTCAAGTGATGAATCTGAAAACGCATCACACGGTATGGCTGACATATATAAATGTTGATACCAAATTACAGAAAGGGTGGATGTGTAGTTCCTGAGAAAAATGTGACGAAAGTTTCATGGGACGGACTGACTGACGGACTGACGGACGGACTGACGGACAGACAGAGGTAAAACAGTATACCCCCCCTTTTTTAAAGCGGGGGTATAATAAAATTCCAACAATTCAAAAATGAACTGAAAATACAATGGCTAAAAACATGAAATGCAAAATTGACAAACAACAGTTACATGTATATCAAAAACACAAGATAAACCCTACACAGAACACCAGCCTAACAAAAACTGGTGGTGATCTAAGGTGCCCAGGAAAGGTAAGAAAATCCTGCTCCACGTATGGCATCCAATGTGGTTATACTTGGATACAAACAAAAATATGGAAACAATTATTCAGTATATCTATCAAATCGTGTTACAGGAAGCACTCTTACAGATAGGTGTGTACATGTATTTTCCCATTTTGGCGCCTGTGGATTTTTGAAATAAGAGAGCAAGATGCAATAAAATTCTTGTTTGGATATATAGCTGAGGATTAATTTATATGAACATGAAGATTATGTAATGTATGTAATAGAGGCTGTTTCCTGTATGTCAGTCGGTATTTGCATATCCATACCAAACATTGGTCCAGCATATATTGTAACGTTCTTTTTCAATTTTTTGGGGGGAACAAACTTTGTGATTATACATGTATATTAAGAAAAATAATGAGGCGAAATAGACCCATTTTTTATTTGATCATGTCATAAGGTAGATTACTGTCAAGAGTTTCTGAAAAGGAAACGCTCAAAGGCATTGTAATTCTAGTTCAGTTCAAAATTGAAATTTTATGGGGGATATGTGACATTTTCACCCCCTTTTCGTAATATTCCATGGTAAATAAATGCAGAATGTTGCCATGAAATTGAATACACATAGAGGAATTATTTTTCACCATTTTAACTTTTGAAAATCTTTGGAAGATACTCATTACATACATATGCACATGTATAAGCTTTCGGGTCGATCCGGTCCCACATCGATCCGGGCCATATTTAAAGTCGATACGGCCCCTCAAAAAAAAATTTATAAGGATAAGGAATAAAAATAAAGATATATATTAATTGTAATTCATAAATGTTTATGATTTATTATATACAACCCCGGCCATGATTTGATTGAATTTAGTGATTACAAGTGGCATTACCTTAGTTCACAATCATCAGACAATTGTTGAATAAACAAACCAATTATAGACTAATGATTTCGTTTATATATACTGTTCAAATTTGTCACAAATTCCTCCATATAGTGAATATAGTTTATTCATATTTTATTATCGGCCGGGATCAACGTGGGCCGGATTGACTTTGGGCCGGATTGACTTGAGGCCGGATCGGTTTGGGTCCGGAACGACCGGATACCCATGTATAACTCAAACAGCTAAGGTTAATGTATTAGAAAGCCAGGAATAGAGAATGATAAAACATTTTGTGGTTCAATTTTAATTTTATTTTCTTACGGTGAATAGTGGAGTGCTACCATTATATAACTAAACCACAAATTAACAGGTTGGGAACAACCCTTCATATATATACTTCTTATATTTAGGGGTACATTTCAATTTTGTTGTAAAAACCCATTTTTGTTACAAAAGGGCACACATCTGTATTTTTGAAGATAAAATAGCCTTGCCCGTGTGACCTCACAATTATTTGAACTCATCTACATTGAATGTTTATGTTTTTCTTTTTAATATATAATAAATGATCACTTGCAGACTTGGCCCTTGTCTGAGCCGAGGGGCAGTGACTGATTTCAGGCCTGAGCGATTCTTTTTGTTAGGTGGTGTTCCGAACCCGATTTAGGACTGGACAAATATTTAAAAGAGCCGTCAAGACCGAATTATAATAAAAGTTATAGTGAGTGTACAAAAATATATATTTCCACCATGTTTCATAATTTGTTTGATAATTTAGTTCAATATAAATAGTTGATGGAATTAATATACTCACTGGGCAACAAATGGAATATTATACTCTTTCCAAACCCAACAGGCAGATTGACTATAATATTATTTCCCTGGAGAATGTTTTCTATGGAGGAAATTTGTTCATGTTTCAGTGTCAACTGTGGGTACAGCTGACATTGTACGTTCCGTATCGTCTCTGTAACATCCATGTTGGATTTGACAAGGGTCATATAAGTATACATACACCAAAATATATCTCCAGTTTAAAATATCATTTTCTAAAAATTACTGCTAGCTTATATTGTAGTCTTTAAAATCTGTATTCAATTATTAATATAGTATAAAATTCCATACAAATAAAAACAATTTGGACATATTTAATTTTTTTTCAAGAATGTTGAAAAAAACCTACGCTAGCGTTAGGAGTTGGTGGCAGTGGTTAAAGTCAACGTAGCGTAGTAAAGAGGACGTAACCGCTGTTTCGGAGTTCGACCAGTGACATAAGTGAGTGGTGATGAGGATTTCAAAACCGAGAACAATGGGCAAAAAAAGGGGTAGACACAAATGGCGTTCACAGAAAATAAGAATAAAGAATTGTTAAAAAATCTTAAAAGATACTGAAGTATACTTAAAAAGAAATAGGCCAAACATGAATGAGAAAAACGAGCCTTAACATTGATAGCAGAAATGAAGACCGCCGCCGACCCATATGAATAAGTTGAAGTACCATACTATAAAATTAAATTGTTCCAACACCATTGTGTTATATGATTGGCAAGTTTTGCAGTCATAGTAGGAGACCTTAACCTTGCATCATATTGTGAAGATTTAATAATTCTGTTGATGAAGTGAATATACATCACAACCAAAAAAAACTGGCAAAAACCATATTATATCTCTGAGATTTCCATTTTTTCTATCTCTACCCATCAATCCATCATTTCCAGCGGCAGTCAAAAGTCTTGTTCTTTATCCGGGTCAAGTCGATTGCAACTTTCCGAAACAATACAATTAAATGCAAGGGAAAAGTCTTTCATGTAGACACATATTTTGTTCAAAACAATAATAATTACATAATTATTTAAGTAGTTTTGACGAAAGGGTTTTATAATTAGTGACAATGCTGAATGTTAAGCTCCAATCAAAGGCAACAGTAGTATACCGTTGTTCAAAACTCATAAATCCATGGAAGAAAAACAAAATCGGGGTAACAAACTAAAACCGAGGGAAATATCAGGTGAGCAACACAAAATACGACTACACAATATTGCAATGTTTCTGCCTTAAACTGACATCTTAACTTTTCGAGATATAGATGACAAAAGTGAATGCCTTGCTCAAGTTGATTGTAGAAAGGAGATAACAGTTGAGAATATGCTTAAATATGCTAACAGAAAATAGAGAATATAGAGCACGTGAGTGTATACATCTCCGGATTTCAAATGTTTGGCTTTGAGCGTTCCTGATGAAGGTATATCCAGGAAAGCGCTTCGGACGCAATAAATTATTTAACATGTTGTTTCATTTTTTTACATCACTGGGTCGATATCTATGCTCGTTTACAATCAGTCCACGAGGATATCATAAGTTCAGTAGTCAGTACTTTGGTACTGACATGAATAAGCAATCTTTACTAAAATTGGCCGATTATAAATTTATTTTGAAATTATTGAGAAATTAAGGTTTAAATTCAATCAGGCAAAGTTGGCTTTTAATAGATGGATTTGGCTGTATAATTTAGGTAATTTTGACATACAGCTCTTCAACGGTTTCAGTACTAATACATCTTCGGATTTCAAATGTTTAGATTTGAGCGTTCCTGGTGAAGGTAAGTCCAGAAAAGCGCTTCAGACGCAAGAAATTATCAAACGTGTTGTTTTAATTTTTTTCAAATAAGTGGAAAAAATAATGAGCAAAAAAGAGGGAAAATAAGCATAAAAATTAATCAATACAGAAGTGAATATTTCAAGATCCTTATGATTAAATAGAAGTAGTATAATATGTACTAAGTTAAATGTTTTTCACAACATTCGTTCAGAGCATGGACACCATTATGTATCTTTGCTACAGCTTTCGCCAATAAGATCCCTTACTATTTGTACAATTATGGCTTTTAAATCAAAAGAAAATGATAACTCCGAATATGTTTCATAAAAATCATCTGGGATATATTATGCTTTCAAATGAACTGTATAAACAAAACTATTAGAATGTAACAAACAAACATATTTTCTACATCTTTGTCCGGGGAAAATCCGACGAGAATGACACTGTTGATATTGCTTTGTGTTTAAAGTACAACAAATAAATATGTAAAGCAACACAATGGATTAGCAGACCACGTACAACATGGCCTTCATCTGAAATCATTTCAAAAATTGTATTTAGTGGGGTGCTATTGGTTCCAATTGGCTGTAAAGGATCCATAATTGAACATCTAAAATGGCGAATTTCTTTCTCTGTAGCTGAACAATTTCTTACATTTTCCTTCAGCCATACACAATTATTATGGTATGCTATGTTAAAAAATCTTGCGGAAGGAACTAGTAGAAAAACACTTATATTTGGATTTCAGAAGAATCAAACACATATGAATGAAGACCTGTTGACATGTTTCAGGGGTTGTCTTCAAAGAATTCTCTACTGTCTAAGATACAGAATATTGTAACATTATTTTATTCCTCCCAATAATTTGTTCTATCTAAGATTCAATACTCAAAACGAAGAACAATTAATCATCATACTTACGAATGTATATGAACAAGGAATTAATGGTTTTGTATCTTCGGAGACCCGACAAGATTATAAAAGCCAGCCTTCCTAAATCACTGAATCCTCAATATGCAATAACATCAGATTCTTAAGACAAGAAATGCGGGTGTTTTGTACTTTTCGTATAGAACGCCAATCACATGGAATTTTTAGACTGTTGTATAATGTTGCACATAGATCCAGAACTGCTTTATCTAGAGGTTTATTGGCTTTAAAAATATCAGAAGCATCTATTGAGGTTCAAGAACAAACACAATACAAAGATAGCTCAGGAAAGAAACAGCACTACATTTATAAACACGATCTTAGTATTTTGGTTATCAATTTACATTCGGATGCATTGTCAGGATTCCTGAACTTAGCTTCTTTCTTCTATGTTCATAAAAATTACATAGCCTAATTAACTGTGATAACATATACACTGCAGAAATTTAGCGACGAAAAAATCTATTTTAGAAATTTCAGTTATACAGACATTGAGTCTTATTCAAAAATACGTCCCGCGTCTTATGAAAAATGAAAAACTTCATACAATAATAAAGTCATGAACAGTTCATCCTTTTATCTTTGAAAAAAATTCTTTAATAATTCCACAAGAACTACTAACAGATGTTACAAGGAAGTATACCTTCTTCATGTTCTTTCATCCGTTACTTTTTGCACATTTCCTTAACTTTCTATGATATTACCATCGACATGACATTTCATCATGTAAACAATCATTGGAACGACTTAGACATGTTCAGTTTTCACTTTAAGAAGGTGGTTCTAAATGTTTTATAGATGAATCCGTGAATGCAGTTATTTTTTGGGGGAATTGGTTACACATACAATGGAATGCGGATTTTAGAAGGAGCTGCTAAATACGATAAGTGTAATGGCATAAGTGCAGCATCAAGGCTCTCCAGTCTGGTCAGTTAAAATCAGACGTTTCATTTACATATAGATGTTGATTTAATTGTATTTTATTTCATGAAATTTATTTGAAACAAACCTAGTTATGTTTTATCAAAATAAATATTGAAAATAGTTGTGATTAATCAACTGGATTTAGTCGCTTTAAAATAACACATCTTTTACATAGTCAACATTTTTAAACATATTTTTACAGGTGTTTTTTTTTTATTGTAAAACTGCAACATTTTAATAACCTAAACATTGTGCACCAAAACAGCCGTGCTAAAGATATCACAATTACTAACAAAGACAGCCGTCAGTTGTGATTAAACTAGCTCTGCAGTTTTGGCAGTTTTATTTTTATTTTAATGAGATAAAAGTTATACCAGAAAGTTTAATTTTTGGAATACAACCAGGATTTTAGCTTAATTATCGAAATAGTTTCAATCTGTGAAAGATATAGTTTGTAGAAACTTTTTTCTAAGTGAAAAAAGTTTTGAGTGATAACTATTCAGTGTATTAAAAGTGCAATCTTAAACATGCCATCACCTCTGGCCAATAAAATAAACACCAAGGACAATAAGGAAATTAAGAACAAAGATGGAAATAAAACAGTTAAGTCTTTATTTGTAATAAAGAAGGATCAACAAAAAGCTAAGCAAGGAAATCCACCAAGCGTGACAAAAGAACTTTCACAGATTTGTTAGAGGAGAGCATAGAGGGTCTTGTAAGTCTGGAAGTATTCATTCAGATTTAAAGGATATAAACAAATTCTTCATGATACTGTTAAAAAATCTGACCTGGACAATCTTGCTAAACAAAAAGACCTAAGGTAATTCGGGTGATTAATTTTAGCGTGGTCTGCTCATGAAGTTGTGCAATGATATTAGTACTAGTATTTTAATATTTATATTAATCAGTAAAAGTGTAATATATTCATAACAAGTAGCGATGTTAATGCAAGAAAACTAAGGTTATTAAAAGACTATATAATTGATAGAATTGGGTGAATATTTTATTTGGCTTTATTACAATTCTTATATTTTTCGGTAATATTTTAGTACTATCAAAATGTGCATCTGGTGCAAGAAAATTGGTACCGTTGATTTTATTAAATTTACTAAATACATAAAATTTTGGTTTTCAAAAGTTTTATTTGATCTTTTTCTATACAATAATTGTATCTCAAATGTTATAAAATACATTTGATGAGTTAATCTACAACAACTTAGTTCATGCTCCTGCTGATAGGGGGGGTCTAATACCCAAGGGTATAACCATCCCAGATGACACGCTTCTTTCCGATAGATTACTAAAGCTGTATTTGAAAAACTTTTTCAGAATATTAAGTCCTCAGTGCTCTTAACTTTGTTTTTTATTTGTCCTTTTCTATTTGCTCACCTGGCCCGAAGTGCCAAGTGAGCTTTTCTCATCACTTTGCGTCTGTCATCTGTTGTCGTCGTCGTCTGTTAACTTTTACAAAAATCTTCTCCTCTGAAACTACTGGGTAAAATTTAACCAAACTTGGACACAATCATTATTGGGGAACTAGTTTAAACTAGAGGCTCTAAAGAGGCGGTGTCGCTCACCTTGGTCTATGTGAATACTTAACAAAGATGCAGATGGATTCATGGCAAAATTGTGTTTTGGTGATAGTGATGTGTTTGTTCATCTTACTTTACTGAACATTCTTACTGCTTACAATTATCTCTATCTATAATGAACTTGGCCCAGTAGTTTCAGTGGAAGGTTAGTAAAAATTTACAAAGGTATAGGTCCGGTAAGGACCGATTTTGGCCCCATGTTCATCTGAGGAAAGATTTTGACCACTATTTAAACACTTAAGTGTCTATTTTATTTGAATCAAGTAGTTTATGTGAAAGATTTTAACTGATTTAGTCATAAAAAACATACCAATTAAAGCTGAAATATGAAAAATCTTCCAAATATGCCGAAAAATGTCATTTTTAGATGGTTTTTGTCAAAGACAAAAGTGGCCGCATCCGTGTTCATCCTCAACCTTTATATATGTTATTTATTATCAGAAAATACAACTTACATTTAAATATTAAGGATGAACACGAATGCGGCCACTTTCGTTTTAAACGAAAACCGTCTTAAATTTAACTAAAATGCCAGAATTGTAAAGATTTCAGTAATTTAGCATGATTTACTGGTGCAAGCACCCGATATATGTGCATTGTTTTGTCAAAATTAGCCCAAATTTAAGTAGAAGAAGCATTCAACTGTCCAATGAATAATTAAAAGTTTACATTATAACAATTTTGTAAAACTGCTATAATTTGGGACCAAAAAGGGGTTTTACTGGATCTGCTCAAGTTCATTATAGATAGAGATAATTGTAGCAGCAAGAATGTTCAGTACAAACACATCACTATCACCAAAACACAATTTTGTCATGAATCCAACTGCATTCTTTGTTTAATATTAACATAGACCAAGGTGAGTGACACAGGCTCTTTAGCCTTTTTTTTCATTTGAGCATCAGGTGAATAGAAAAAGTCTGTATATAACTGGGATTTTCAACAATTTTCAAAGTTGTAAACCCTTAATTTTGGCAAAAAATTTTAACGTTTCAGAGCGAAACTTAAGCTTGATCTGTCACTCATCATGAGTAACTCACATACCAAAAAATCAGCCCAATATTTGAAAGAGTTGAGAAAAAAGTCTGTATAACTATGATTTTCAACAATTTATCAAAGTCCAAAGCCAGTAATTTCATCAAATTGGCAGAACGGAACAAAACTTAAACTTGATATGTAACTCATCACCGTGTACTCGAATACCAAAATTCAGCCCAACAGCTGAAGGCATTTAGAAAAAAAACTGTCTAATGGTTTATTGCAGAATAACAGAATGACGAAATTACAGAATTTTGGAATTACATAATTACGGAATTTCGGAATAACGAAATTTCGGACAAGGGTAAAACTATATGGAACCAATAACCTCACTGCGGAGCCATAAAAAATTCATAATGGGAATGTTCAAAACAGGGCGTTGTTGAATTGCAAAGAAAGTGCATAATGAGAATGTCCAAAACAGTGCATTGTAGAATTGCAAAGGAAGTGCATAATGAGAATGTCCAAAACAGTGCATTCTGGCAATGATAAAAAAAAAAACAGCACATTACAGGAATGTTAGAAACAAATCATTATTGGAAAGTCCAAAAACAGAGCATAATAGGAATGTCAAAAATAGAGCATAATAGCAATGTCCAAAACAGAGCATAATTGGAATGTCCAAAACAGAGCATATTTGGAATGTCAAAAGTAAAGCATAACAGGAATGTCCAAAACAGAGCATAATTTGAATGTCCAAAGTAAAGCATAATTGGAATGACCAAAGTAAAGCATAATTGGAATGTCAAAAGTAAATATTGGAATGTCAAAAGTAAAGCATAATGGGAATGTCCAAAACAAAGCATAATGGGAATGCCCAAAAGGTGATGTTCCAGAATGGATTACAACTTCTGAATTGAACCATTACCAGTGAAAAAGAATATATGTCTCTATAAAACATGCCACCAATTAAACAGAAAGACAAATATAATACAATGTTATTTTAATATAAAAAATACTGATATTTGGCATAACAGTTTATTTCACAGGAACCACATATTGCACTGTCCTTGCGACCTTTGGTTAACATTAGACCTTTGACCTTCACATTAAATATTTAAACATTATTCCCAAGTCCTTGTGACCTTTAGTTTTACATTTGACCTGGAATAATTTAATGTCATTTCCAGACTTTAACAACCCCATCTCTAGACCCTGTTATCACCAGACACTGAGAAGCCATACATGTATTTATATCACTGATGACATCATGATGTCCTATGGCAGGAGTGTCTGGTCCACAGCGCGGAATGTCTTCATTTGTCAAAGTCTGTTTTTTGGTATATGTTTCTATAATGACTTCTGTGCCCTCAATTAGACGAGATCTGAAAGAAAAAGATACTAAATTATATAAATGTTTGTACATTTTTATGTAACATCTCATAGGTCTTACAACCATGCATATCTATTGTCCTGTAAATCGAGAAATTATTGGGAATTTTATTTAGTGCAAATAATGAGACTTAAGGGGGCTCCTGGGTATAAATGAATTTTTTTTTCTAATATAGGATTTCGCTATATTTTTTCATAAATGAACTTTATCATATACTTAAAAGAAAAATGAAATAAAAAAATGGGGTCACCGTTCATTTAAGCTAAAATCTGCCTCTAGAAGAAGCATACATTTTTGTTAATGTCCTTTTTTTCTGTTGAACTAATAGGAGAAAAAGAGGAAATATTGAAATAAAAAAATAACCTAATATAAGAAATCGCTTAAATTTTACAATTATTTAGTTTATGTACAGCTTATTTGAAAACAATAATAAAAAATATAGGTCACCGATGAGTTAAAAAAGATATTTCAAATTTAAGGCCAAAAAATGTCATTTTTGCACCAAAGGGAGATAATTTGGAGCTTTTTCAATTTTTAAAGTCATCTGGGGCCAAACCAAATAATTTTTTTGGGTTGTTTTTTGTACCATATCATAAAGTAACAACTAATAGTGTAATAAATAAAATTTGTAATGAAAAAATAAAGGTTTAATTTTTTGCTAAAATTTTTGTACCCATGAGCCACCTTAATGTGTATTGCAAAAATAATAACTACTATTACGAGATCATTACATATATTTGTTTTCCTGAAACACAATAACTAATTTTTCATTTTTGAAAAATTGAAAAAAATAAATGCACAAAATAATTATTAAATTTCAAGTACGGTATTATCTTTAAAAATACTGTTTGATTGAAGATTTATCCAGACATTGGTATTATCAATAAAAAGATAAGTCACACCCATGTTTATACCAGTAAGCCAGAGTTAAACTAAAATATTGTTACATTATGCATTTTAGTGACAAAACTCTTATTGTTAAAGCCTGTATGCTGAACTCTAATTGTCTTTTTGTCTCATTACTAACTAGGTTGCCACGGAAATAAAACTTACCTGTAGCTTACACTTCGTTGATGACCAGGGTCCATGACAGCAGGGGCCATGATGTAAGAATTGGCATGATAATTACCTGTAGCTAACACTTGGCTGATGACCAGGGTCCATGGCAGCAGGGGCCATGATGTAAGAATTAGTAGGATAATTACCTGTAGCTAACACTTGGTTGATGACCAGGGTCCATGGCAGCAGGGGCCATGATGTAAGAATAAGCATGATAATTACCTGTAGCTAACACTTGGCTGATGACCAGGGTCCATGGCAGCAGGAGCCATGATGTAAGAATTAGTAGGATAATTACCTGTAGCTAACACTTGGTTGATGACCAGGGTTCATGGCAGCAGGAGCCATGATGTAAGAATTAGTAGGATAATTACCTGTAGCTAACACTTGGCTGCTGACCAGGGTCCATGGCAGCAGGAGCCATGATGTAAGAATTAGCTGGATAATTACCTGTAGCTAACACTTGGTTGATGACCAGGGTCCATGGCAGCAGGAGCCATGATGTAAGAATTAGTAGGATAATTACCTGTAGCTAACACTTGGCTGATGACCAGGGTTCATGGCAGCAGGAGCCATGATGTAAGAATTAGCATGATAATTACCTGTAGCTCACACTTGGCTGATGACCAGGGTCCATGGCAGCAGGAGCCATGATGTAAGAATTAGCATGATAATTACCTGTAGCTAACACTTGGCTGATGACCAGGGTCCATGGCAGCAGGAGCCATGCTGTAAGAATTAGTAGGATAATTACCTGTAGCTAACACTTGGCTGATGACCAGGGTCCATGGCAGCAGGAGCCATGATGTAAGAATTAGCATGATAATTACCTGTAGCTCACACTTGGCTGATGACCAGGGTCCATGGCAGCAGGAGCCATGATGTAAGAATTAGTAGGATAATTACCTGTAGCTCACACTTGGCTGATGACCAGGGTCCATGGCTGCTGGGGCCATGATGTAAGAATTGGCTGGATAATTGATATCCCAGAATCTGGCCCTCATGTCAGAGCTTGCTGTCAACATTATAACATTGTTATCTGTCATCACCATATGCATACCATATACAGAATGGTTACTTGCCTGTAGAAGTTAAAATCAATTATCATTTAAAAATAAAACTTAGACGACCTCAATCTATAGCTAATTTTCTATGATTATAAGTTTTCCTATCAAAGGTTCCTGAGTCTCCCTGGGCACTCTGGCTTCTTCCATCGATGAATGCTTTATAACTTACAGGGAAAACAAACCTGATGGTGTTGAAAATCGCATTAAACACTAACTAATCAATCATTATTTTTTTTCCAATTTCAACACATTTTATTATTACACCTGATGTTTTATAGCTCTCAGCAGCTAGCAAGGGAAGAACAAAATTTGCAGATTTAACATTGTTGTGTTGATATTTTGAATAGTTATGTAACTATGTATATGTATAATCATGAAGAATACTGGATTACCTCCCTTGTTTCGTTCAAAAACAAATTTCTTTTTATATCAAATGGTAGAAAAGTTAATTTAAAAATCATTGAATAAACAATATCTTATTATTGGTTTTTTTTAAACTTCTCACAATAAATTAATATAATAAATAATTCAATTACTCATATTTGCACTAGTTTTAAAGATAAGATACTCCATAGTCAATAATTCAGCTAAAAGAGTTACTATGTAAGCCTATCATAATACAGCTCTAGTGAGGTCTGCTGCCATTGGATATTGAACTTAAAATACTGAATTAATGGTTAATACATAAACATTACCTACTCTCCAATGGTGAACTTTGACCTCTTTTGCTTTTGTTTATAATCATTAATAAAAAAAAGTAATTTTTGCATATTTTTTGTCATCATGGAAAATCAAGACTTTTTTTTTCAATAAATTACTTGATAAAAATGGAACATTGGAACCACAAATGAAGGAATTATTCAATTTGACTAAATCCTCAAAAATACTGAAAAATAATAACATTCTTAATCCTAGCTACTATTGCCCATTAAATTTTACAACTGAATATACTTCTGGAGCATTGGAAAACCTTATGGAAATGCTGTGGATTCATTTATTTTCGTGGGTATCAATTTTCATGGATTCATTTATTTTCGTGGGTATCAATTTTCATGTATTATATTTATTTTCGTATGTATCAATTTTGTAGATTACTGACACACTAGCATTTTCGTGATAGTTGATTTGGTGCTTTTGCCAATCTCTGTATACAAAGCCTATTGAAAATTGCAATTGTTGAACATTTCAATTCGTGGTTCCCATGAAACCCACAAAAATTGGTATATAACAAATAATAATGAATCCACAGTACAAAAAGTTGATGACTTCGATATGTGAAAATGTTATCCAACAAATTAGAAATTATCAAGCAAGAAACAATATTTCAAACCATGACAGCAGTAATCATCATATAATGAAGACGTAATTTTTCAATCAGTTTAATTGAGGTCTGGAGCTGGCATGTCAGTATCCTTTGTTAATTTCTGTATTATTGTCATTTTGCTTAGTTTCTTTTGATACCAATTCTGAGATCAGATTTGGACTCCTTTTAACTGAGTTTTACTGTGCGTATTGTTGTGTATTCTTTATTCTACATTGGCTATAGGTAGAGGGTTGAGATCTCACAAAACATGTTGAACTCTGCCCAATTTTTGCGCCTGTCCCAATTCAGGAGCCTCTGGCCTTTGTTAATCTTGATTTTTTTTAAATTTTTAGTTCAGTTACAAGTGTATATGTTTTGGAGTTTTATGACATCCATTTTCACTGAACTAGTGCACATTTTTATTTAGGAGTCAGCTGAAGACCACCTCCAGGTGTGGGATTTTCTTGCTGTGTTGAGGACCCATTGGTTGCTTTTGGCTGTTATCTACTCTTTGGTATAGTAGGGTTGTTTTCTCTTTTACATATTCCCCATTTCCAGTCTCAATTTTATATAGATTATACAAATTTTGAACTTTAATTCTCAATTTGGTGTATACAGAACATTTCTAGACTGGAAAATTTGATTTTTGACATGTCAGCAATGGCCCTGTTTGCATATTTTTATGTCAGGCAAAGAGACTGATGCATACAAAGCAGTGTTGCATATGTTCACAGGTTATTGATTTTCATAAATTTTAACAGTAAATATTAATTCAGAATGTGAGCTCTTTTTAAGGAATGACTGTAATATTTTTTCTGTCTATGAAGAAATAACATAAAAAATTTGGTGCCCACTGAATAATGCGCATAGCAGGTTATTTAACAGTGTGCATCACATTTTTTATGTTATTTCGAATATACAGAAAAAATATAAGTCATTTTTTATAATTTAATTCTAAATTCCATTTTAAACCGTAGAAAACCTTGAAAAAACGTTTATGACGTCACGGTCACAAGACTAAATTATGTCTATGGGCTCATAACAAAATAAAGTCAGCCAATCAGAAGATGTGTTACATCCAAAATTAAATTATTAATATATGTTTTAAGAAACTGCAAACATTTTTCTGACCTGTTTTTGTGACAGCGGTGGAGCAGGACTGGCCCACAATGCTTTGCGTCTAGCTCCTGTCTCTACATCCCACATGGAGACCTCATTATTGCCCTGGGTAGCTGAGATAATCCACGACTGCTCCTTTGGGTGGACTATTAACTTTCTGACCCTGGCTCCCATTGGATGTTCTATTGAAGTAATAGGCAACTGGAATCTGAGATCCCAACAAACATGGCTGCCACTACTGGTTCCGACAGCAAACCAGCACTGAGAGTGATGTACAGCACAAGTAGTAATTAAACCTAAAGTAAACATTTTATCGATTGTTTATGAATATCTAAAAAAAATATCTAGCAGTACCAATTTCAATGCTCCTTGAATATTAAAAGACCAAATCATTAAAATTCATCTGCTAAAATTCAAATGAAATAAAACCAGCGTACAATTTACATTTTTTGTCATATCATAAAACTACATTGACATCAGCTTTGCTTTCATTCACATACTTTAATTGAGAAGGACATCTGATAATAAGCAGCCATATATTCCATATAGTGCTATGAATTATTTGTTAATTCTAATATGACGTGCTTCTTTAGCTTTGTTAACAACACTGTGATAAAATTCTCGATAAAATATACTCAGTGCAGACTCAGAGATATACATAATAATGGCTGTTACAATATACCTCCCACGTAAATCTACACTTATTGGAACCTATTTGCAGACCGTTTGCCGATTTTGTTGTTTTAAAAAGTGCAATTAAAAAAAGACAAAATAACTTTTATTCTTATTCGTATGCAGAATAAAAAGAAGTAATGCACAAGAGCTCCGGAGAAATCAACAAAATTAAAATAAAATAAAATTCCGCGAAAGTCTATTAATCTTTTTCGCGCATTTCAGTCATTTCAAAACATGATGTCATACAAATGAAACCGCTAAAGTTGAAAGTTTTCTGTTACGCGAACCATCAGAATTTGTACGATATTGTATTAAAACTGATTTTTGAGGTAGGTTTTGTTTTATTTTCTATTTTATTGCATTATTCGCATATTTACTCATTTCAGCAAGTAAACATGGCGGCTTCTTAGTTACAAAATGTCAACTATGGATTTGACGGAAGCTTACGAGAAAAAAAATTAAATTAAAAATGGCAAATGTTGGGTTTGAGAATTAAAAAAAAAAATTTCTAGCAGTTATTCACGAAATAACCTACGCAAGCTACATATTTATAAAGATATTTGAGCTTTATCTAACAGGGAGTAAAAAAGAACAGCCACACACACAGCATACCCACCCTCGCTTCAGTTTTTTAATGACCGTATTTGTCCCATTAGAATCGAAATAATTCATGGAAGCCATAGATTGTTGGAAATTTGCACATGGCCTGGGCCGTGATATTCGAATTTTATCCTGAGCGTTAGCGAGGGATAAAATTAACGAATATTACGGCCCAGGCCAAGTGTAAATTTCCAACAATCTATGGCTTCCATGAATTAATTCTTAAATAAGACTATTATTGATTAGTCATGCAGATTTTATTTATAAAATACATCCAGTGGTCTTTTCTTCAAGAGTAACATTACGATACACAAAAAAAGTAGTCAACTTTAAATGTCAAAGCCTGATTTCACATTACCTTTTTTTGGATCATTTTTCAGTTTCCAAACTTCTTTATTGGACCTCAAGTCAAATCCCATAATATATCCATTTACTGTAGCATAGGCCAAAACTGACTGGGCCCCTGCAAAACAGAAAAGCAATTTATAAATGTGTTTTAAATCTATAACCATAGCTGTAATATCACAAAAACAAAACACAACTTTAAGCAGCATAATGTAAATGAGTTGGGGCTCTTTATATCTTGCTGTTCAGGGTGAGCCAATGCTCTGTGCTGAAGGCCTTACCTTGACCTATAATTTACTTTTTACACATTGTGACTTGGATGGAGAGTTGTCTTATTGACACCCATACCACATCTTCTTATTTATATAGACCCTATATTTCATTAAAAACAAGAATGTGTCCAAAGTACATGAATGCCCCACTCACACTATCATTTTGCATGTTCAATGGACCGTGAAATTTGGTAAAAAATCTAATATGGCATTAAAATTAAAAAGATCATACCATAGGGGACATGTGTACTAAGTTTCAATTTGATTAGACTTCAACTTCATCAAAAACTACCTTGACCAAAAACTTTAACCTGAAGCGGGACGAACGGACGGATGAACAGACCTACAAACCAGAAAACATAATGCCCCTCTACTATCGTAGGTGGGGCATAAAAATCATTCTGTGTATAAATTATTACTGTAAATTCAGAAATTATGGCGTGCATTTATTTTTGCAATTTTGTCATTTTATACTTAAATACAATTTTAATTTTTAGGGGGGGTAGAAGGGGTTCTTATCCCGAAATCCCGGGATGAAATCATGTGGTCCCAAATTTAAATAAATTTAAATCCTGACATCCCGAAATTCGAAAAAAGAATTCCCGGATCCCGAAAGGGTCAATCCTGAAATCCCGAGCTTAAAAACACCAGATCCCGGAGTCCCAATAAGGTCCTATCTCCCCTTTTGGGTATGTTTCTCTGCCTATTCCAGAAACACTGTTAACTGTTAACTAAAATACTGAACTCCAATGCAAGGTAAAATTAAGCAAGAGGGAAGTCAACAAAATGGCAAAACCAAATGTTAGAATATATCAACCATCTGAATGACATGGTACAGACATTTTCCTAAAATGGTGGGTTTAACTAATGGTTTTATAGTTACATTAACCTTCTACTTGTATGCCAGTTGTTTATAGTTCCGCTATATTAATTTCCATCCATTGACAAATAGATTTTGTAATATGTTTTCTTTTCATTCTAGAAAGGCCTCCTTCAAAAATAGTTTTAAAATTTGAAAAAGTATCTTATGAATCCATTTTAATTACCTGTGTCATAATGAGTTACATCTACAACTTTACCAAATTCCTCTTTATCTATTTCTAGTTTGTTTACAGCATTTGCTTTACCACTTTCTATTCTGAAACAAATATACATGAACATTTTAATAACCCATTAAACTTAGTCTGATTTGGCTAAAACGGCTACAAAATAAAGTTATTTTAATTGTTAAAGGAGTAGGTCCAGTAAGGGACAATTTTGGCCTCAAACTTTTGGTTCATCTGATAAAAGATTTTGGACAATTTTTAAACACTTTAAAAAGTGTCTACTTCAGTCGATTCAATTAGTTTAAATGTGAAAGATTTGAACTGATTTAGTCATTCAAGTTCAAGTTTAAATATGAAAAATCTATCAAATATACCATAATATGTCACTTTTCAGATGATTTTTGTTAAAAATGAAAGTGGCCGCATCCATGTTCACTCTCAACCTTTATATATGTAATGTATTATCATCAAATACAACTTAAATTTGAATATTAAGAATGAACACAAATACAGCCACTTCCATTTAAGACAGAAACCAACTAAAATTTAACTCAAATGCTAAAATTGTGAAGATTGCAGTAATTTAACATGACTTAATGATGCTAATTCCTGATACATGTGCATTGTATTGTCAAAAACAGTCCATATTTATGTAACAGAAGTATTCTACTTACCAATCAATAGCTAAAAGTTTACATTCTAACAATTTTATAAAACTGCTATATTTTGCGGCTAAAAAGGGGTCTTACTGGACCTTCTCCTTTCTATCATGTAACTTCAGACCCTCATGGAAAGCAAAACAACCCCTTATATCTATTTTCAAATGTCAGAAAATTGAAAATGCTTGATTTGAAAAAATAAAACTGTGCGTATGCAAATTAAAAATTAAGATTGAATAGGTGGAGAACACATCTTTTCCAATATCAAGTAATGAAAGCTAAGATAAAGTCCATTAAACACTATACAGAAATATTAAGTTTCTGCAATATTTGTGGTCAATAACTAGAAAATTAAAAGAAACAAGAATGTGTCCATAGTACACGGATGCACCACTATCACTATTCTTTTCTAGGAGGCCATGAAATTGGGGTTATAATTGTAATTTGGCATTAAAATTAGAAAGATTATATTATAGGAAATATGTCATGTATACCAAGTTTCCAGTTGATTGGACTTCAACTTCATCAAAAACTACCTTGATGAAAAATTTTAACCAGAAGTGGGACAGACAGATGGACACATGTTTATTTATTTCATGTATGTACATGTGACATTTTTTGACACATAACATACCTGTACACATGTTTATTGAAATACTCTTTGACACATAATTTACTTGTACACATGTACATTGACATTCTCTTTGACACATAACTTACTTGCACACATGTACATTGACATTCTCTTTGACACATAACTTACTTGTACACATGTTAATGGACATACACTCTGACACATAACTTGCTTGTACACATGTATATTGACATACTCTTTGACACATAACTTAAATGTACACATGTACATTGGCATTCTCTTTGAAACATAATTTACCTGTACACATGTATATTGACAATGTCTTTGACACATAACTTACTTGTACACATGTACATTGACATAGTCTCTGGTACATACCTTACTTGTACACATGTACATTGACATACTCTCTGACACATTACTTACTTGTACACATGTACATTGACATACTCTCTGACACATTACTTACTTGTACACATGTATATTGTTATTCTCTGTAGCAGCTGCCAGAGACAAGGAACCCTCACAGAATACTAAACTGTTGATTTTACCATCTGAAAAAGATAAGAAAAAAGTTAAGTTTTATTTCAAAAACAAGATCATGAGTCCATAGGACAACCCTGCACTTTTCACACTATCAAATTTCTTCATTAAAAGGCGTAAAAAAATCTTGGGGGACAAAAAAACTAATTTTGCATATATTTTAAAACTTTCACAATATTATGATTATGTGTACTAACTTTCAATCTGATGTTAAACAACTTTACACCAAAAACAACAGGTCAATAGCCTGTTGTGCCCATTACCGTCAGGCTTGAAATTGTCATTTTCTGCTACCGTTAGCTTCATATTGGTTAAAATTTTACAGAGATTCTTCATATATCCTTATCATAATTCGTAAAATATCCTTATTGTGATTCGTCAGAGGTCTCAAATAATTATCTTTACCGTTCTTTTTGAAAAAATTTAACTTGATTCATCAAAATTCTTTTTGTCTTCTTAAAGAAAGTGCACATTTCATCGTCATGCACCAAAAATTACCGTCAATGTCATTTGGCAAGTACTACTCTTGCCTTCTAACTTGTCACATCTCACTTTTTATGGAGCCATCATTGGAGGAATAAAAAAGAATGGGAGACAACTCTTTCAAGATCAATACAAGGGGAAACAATTTAAACAGTTAATTACCTTTGAGATTTATGGTTTGTTTAGATCTATTGATACTACTCTTGCCTTCTAACTTGTCACACTCCCAAAGTTTTATGGAGCCATCATTGGAGGCTGTGGCAAAGTAGGAATGGTCACATGACACTTGGATTCTGAATAGGTTGAAAAATAAATATAACTTTCATAATACTTATGTTTTTTGCAACATCAAATTAGGCTACAATATAGTAGAAATGATCTCATGACACTACCTAGAAGCTTTAAATGATAGTAAAATATATATGAATGTCAGTTACAAAAACATATGCATTTTTTCTGTTCAAGATGTATGCAAAATTTTCCAAAAAATCTGTGAAAATTTACTGTTCCTCACCTTTAAATAAAAACTGCAGCAACCTTAATGAGACAACACCAGGGGTCCAGTTCCACATGCATGTATGTTTTGTATCTCTCTCCTATTATAGGAGCACCACCATGGATTATGGTGTAAAGGTGTATCATGCTGTATCAGTACCGATTAAATGTGAGTATTTGCCTGTCCAGTTTCCCACCAACGCCTTCAACTTTCCCCAATACAATAAGTGAAATGCAATAAAAGGGTCATTTCCATTCTCAATGTTTTGTACCATAGTTTCTAGTTGTAGTGAGAAAACCAGGACGGGTTCAAACATAAAGATTTTGAAATCAGAGAAAACTTTATCAGATGACAATACATATACTGAAAATAAGGAGTACCGGTAAGTACTATAATTCAGTAAAGTACCTGCATTCCAATTTTTATTTTAGCAGCCCATTATTCTATATTCTTTTTTGAAGGGCCATTTTTTTGTGGTCTTGACCCAATGCATACTACCTATTATCTATAACGTAAACTCAATCCAGGCCTTCATAAATACCTATTTATACTCCCTCTGTGCTCATGTAAATGAGCAACCAGTAAACCTTTAGGTCTCCAGTTTGACAATGGAGGCTGACTTTCCCATGGTGACAAATCATCGATCAGTAAGTCCTTGGACAGGATCTCATCATTATATCTGTCTCTCTGTTGGTGTACCAAGTTCCTTAACTCCAGTTTGCAGGGATTGTACCGTGCTGATCAAAATAGACACAAGTGACTATGAAATCTGTCACCTTTGTTGTTTTTTTATTTCAAAATTTAGAAAATTTAAATCATATCAAAAAGAATAAGCACTTTAAAATGAAAGTATTTTAATTTGAATATCCAGTAACACTAAAATAAGATCTTCTAATCCTTTGAGAGTACCTGAGAACATCCCAGATTCCACACCACATCTTCCTATATCTATTTAGTTGTTGTGGTTTGTAAACTGTTGTTTGTCTTTTGGATGTTTTTTGTATCTTGCCATAGCATTATTGGTTTGTCATTGACTTAAGAATTTGAAAATTCATTTGGTGTCTTCCTTTTCCAAACTTCTTTAACACTTCTGTTATACAAACATTGATTTGTATTTTCAGTGATACCACTGATTGTTTCCCTTTTCTTAAAATTATTTTATTTAAACAGTTGGGTTTACCATAATGGAAACTTTTAATTTATGATTTCAATTCATTTCTGCATTAAAGTTGAGGTGTGGAAAATTAAAAACTGAGATGTTTTTACTCAGGACTTCACAAGAAATGCAACTTCAACGTCACGAAAATTACTGTGGATTCATTTTTAAAAAATCTAAAGTTTGTAGATATTTGAATTGAGGTATTGCCAAAGTCTGCATAAATGCCAATAAAACTTTTTTACTTTTTTGAGCATTCAAATTTGTGGTTTACTAATACCCGAGATATCCACTAAAATTGGTGTCAAACGAATAATAATGAATCTACAGTACTTCAGTTTTGTAAGATGAAAAGGATCCTTAATGCACCTATTCTACTAACATGATTTTGCCCCAACATTAAGATCCCTTAAAATTTACGACCATGATTTCATTCATATCAAAATTGAAAACCCTAGTGGTTCCCCTTGACAGAACTCACTCAAACTTACTAGCCATAATTTTGTTCATATCTTGAGTAATTGCCCCAATTGTTCCCCTTGCAAGAGTGCCTTCTGGAATAGATATCTGTCCCTGTGACATAGTAACAAAGCTCCCAGAGTTTGAGGATCCTTGGCTTGTTAGTGAAGTTGTACTGGAACTAATCTTTTTCTCCTGTAATTCGGCCTTGACAATTGACTTGGATTTTGGCGAGTCTGTAGCGGAGCTGGAATCACTGGATCCAAACATACTCTTCCATTCTGGATTCTAAAAAAAAAACAAAAAAAACCATTTGATTCTTAAATTGCCAATTTTACTACACAAATAAACTTATGGAATATTCTTGTAGTATACGTTTGTATTACAACGATTTTCATTTTGCATCTAGGTTCTATTAAGAGGGAAATGATAATAATTGTTGACATGACTGATAGTTTGTTGGTGTTTATTTGCTTGGCCATATTGAAAAGGCCAGGTTTTAACAGTTGACGAAGCTAGATATACCTGATAGAACTGCAAAACCTTTGCAGGAACACCGGCAATCCTAGGCAATTAAGATGAGATAGAACAAAACAGGATCAAAACAAATTGTGAATGCATAGAAAAGAGATATAGTTCCTTACATTTTCTACATTAATTTCATGAAAAAAGACATTTGCCAAAGTAATATAAAAGTAACTAATCAAAGAATTCAAACATTCGTGAATTAATGTGTTGTTCGGTCACGAGTTAAATATTATTCTCTATTTGAATTCTTTGATTAGCCATTCTATAATTAATAAATTACATTGGAAATATAAGATCTTTTGAAATATCTATACTAATTTTGAAAATTTTAATTATCATATAGCAAAATAGTGAATGTTAGAAATGATGAGTGAAAATAAATCTGTAAAATCAAAATAGGAAATTAACAGACCTGGGCTGATATGTATAAAACCAATTAAGTTAAAATATTCAATCATAGTAATCATTTATCGTAGGATACATGTATGTAGAAAAATCCGCCTTTCAGAAACAAATCTTATCTGAAGTTGTGTAATGCATATCAGCCCTCAAACTTAAAAAAACAGTAATTAAATTTACAAACTTAAACTTACCATAGAACTTGATGTCTGACTATCTAATGTTTGTTGTTTCTTCTTTCCACGACTAAAATGAAGATAAGTTATCATGAAAACTGCTGCAGTAGATTGTGATTTTGCAAAGCATTGTAAATTTTGAAATTTTTGACAGGTTGATTTATTTTGGTGATTTAAAGGCGTAAACAATTTGTGCATTGATTGAATACATGTACATAAACTTAAAACACCCCTATCACATTAATATTGTTGTTTGGTACTCATTTTTGAACCAGTCCATATAAACTTCGGTAAAGTAGCAGCCAATCCTAACTTTGGTCGTATACCAGTCAATTTGTAACCAGCCTTGGTGGGGAACTAGTCAATACTAACCTTGGTGGGGAACCAGTCAATATAAACTTCGGTAAAGTAGCAGCCAATCCTAACTTTGGTCGTATACCAGTCAATTTGTAACCAGCCTTGGTGGGGAACCAGTCAATACTAACCTTGGTGGGGAACCAGTCAATACTAACCTTGGTGGGGTACCAGTTGATCCATCCATTTTAGAATCTTTACTTCTCTCCAGTTCAGCATGCCTCCTTGTAACAGCTCTTACACTGATGACATTTATTTCTCCAGGTCTATTCATCTCTTCGCCATTCCTTGGTTCATTTTCAGATGATCTGCAAGTAATTTTTTGTTAGTTTTTAAAATAAAATTAGGATATCCTTATTCTTATATAGCAATAGATGTTGGTGTTCAAAACAAGAATATGCATGGATAAGACACCATGCCACACTTGCTCTACCATTTACCTTGTTCAGTAACCATTAAATCAGGGTAAAAACTGTAATTTTGGCATATAACTTTAAAGTTCACATCATAATGAACATGTATACTAAATTTCAGCTTGATGTCACTACAAATAAGTGTTAAACAACCTTGACCAAAATTTTTCACCTCATACAAGAATTGCAAATGGACAGACGAACAAAACAACAGATGGACACACAGAATACATTTGAAGATGAAGTTGATTGAGAAATATATAAACATGTCTAAAAATTATCTGCTTTATTTTATGGACCAAAATTTTCAGAAACTGTATGTTTGCCACTCAAAATGTCAATTACTCCTTGTGGTACATGTTATATTTCAATGCATAAACTTTCCATGCATGGTTAAATTCCTGCATCTAAGAATCAGTTTGCCATTTTCAAACTTTTCACATGCATGGAGAATTCACACACATTTCACAGAGTCGTAAAATTATCCCCCAAAAATGTCTATGTAGACTCTACGGTATATAAATGACCTAGTCAAAAGTTCCCTTACCTACTTCAGATATAATTGTGAATATCCAAACCAGGGTGAAGGTTGGCGCCTGTTAAAACGTTTAAACTTGATGCTTTTGATTGCAACTGTCCTAAGTCAGAAACCTGTTGTTCAGTTGTTGTCGTTTGGTGATGTGAATCATAAGTGTTTCTCATTTCTCTTTTTATATAGATGAGACTGTTGGTTTTTCCTGTTTGAATGGTTTTACACTAGTCATTTTGTGGTCCTTCATAGCTGGCTGTTCAGTGTGAGCCAAGGCTCCGTTTTGAAGGCCATACTTTAACCTATGATTGTTTACGTTTTACACATTGTGACTTGGTTGGAGAGTTGTCTCATTGGCACTCATAACACATTTTCTTATTTCTAAATAGTTATTGCTGTATACAAAAAAATCAAAAACAGCTGATTAAGCAAAAACTGTACCCACATTAACTATGCAGGTGAAAAATTTGCCCTTCAAATGATCCATGTAGTACTTGCCACTTACCCAGCTCTGATTCTGTGAAGCTTGATTATGTAATCTTTCATTGCCTAAAAATATGAAAATTTCAATATTAAGTTAATTCAAAAGACAGTTTTAGCTTTGGTACAAATGTGGTAAGAAAGTCATTTGCCTTCAAACAAAGTCTGCAACACAGAACAAAACTATTGTAAATGAGTACAAAAGACAGCAATTTTTCTATCTCTTACTTGTTATTTTGGGTACTAGAAACTTAGCTTGCTGTGGTAGGGGTGCTAATTGGGGGGATCTGATCCCAGATTCTGCTTACTGTTTTGTCAGATTCCCGTATCCCGCTTATACTATGTACGTAAGCAATTCTCATTTTTTTGTAATTTCCCATGTCCCGCTAGACCTTATTTCCCGTTTTCACGTCACAATAATTTGACTTTCCCGTTTCAAGCTTACGAAGAATCAGTAATCCCGCGTCACGCTAAGACCCCAATGAGACCCACATGGTAATGTTCTTCTTTATAACACAAAAATAAATTTTAAGATTTCTCCTTTCCTGATTCAAAAAATAATATGATAAGTTGTTCTTCTTACATTTAATGATATATGTCTACTTTCACATGCCAGTCCAGAACCCTGATACAGCACCAGCTAGCTGTATCCCATACAGTACTTTGATAAAAACTATAATCCTTAGTTCACAACTGGCTTACATTCTGTATGCATGAGCCTGTCCCAAATCAGGAGCCTGTAATTCAGTGGTTGTCGTTTGTTGATGTGTTAAATATTTGTTTTTCGTTTTTGTACATAAATTAGGCCGTTAGTTTTCTCGTTTGAATTGTTTTACATTTGTCATTTTGGGAACTTTAGTTGTTGATTTCTGTGTCATTTGGTCTCTTGTTGAGAGTTGTCTCATTGGCAGTCATACCACATCTCCTTTTTTATATTTACAGGCAAAGATGTTAGAATCCCATACCCTTTTCCTGAAGAAGACCTACCAAATTAGACTTATTTATACTGAGTTTGTAATAACATGTGCAACACGGCGGGTGCCACATGTGGAGCAGGATCTGCTTATTCTTCCAGAGCACCTGAGATCACCACAGTCTTTAGATTTCTATGTTGTGTTTTGTGTACTGTTTTTAGTATATTGGTCTTTTTCTTTTTCAGTCATGGTGTTGTCAGTTTATTTTCGATTTATGAGTGTGAATGTCCCTCTATTATCTTTCGCCCATCTTTTAGACCAACCACATTCAGTATGTGGCTGCCTTAAGTCTGGAGCAGGTATTTCAGTGTTTTAATACATTGGTTGCAGTCTAACACGTTTGTTTTCCTTTCATTGTTTTGTAAATAAATCAGGCTGTTGGTTTTCTTATTTGAATATTTTACATTGGACATGTGGAGGTCTTTTACAGCTTATCATACAGTATGGGATTTTTCATTGTTGAAGGCCATATTGTGAGGTATAATTGTTTTTATCCTCCTCATTTGAACTCTAGTGGATAGTTGTCTTATTGACGATTTTACCATGTCTCCCTATTTCTATCATGTTGTCTTCAATTAAACAAATGTATTTTAAGTCAATCTTACCAGAACTTTATCTTCGTGTTCTTCAGCCATACCTAGTGATGACAACTTCCTGAATATCTAAATAAATAAAATAAAAAGATACAATTTCACTTAAATTTAGTCCATTGCTATTATGGAGAAAAAATACTCTATTAAGTAGTGAAATTTTGCCACCATCAAATAGCCTGCAAATCTACAATAACAATATGCTTATATCTCCTTTATACTGTAAATTGAAAAATTATTATGATGTTTTTATTATTGTTAACTAGAGGCTCTAAAGAGCCTGTGTCGCTCACCTTGGTCTTGTGCATATTAAACAATGGACACGGATACATTCATTAAATAATTGTGTTTTGGTAATAGTGATGTGTTTGTAGATCTTACTTTACTGAACATTCTTGTTGCTACAATTATCTCTATCTATAATGAACTTGGCCCAGTAATTACAGTGGAAAATATTTTCTAAAAATTTACAAAAATTTATGAAAAATGTTAAAAATTAACTATAAAGGGCAATAACTCCTTAAGGGGTCAATTGACTATTTTGGTCATGTAAACCTATTTGTAGATCTTATTTTGCTGAACGTTATTGCTGTATACAGTTTATCTCTATCTATAATAATATTCAAGATAATAACAAAAAACGGCAAAATTTCCTTAAAATTACCAATTAAGGACAGTAACCTAACAACGGGTTGTCCGATCCATGTGAAAACATCAGGGCAGATAGATCTTGACCTGATAAACAATTAAACCCTGTCGGATTTTCTCTTAATGCTTTGGTTTTTGAGTTATAAGCCAAAAACTGCATTTTACCCCTATGTTCTATTATTAGCCGTGGCAGCCATTTTGGTTGATTGGCCAGGTCACGCCACACATTTTTTAAACAAGTTACCCCAATGATGATTGTGGCCAAGTTTAGTTTAATTTGGCC
Source organism: Mytilus galloprovincialis (assembly GCF_965363235.1). Lineage (NCBI taxonomy): Eukaryota > Metazoa > Mollusca > Bivalvia > Mytilida > Mytilidae > Mytilus > Mytilus galloprovincialis. The sequence goes on along the minus strand of NC_134850.1, from coordinate 10,925,943 downwards.
CAGTAGTTTCAGAGAAGAAGATTTTTGTAAAAGATTTCTAAGATTTACGAAAAAATGGTTAAAAATTGACTATAAAGGGCAATAACTCCTTCAGGGGTCAACTGACCATTTTGGTCATGCTGACTTATTAGTAAATCTTACTTTGCTGAACATTATTGCTATTTACAGTTTATCTCTATCTATAATAATATTCAAGATAATAACCAAAAACAGCAAAATTTCCTTAAAATTACCAATTCAGGGGCAGCAACCCAACAACAGGTTGTCTGATTCATCTGAAAATTTCAGGACAGATAGATCTTGACCTGATAAACACTTTCACCGCATGTCAGATTTGCTCTTAATGCTTTGGTTTTTGAGTTATAAGCCAAAAACTGCATTTTACCCCTATGTTCTATTTTTAGCCATGGCCGCCATCTTGGTTGGTTGGCCGGGTCACGCCACACATTTTTTAAACTAGATATCCCAATGATGATTGTGGCCAAGTTTGGTTTAATTTGGCCCAGTAGTTTCAGAGGAGAAGATTTTTGTAAAAGATTACTAAGATTTACGAAAAATGGTTAAAAATTGACTATAAAGGTCAATAACTCCTAAAGGGGTCAACTGACCATTTTGGTCATGTTGACTTATTGTAAATCTTACTTTGCCGAACATTATTGCTGTTTACAGTTTATCTCTATCTATAATAATATTCAAGATAATAGCCAAAAACAGCAAAAATTCCCTAAAATTACCAGTTCAGGGGCAGCAACCCAATAACGGGTTGTCGGATTCATCTGAAAATTTGAGGGCAGATAGATGTTGACCTGTTCAACAATTTTACTCCAGTCAGATTTGCTCTAAATGCTTTGGTTTTTGAGTTATAAGCCAAAAACTGCATTTTACCCCTATGTTCTATTTTTAGCCATGGCGGCCATCTTGGTTGGTTGGCCGGGTCACGCCACACATTTTTTAAACTAGATACCCCAATGATGATTGTGGCCAAGTTTGGTTTAATTTGGCCCAGTAGTTTCAGAGGAGAAGATTTTTGTAAAAGTTAACGACGAGGGACGACGACGGACGACGGACGCCAAGTGATGGGAAAAGCTCACTTGGCCCTTCGGGCCAGGTGAGCTAAAAATGTGACAGGGTTGTTATCGCAATAATTAAAACTCACATTTTGAATTTTTTAAATAGAATTTTTTTTTAATATCGCAAAAATTATAAAATGGCATCTAAGTAAAAAATGACATAGTCGCAATAATATATGCACACAATAATTTCTGAATTTACAATGACTTTAAATGAGATTAAACCAATCTTCACCTTATCAATTTTAAATCAGACATCGAACATTTTTTAAATCAGCTCTTCTGTTAAATAGAGTTGAAAACATTTTAAAAGACTTTGGTAAAGACTTACAGTTTTAAAAGTTTTACCAAACAAGAATGTGTCCATGGTACACAGATGCCACACTCCCACTATCATTTTCTATATTCAGTGGACAGTGACATTGCGGTAAAAACTCTAATTTGGCATTAAAATTAGAAAGATCATATCACAGGGAACAAGTGTACTAAGTTTCAAGTTGATTGGACTTCAACTTCATCAAAAACTACCTTGACCAAAAACTTTAATCTGAAGCGGGACAGACAGACAAGCGGATGGACACATGAAAGGATGAACAAACGAACAAATGAATGGACGCACTGACCGAAAAACATAATGCCCCTCTACTATTGTAGGTTCGGCATACAAATATTAAATAATTACTGTAAATTCAGAAATTGTTGTGATGTTTTTATTATTGCGAAATATGCGACAGGGTTATAATCGCAATAATTTAAAATTGCATTTTGAAATTTAGTATATAACTTAGGCCACACCAATTTGATTTATAGTTCTTTGGACAGAAGCTCCAAAAAATATGGGGCGAGTGAGTTAAATTTTTTTTTATTGTAAAAAATTCTTGAAAATGAGTTTTGTTGAGAAGGGTGATCTACAAGTGGAGCGAGCGGTATAATTTTTTTTTTAAATTGTGCAATTTAGAAATTAGAAATTTATGTACATGTTAAAACTGGGTAACTTCAAAGAAAAAGGAAGAGAAACATGATCTTATGCATATAATTTGATGTATTTGTGCCTGTTGTACAGTCTATACCATACCCAACTTTCTGGTTCGCTTTGGTTTAGTACAATTTTCACTATTTTCGTCAAATAAGCTTTAACTGCTTAATTTTATTCAAATTTACACATGTGTATATATTAAGGAGGCAAAGTGTACAAAGTTTACCAAGAGGACATATGGTAGATAATAAATTTTTGACCTTTTATTAACAAATTGATTAATCACATGTGCGTTTTAATTCATTAGAGCAATGTATGCACAAGAAAAACGTCTACGAGAAAAAAAATGTCAAGGATAAACTAATTTTGAAGCGGTATGCGGCCCAAAAATTTGTGAAAGCGGTAATTATTTTTTTTATCGAAAAGTCAATTTCTCCAAAACAGGAGCGGGAAAATCCAAAGAACTATTAATCAAATTGGTGTGGCCTTAAATAGGATTTTTCTCAATATTGCAAAAATAAAAATTGCATATTAATCTATAATGACAAAATCGCTATAATAAATGCACGCGATAATTTCTGAATTACCAGTAATATCTACCTGTGACATGCTTTCGTCCATTTCTGAGTATGTAACTTTATTTCTGTAAACTTTTCTCATATATTGTCTTTCTTGTAATGTATCAAATAGTCTTCCCAGCAGGTTAGATTTAAGTATATAATCAAATACCTTTCGAGGGACTGAGCCTTCTAGAGCATTTAACAAATAAACCTGAAATGGTAGAATGGTATTAATGTAAAATCAACCATAAGTTCACAATATACATTGTCAGAAAATATAAATTAATTTGTACAAGCTTTAGAAACAGAAAGAATAGCGGGGCTCACCTAATTTATATAAGCATAAAAACTAACACAACACAGTATCAACTAAGACAAAACAATTGGTACAAAAATAAAAATGATAAACATTGACATCTTGGGTTTCATTTTGGGTTGAAAACTGCTCAAAGCACTTTTGAATTATGTCCAAAAACTGGAAAATCACCACTTTTTAAGAATAAAATCCCATAACTATTGAACGTAAAATTAAAATTATAATAATCAAAACTCAAAAGGGAGCTTACGTTAATAGATATATATAAACAATTAACCAAAGTTTCATGTAAACTGCACAAAGCATTTTTGAGTTATTGTCCTAAAACTGGAAAATCACCCTTTTTTAATGAGAAAACCCCATAATAGCAAACTTAAGATCTAAAATTCATAAAAATCAAAAGGGAGCTCACGTCAATAGATATGAACAATTCGCCAAAGTTTCATGCAAATTGGTTAAATGGTTTTTGAGTTATTGTCCGACATGTTGACGATGGATAGAAGAATGGACGGACAACAGTATACCATTATCATCCTGTCACGGGCGTATAAAAACTATCTTTCAGAACGAAAAAATATCAGACTAATAGTGAAATAGAGACTAACCTCCTTGTTGATTTGTAGAACAGATTTATTAAGGAAGACCTGTACTAGTGGTAACAATTTACAGTGTATGTCAGCAATGTTAAATGTTTTAGCTACGGCAGAAATAAATCCCACAGCTCCTTGTCTGATCCATATACCCTGAAAATAGACACAAAAGTGTAAATAAATTATTGCATTATTTACAATGAATAATTGTAATCTCCCGGGCCCCTAGTCTGATCCATATACCCTGAAAATAGACGCAAAAGTGTAAAATAAATTATTGCATTATTTACAATGAATAATTGTAATATCCCGGGCCCCTAGTCTGATCCATATACCCTGAAAATAGACGCAAAATATAGAATAAATTATAATATTATATACAATGAATAAACATGATTTTCCCAGTAAAATAAATTGGATAATTTCACTCTTTTGACAGTATACAACATTGGGTGTTGTCAAGACACTGGCAATGACGATGCATAACAAAATTGAGAATGTTTTGAAAAAAATATAGTTTTTTTTTTTTCTTCTTTATTTCCATTAAAAGGTCCATGGTCAAGGTAATAAAAACAATAACTAATCAAAGAATTAAAATATCGAAAAATATTCAACTCGTAAACAACACTGATAATCAATTTAGGCACATTCATGAATTAATGTGTTGCTCGGTCATTCATTGAATATTTTTCTATATTTAAATTCTTGGATTAGTTATTATACAAATATTCATTGGAGAATTTGTTTTGATGGCAGATCATTGATATATGTCCTGGTGTACTGTTGTAAATTCCTGGGTGTTGCTGTTGTTATCTAATGGTTTACATGTTGTAATGTACTGTTATATTATTAATTTATGTATTTCTCTGTGCTGAGTGTTCTTGCGTTTGTTTGTACTGTATTCCTGTCATGTAGTATTGTCATTTTAACGATATTTTTTAACATTGCCATATAGCAGGAGGTTTAGCTAGCCATAAAGTCAGGTTCAACCCACCATTTTTTATCAAAATGTCCTGTACCAAGTCAGGAATATGGCAGTTGCTATCAATAAGTCTGTTTCTATGTATGCAAGTGTTTGCTTTTGTTGCAGTTCAGTGTTTCTATTGTTCTGTTGTTGTCCTCTTATAGCTGATGTGTTTCCATTGGTTCTAGTTTGTAACCCGGATTTGTTTTCACTTAATCGATTTATGACTATTGTTGTATACTTCTGACTTTATTTAATCACAAGTTTTTTAGACCTAATAAGATTTCGAGGTGGACATATTGTATAGACACAGGTCTATTTGTCAACGACTACAATTTTTTTCAACAAAAAATCTTACGCTTGAAATTGATTGCAAGTTATACGGAAAATTTACAAGTATCTTTACTCTTAAAGATATTTTGTGAAAAGAGCCGCTGGCCTCATAATAACTGTTATTTTTTGTCCATTGAGTTGATGTCTTATTGTGGTAAATTTCCACATCTCCTTTTCATATTTTTATTTTTTTTTTGGTTTGAATCTTCCTGAATATATTTTTGTGTGTTTTTACTCAGCATAAAAGCCTATTTGAACTTTGTTCAACATTTAAATTTGTAGTATTCCTTTCTCCACAAAATCCGAGAATATTATAACCCATCAAATAATGATTTATCCACAATATACCTGTTTGTTATTTATTAAGAAAGCACAAAGATTTTGTAGGTTTCAAGCAATTAGAATGCACATTTACACAGCCATGTTTTTTTCCCCAAGTGAGTAGTCTCTCTTAGTAGTAATATATGACATAATCAAGCTTATAATGGAATGTCACACAAATATCTCTACTACAAGGTGGTCTAAGTGACCTACTTACAAAATGTGCCAGATTGAGATGGTCTATGTGACCTACTTACAGAATGTGCCAAAAATGGGACAACTTCCTGTAGAAATTCATGCAGCATGGTTTTAGGTAGGAGTCCTAACTCTGTCAGGGACTGTAATGTTCTCAGAGTACGATATACAACAAATTCCTCTGTGTCATTCAATCCCTAAAATTATAGAAAACACTTTTCAAATATTATGTGACATCACTGAATAATAATTATCACCTATTTTGTACTATTCATCAGCAACATGAGGGGTGCCACATGTGGAGCAGGGTCTGTCCACTCACTAGGAGCACCTAAGATCTTTATTTTTTGGGGTCCTTCTTTACTTTCTTTTTAAAGATTTAATTATCTGTATGATATGTTCAGGCTCTTTCTTATTTAGTAGTCTCACAATAAAAAAAAACCTGCTGACTAGAAGGATTTTTAATTTTAGTTTCTTGTGTATATTTTGAAGTTTTGTATGACTTCTATTATCATTGAACTAGTATACATTTTTGTTTAGAGGCCAGCTGAAGCAAGTCTCTGAGTGTGGGAGTTTCTCGCTGCATTGAAGACCCATTGGTGGTTTTCGGCTGTTGTCTGCTGTTTGATTGGGTGGTTGTCTCTTTGACCCATCACCTTTTCCATTCTCAATCTTATTATTTCAATTTTAATCCCTTAAGACTTAGTAACGAAAGGCAATCATATAAGCAGATCCTGCTCCACATGTGGCAACCGCCCTGTTTCTCATATAAGTGACAACTTAATCTGGGTAAACCTAACAAAAATCTAATCTTAACATAATCTTCAGTTGCTAAATAAATTTGGGTTGGACATGAGACAGTTTAAAGCATACCTAAGCACTTGGAATCCCAGCAGAGGCGGATTTAGGACAGAGGGAAAATTAGGTTGATTATAAAGGGAATCACTGAAGCATGACGGAAGCCGGGCCCCCTTTTAGGCAGTCAGTAGGTCACCACTTTTGAAAATATCTGGATCCACCCCTGCCCAGCCTATGGATAGGTAACAAATACTTATTTTCACAATGAAAATTTAAAATAAGATCTAAAATTGACTCTTTCATGTGTACCATATGTTATAATGGAACAGTCCTATTACTTTTTTTGGTATTATATGTAATTACATTTGTAAATATCTCTTTATAACTTTAACATCTCCTATTTATACATGTATGTTTTATTGATATTATTTTCTTACCTGCTCCAACAAAGGTTTAAGTACTGGTGAACTCTGCCATCCAACATAGGCTGCCACACCAACTATGTTGTCGAAGAAAGATCCCCTCAACTTCCAATCAGTCTGAATAATAAAATAATGTCTATTTGCTTTTTGTGAATTGTTTTGTTATAAATTAGGCCTTTAGTTTTCTCAATTAAATTGTTTCATAATTTTCTAGTTGGGGTGTTTAAAGACTAAGCTGTCTATGCAGTATGGTTTTTTTCTCATTGTTGAAGACCTTACAGTTGCCTATAATTGTTTACATCTTTTGAACTTTGGTGGATTATTGTCTCTTTGGCAATCATATTCATCTCCTTATTTTCACACTGTAAACCAAATTATCTTTGTGTATAATTCATTTTGCGTTTAGCCCTTGAACAATGTTGAAGAAGATTATGCTGCAATAAATTTTTCATGGTTTTGCAATTGTATTTCAATGAGGAAAGCCTCAAGTTTAACATGTTTGTGACAATTTTGGTGTTCCACAGGGCTCAATACTTGGTCCCATTTTGTTTGTTTTGTTCATAAATGACCTTCCATTACACATCAAAAACTGCCATACAGACTTGTATGCTGATGACACAACTATGCATACATCAGGAAAGACTATTGGTGACATGCAATTAAAAGTACAAGATGATCTCCAATGTGTTGAAAAATGGTGTCATGAAAATAGCATGTTCATAAATTCAGATAAGACGAAATGTATGGTTATAGGTACAAGACAAAGGCTGCGTTTAAATCAAGCAGATCCAGTTCTAACTATTGAGAATAATATTCTTCAAAAATCATCAATTGAAAAACTTTTAGGTGTTAGAATTGACTCTAATCTGTCCTGGACAGGCCATATTAATTACTTATGTTCATCAATTTCATCAAGAATTTTTTTACTCTCTAAAATCAAGAAATTTCTAAATATTGATCTAAGAAAATTATTTTATAATCATTATGGTTATATTCTCCCACTGGTAGATTATTGTTGTATTATTTGGAGTGGTTGTGCTAAAAATGAGCTAGTCAGAATAATAAAATTGCAAAAAAGGGCTGCAAGACTTATTTTAGATGCTGATCCACTTTCATCATCAGCTCCACTGTTTAAACAGCTTGGATGGATGACAGTAGAGAATAGAATCTCATACCACAAATCAGTTTTGATGCATAAATGCCTTAAGAATGAAGCCCCTGTATATCTCACTGAAAAGTTTAAAGAAATGCCAGAAATAAACCAATATTGTTTGCGAAATGCCTCTTGCAAAAATTTACAAGTTTCAAAAGCCAAAACAGAGCTTTATAAGAAATCTTTTATTCATTCAGGATCTATTTTATGGAATAACTTACCAATATCCCTGAAAAAATCAACCTCAAGTACAAGCTCATTCAAAAAAGATTTTAAAAATTGTTTGATGGAACATTAAGAAGCTGTGCGTTTTTTATATGCATAATAATTTTCACACCCTTACTCAAACTTATGATATTGTTGATGCCAATACTATACATGTCATATATGAATTTGTAACTTTTACCTGTTTTGAAAATTGTATATTTCATAACAATTTTTTATTTCATTATTCATGTATGTGTGTCTGTTTGATATTTTGTAATTGTTTGTTATATTTCATTGTATTTCATGAGGGCCTCAGGGAAGATTAGCTTTACAGCTAACTGTGTAACCCTCTTTAAATAAAGAATTATTATTATTATTATTATTATAATTTTCAGTCACACATTATTTTCTTTAGTCATCTAGTTGGTTTACATAAAATTCTAGTACTGGCCTGACAATCAAAATTCTGAATTCCTCCAACCTGCTACATATATACTGTATGCTTAAATTTTAATTAGCAGGAACATATTATAAAAATATACTTTGGAAGATTCAGTGCAGGTGTTTTTAAATTCTTTAAACAATTCTGTATTCAGATTCCTCACCTTTCCAATGTTTTTGTATGAATGAAAATGTTTACTCTTTATCAATTAAGCTGCAAAGAAAACTGCTGTATATTCCAGAGAAGGTTGAAGTGCAGAGGGTGGAGCTAATTAAAGGTCACATCTGCACTGACCAATGAAATGAGCCAATTATACAAAAAATTGCATTATGTATAATAGATTACCTTGTCATTCAGGAATGTAATCATGTGTGACAACAGAACATCATTGGCTGAAATATATAAACAAACAATCATTGAACCGATGAATTATACTTTATGACCGCTGCTAAGTGAATAAAATAAAATAATAACAACATAAAGAGGTAGGAAGAATATAGTAATGAGACAATCAGTTGGCGATAACTCAGACTACTGTTTAAAATAAATTTGTTTGGTGTTGCCTACCCATGCCTTGTAAAGTTGGGTGGTAAGGTAGGGAATTTTCTCTTTGACAACAACATAAGTTACATAATTTAGACAAGAAAACAACATTAGAGCAGGAAAAAATCTTTTAAAATACGTAACCTGAATTGTGTCATAAATTTGTTCAAGTATGCTGCTTCTTAGATGGTAGGCAACATGAAACAATCTTAATTTTATTTTTGGCCTCAGACTTCCTCTTATAATAAAAACTTCCAAACATGTTTAAAGATGTGTTAAACACTGCTATTATATGACTGGTGAGGTCATGAACTTTGAAGCACATATGATCATTAAATTTCGGACTACACTGTATTACCTTTTTGTCTACCAAAGAATACACAGAGCCTGGTTATACCATTCTCCATCAATGCCTGCTTCACCATATTATCTGGGTCACTCAGTAAGGTCACGACCTTTTGTTGAATTGTCTCTTGTAATGATAACAGCTCCATATCGTAGCTTGCCTAGAAAGTGTAAAAAAAATTATGATCATCCTGTCTTTTGGTTATATAGGTTTTGTGTTGTAGGTAAAAAAAAACAGGTAAAAATGTCAAAAATAGGGGTACAGCAGTCAACATTGTGTTATCATCTTAATCACTATAAAAACAACAAATGTAACGAAGAAGCACAAAAAGGCATGCATCAAAATTAACATCCTCATATTGCTTATATTATACGATTTTCTTATAAATGAGATGTGCCAATGCTAATACAACTGGCCTACCACTAATGGTTCCCTCTGAACTGACCTAATCACATACTACTACATGTTAACAAAGCAAAATTTTCAAAGTCAATAAACCATGACTAAGGGGGCAAAGCCAATAATCTCCATGGAAATGAGATATGCCAATGCTTATATAACAGCATACCAAATGTCATTGATCTACCACAAGTGGTTCCCGATAAAATGACCTAATCACAAACTAATACAAGTAAAATAAGCAAAAGTTTCAAAGTCAATAGCCCATAACTGAGGGGACAGGGCCAAATCTTCATGGCAATGAGCTGTGCCAATGCTAATACAACTGCCTCTTGTGGTTCACTATAAAATAGACCTAATCACAAACTAATATATTGTTGACGCCTCCTTAATTGATGATGCCAAAAACATCATACCTATGTCTAGCTTATTATCTCTGTCAAGCGAGACAAAAACTGTCAATGTGATTATTTTTGCAATTTGAATACAAAAACTTTTTTGTGTACAGTTGTGGTCCAAACATCCCCCACCCCAAAATCATCCTGATGACCTGTGTGAGTAAAACTGAGCACAGAGATATAGGCAAAAGGGAAAGGTAATATAGGCAAAAGAGAAGGGTGATATAAGCAAAGGGAAGGGTGATATAGGCAAAGGGAAGGGTGGTATAGGCAAAAGGGAAGGGTGATATAGGCAAAAGGAAGGGTGATATAGGCAAAGGGAAGGGTGGTATAGGCAAAAGGGAAGGGTGATATAGGCAAAGGGAAAGGTAATATAGGCAAAAGAGAAGGGTGATATAAGCAAAGGGAAGGGTGATATAGGCAAAGGGAAGGGTGGTATAGGCAAAAGGGAAGGGTGATATAGGCAAAAGGAAGGGTGATATAGGCAAAGGGAAGGGTGGTATAGGCAAAAGGGAAGGGTGATATAGGCAAAGGGAAGGGTGATATAGGTAAAGGGAAGGGTGATATAGGTAAAGGGACGGGTGATATAAACCAAGGGAAGGGTGATATAGGTTGATATATACCTGGAATATTGTGCTGTCTGTTTCTTCCTCTTCTTTCTCCTCTAGATCACTTCTCTGCATCATTTCTAAAACCCTGTAAAATATAGTACTGTGCTAAGCATTGCCATTTTTATTATGAACTGTTATTTCTTAGCCTCTAAACTTGTAAAGTTTTCTAGGGAAACAAGTGTCTAGCCTTCTTAATGACATTGGTCAGCCTTAAACAATTTAGTCATTGTGTATTCTATGCAGAAGGACCCTGATCATAAAACCCTTCTTATGTGTAATAAATCAGACCCTGATCATAATACCCTTCTTATGTGTAATAAATCAAACAGCAGTTTATGCTTTCTTTTTAAACTAATCATTGTATACAGTGGTATGTATGAGTGTCAATGAGAAACCATCCATTCAAGCCACAATTTGTAAAAGAAAACCAGTCAAAGTATGATTTTCAACACTGTCTGGTTCACACTAAACAGCAGACCATATAAGGTGCCTAAAAAGTTACTACTGTATTCTTAGCATAATATTTAACTGACTTGTGACTTACTTGAGACCTGTTTCAGCCAGTTGTGCAATGTTTTCAGCATATGCAGCTCTCACCATAGCTGATGGATCTTGTGTCAGATTTGACTGGAATGAAGAGAGTAAAACTGTGGTACAAAGAAATGTTATTTTAACAAACACATACTGAAAATTCAGAAATTATTGCGAGGTTTTTATTATTGCCAAAAATGCTACTGCTTTGTAAACACAATATTTTAAACTCCCATTTTGAAATATTTTATATAAAAAAATGTTTATAAATAAAGCTGTTAGTTTTCTCGCTTGAATTGTTTTACATTGTCTTATCTGGGCCTTTTATAGCTGACTATGCGGTATGGGCTTTACTCATTGTTGAAGGCCGTACAGTGACCTATAGTTGTTAAGGTCTGTGTCATTTTGGTCTCTTGTGGACAGCTGTCTCATTGGCAATCATACCACATCTTCTTTTTTATATATAAACAATTTTTCACCAAATCGTAAAAATTAAAATCGCATTTAAGACTAAAATGACAAAATCGCAATAATAAGTTCACTCAATAATTTCTGAATTTACAGTACATCAAATTTACTGAATTTATATATTTAAATTAAATTTGAATACCATAACCTCATATCAAGCTGCTAGCTATTTAAATAAAGCGTACATTTTTTTCATGTGATCTTGATAAAGTCATTCTCATAAATGGAGAATAAAGCCTGGGATAATATATGCACTATTGTAACACCATTGTAACATTATTCTTAAATCAAAACAGATTTCACAACTCACATTACATTTGTTATATCATTCACATAAGTGGAGAATAAGTTAGGAGGTAATGTACACCCTTGCTTCACACCTTTTTGTAACATTATTCTTAAGCAGTAAACATTTCACCTCTATTCACAGTACATATGGTATAGCCCTCATTTCATTTAACATACTATGAATATGTAGTAGTTTTGAAGAAGGGTCATAAACGTTTTGAGAAATGGTTGCTATATAAAATTTTAAGATTTTTAATAGTGTTCTCCTTTTAAAAAGTATATGCTAAATACTTTAAATCCATGCTTACTTGTACTAAAATATTTGACAAAACATAAAATTCATAATCAATTTCTTTAAGTCATACCAAATAATTCTGATATTAGAAATGACCTTCACCTGCTCTTGAGTTGAAACTTAACAAGCATGATATTATAACTGAACTTCACCTGCTCTTGAGTTGAAACAAAACAAGCATGATATTATAACTGAACTTCACCTGCTCTTGAATTGAAACAAAACAAGCATGATATTATAACTGAACTTCACCTGCTCTTGAGTTGAAACAAAACAAGCATGATATTATAACTGAACTTCACCTGCTCTTGAATTGAAACAAAACAAGCATGATATTATAACTGAACTTCACCTGCTCTTGAGTTGAAACAAAACAAGCATGCTAACATGTATAATAGCCCTGCCCCATATATACTATATGCATGCGCCTGTCCCAATATAACCCTGTCACATGCTGTATGCATGTGTCTGTCAGAACCCTGAAATTCAGTCGTTGTTATTTGTTGCTGTGTTACAGAATTGTTTTGTTTATTGTTTTGTTTATAAATTATGCTGTTAGTTTTCTTTTTTTATATATATCATTTGGGACCTTTTATAGCTGAGTATGTGGTATGGGCTTTGCTAATTGTTGCTGTAGCTGTTAATTTCTGTGTCATTTATACCTTGAGAAGAGTTGTCTCAAAGACAAACCAAACCACATCTTTTTTATACCGTAATCAATTTAAATATCAACATTTCAAAAATTAATCTCCAAATATTCATATAAATTGATTTAGAAAAATTACTTACCAGTGAAGGGAAAATGTATTCTGGGAAAATGTTGGCATCACTGTTAAATATAAAATAAAATTATTTATTATGACAATGTGAGCTGATTCTCGATTAAAAAATTAAATTGATTTTTTTTTTAATCTTTGAAATCCACACAGTCATTTTCTAAAATTTCAACTCCTTTAGTCAAAGTTGACATTAGATGGATACAGATATATTATGTTTTGGTCGTTTATGGTCATATAGATCTGTTTGGGTTCTTATACATCTTTAGAATCCAAATATTAGGCATTGAACATTCTTGATGAAGGTAAATCCAGAAAATCACTTTCGATACATAAAAGTGTTGTTTTTATATTTTCTAATCATATTAGATGTATTTTAATGGAAAATAATAATTAAAATTGCTCTGTGTGTTTTTTATTGTTTCGTTGGTATATTCAACATCTTCAAATTTTGATAATGACAAGCAGATGTATTTTTTTCTCTATAAGTTTGATTTATGGAAAAAAATACCATTAATGAAAATGTGTCTTGAATTTCAGCAACGAAATCTATATTAAAATAATATTTACCTTCGAGGTACAGATTTTATGGTTTTCAGACACTGTGTTATTACTCTTACAAGCTCTGCTCTTACACGAGGAAAGTGGTCGTTTGCAAAATGCAACTGAAATGGACAAAATGTAATAAATGCAATTACTCTTAAATTAAAATAACTTTATAATGGAAAAAAGTCATTTTTATATGAACTCTGAGGAAAATTCAAAACAGTAAGTCCCTTATCAAATGGCAAAATCAAATGATAAAACACTTTAAACGATGGGACAACAACTGTCATATTCCTGACTTGGTACAGGCATTTTCAAATGTAGAAAATGATGGATTGAACCTGGTTTTATAGCGCTAACTTGTATGACAGTCGCATCAAATTCCATTATATATATACAATGATGTGTGAACAAAACAGACATAATAGGTAAATTTGTCAAAATAGGGGTACAGCAGTCATCACTGTGTCACAATCTTAATTTGAACAAAAACAAATAAATATTTAAAAAAAGAAGCACAAATAGCATCTATTAAATTTAACAAACCACATTCATTGCTTATATATGTTATTAAATCAAGACCATCGTGTATTATTTGTGAAGTTGATATGAAATATTTATCAACAAAGTCTTGGTACCTTCTGATGAACTTTTTTTAGAAAAAGGACGAGACATTCTTTAGTTTAAACATATTTATTTACAGTGGATTGGGAAACAAGTTTTGCAACTTATATTAATCCATTTCCACTTCGCGGGTGCGAGTGCTGCCTTGTAGCAGCATTAGCCTACTCTTTTTCGAAATCTACAAGGATGTCTTTAACGTGAAAGAGATATGGCTCTCTCTTAACACGGGTCAGCCATTTATCGTCCCCTTCCGACGGACTATCATCGTTTCCTCAAGACCATACTCGCAGATGGTGTCAAGGGAGAGCCGAAAATTGAGTTCCTGAAATTTTCATCCCAAACGGGAATCGAACCTTCTTTGACATACCCCTGGTTCATCAACTTTCTGCTCAGCGCTGGTGACATTTTACAAAGTCTGAATAGGAGCTGCAAGCTCTTGAATATCTAATAAGTTGGGAAATGTATATCCAATATGCAGGAGAAGTTGGTATATTGCTACTAAAGTGGGGGAAATTGATAATTTCAAAATTAAAATCATCTCATTTGTCATAGATTCTGGTACTGTGATGACTTTTTATGTCAAATTCGAGGTTAAAGTCTAGAAATGAGGCGGAGGAAACCGTGTCTGTCGTCTCTTTATTTTCTAGTTCTGGGGGATATATTAATGGAACCCAATCAGAAAAGTTTGGATTGTCAATGGAAAGAACATCATCAATATATCAGAAAGTGAATTTAAATAATCTGGCTTCTTTGATCTTCTTGTTTATGACAAGTGTCTGAAGGATCTCCAATCTATATGAAAATAAGAAGAGGTCAGTAAGGAGAGGTGCACAGCTTGTTTCGAAAGAATGTCAAAAATTAATAGAAACTGTTTTTAACAGTGAGCTTGAAAATAAAGTAGTTATATAGAGCCAAAAAGTAGTCAATTCATTCCAAACATTAAGGAGTCTTGGTGGCCAAGTTGTCTAAGACTAAATTACTTCATTTACAGTGAGGTAGTTAGGTGCTTAAAGATACATAATCCTGGGTCAATAACTCTGTCAGAATTTATCATATACGAAAAAATTCTATTCAGCATAATATCTTTTGTTAGGTGCTAAGAGATAAATCATTCAGAGCCAATAACTCTGTCAGAACTTACCATATAAGGAACTATTCTATCCAGTATAATATCTGTAGTTAGGTACTTAGAGAAGTCTAATAGAAGTTGTAGAGCCATTATCTTAGTGTTAAAAAACTGAAATAAAAAAAACAATATGAATCATAGTGTATATCAATATATCATAATTATGTTGTTTTTAACACTTTAAAGGCTTCAGCCCACAATTATTCTTCACATTAGTTGCAATGTATTTTTTGGTAAAAGTCAAATTGAATAAAAAATTTGCACCGAATCAAATATGAAATAAATTTAACTGCTTATAGACCATTATCATGATTATTATTTGAATAAAATATGCTTGTCCCAGGACAATCGATCAATGTTTTTTTTTTCTTTTGAAAGCCATATTAACATGCCAATGAATAAAATGAAAGCTAATTTCTACCCTACTTTCATTTTGGCCAAATCATTATTTTTATTTGATACTTTTGCAAGAAGAAAGTCTTTTAGATTGTATGCTCTCCCTTTCAACAATATTTTTTTCCAAATGTTTTACTTATTTCAATATACAACAAGAGTGCACACGCTGAAATGTCTCGCCTTCTATACTAATCATTGATATTATGTTGATAGTCCTAGGTATAAAGCTAAGCTTTATTACAACTGTCACATAAACTTAACATTAACTTAGATAACTAAACAAAGACCAATGAACCTTGAAAATGAGGTCAAGGTCAGATGAAACATGCCAGGCAGACATGTACAGCTAACAATGCTTCTATACAACATATATATTTGACCCATTACTTATAGTTTAAGAAAAATAGACCAAAACACAAAAACTTAACACTGTGCAATGAACCGTGAAAATGAGGTCAGGGTCAAATAAAACCTGCGTGACTGACATAAAGATCATAAAATATTTTCATACACCAAATATAGTTGACCTATGGCATATAGTATTAGATAAAAAGCCCAAAACTCAAAAACTTAACTTTGACCACTGAACCATGAAAATGAGGTCAGGGTCACATGACATCTGCCCGCTAGATATGTACACCTTACAATCATTCCATACAACAAATATAGTAGACCTATTGCACATAGTATGAGAAAAACAGACCAAAACACAAAAATTTAACTATAACCACTGAACCATGAAAATGAGGTCAAGGTCAGATGACACCTGCCAGTTGGACATGTACACCTTACAGTCCTTCCATACACCGAATATACTAGCCCTATTGCTTATAGTATCTGAGATATGGACTTGACCACCAAAACTTAACCTTGTTCACTGATCCATGAAATGAGGTCGAGGTAAAGTGAAAACTGTCTGACAGACATGAGGACCTTGCAAGGTATGCACATATCAAATATAGTTATCCTATTACTTATAATAAGAGAGAATTCAACATTACAAAAAATTTGAACTTTTTTTTCAAGTGGTCACTGAACCATGAAAATGAGGTCAAGGACATTGGACATGTGACTGACGGAAACTTCGTAACATGAAGCATCTATATACAAAGTATGTAGTATCCAGGTCTTCTACCTTCTAAAATATAAAGCTTTTAAGAAGTGAGCTAACGCCGCCGCCGTAGCCGCCGTAGCCGCCGCGGGATCACTATCCCTATGTCGAGCTTTCTGCAACAAAAGTTGCAGGCTCGACAAAAATGTATATGAAACTGATAGGACCACTTAAATAGTAAACATTGCAAAGAAAACAGAAGTCAGAATACTTAGGAAGAAATAACCCATATAATAATTACAAAAATTGACAAAAATGTTGAAATAAACAAATCTTTATCATTCTCAACATTCTTGAAAAGAAATTATTGGATAGACTAACCCTCTGGGTGCAGGATTTTCTCACTATGTTAGAAGCCAATTTGTGGCCTTTGTCTGTTTTCAAGGTATGATTATCGAAACTTATACAAAGATTTCAGATAAAATATTTTGAGTAAAAAGCATGAATTTTGAATCTGAAGTGGATAACATTTTTTTGTTTGATACTGATGTATAAATTATACATTATATGTGTAAATTTATGTTTGAATAATGTTATTTTCATATAAAATATAGCATAGGTGTTGTCCTGCCACTATCCACTTTGCAAAGTATTTATTAGCCTTCTGTTGTGCATCTATTCATATATTTGTGAGTATCTATATATATTTGGAAATTTGGTACAAGTATTGGTTTTATGTTTTTGATATTAGTTTATACCAGGAAATATATATTTTGGGGTCAAACTGATATCTGGACAGTCTGACACAGTTTTTTTTTAATTCCTGATTCCTTACATGTAATTTCCTTGAACTGGATTCCAGTAGTGACAACACAAGAACCAGTCCAACATTTTCCTCACAGTGATCTTCTTTTACACATAAATTCTTGGTTATTTTAGAAAAATCTTTTTTTAATCTGAAATTGAATTACATATACCATGTATACACATTTTTATTAGAAAAAAAGGGTACTGTGGATTCGTTTTAATTTGAGGAAAATACTAACTTTTGAGGATTCAGTTGTTAAAGTCATAAGAAACCTCAAATCAAAAAAAAAATAATGCATATGTTTTTTTATAACTCAATGGATAGTTTTCATTATAAAACTTATGTACATATACTTTTTTCTGATGAAAATTCTTTAATTTATTCATATTTAGAAGAAGTTTACTTTATTTTAATTGCTTCCTTCCAGGAATAAACTATTATCTGAATTTACATGTTAAACACGTGCTCAATTTCCATGCTTTTTTGTTGTTTTATTGTCGATTGTTGACAAACAGGTGACAATCGTTAAACTTCGGCTTCAAAACACGAACTTTAATTACCTGCCATATTTTCACAACAACACTAACCCATTTAAAAAAAAAATTACGATTATACGAAATTTACACGAAAAAAATGATAAATTCATGCACAGAAGACTAAGTTAATGATGTTTGTATGTATTGGTTCAAGAATTGAAAGAACATTATTTTTCACCAGTCACTCGTTGCTTATGACTTTAATAGGTATTTATTTAGATATTCATGACATTATGCTAAACTCTGCAATTTCCAACTATGATAGCTATTCTATCTTTAATATAAATTAATTGATAGTTATTTCATGTACAAACATTACCATAGCCTGTTTCTTTTCTGAAGTTTAATATATTTTTAATTAAATATAAGAGTGCACTGGTAAGTACAAAAACATGACCTTCTGATCAGAGAAACGGTCAAAATATTCACCTCTATTTTAACTTCATACAAATAATAGAAGTTGTGTCGTCATGAAACTACTAACCCTCTATGGATCCCTAGGGGTTACCAAATAAGGACATTAAACCAATCACATTTCACCAATTTAACTGTATTATGATTGACATGTTTTATTTGACCTTTACCTCAAGGTACGATGAACTTTTATAACTTCATACAAATATTTTATTATGTAAAATAAACATTTGACAAGGGTTCAACTATAGTACCAGGTTCCAGTAGCATTTT
This sequence comes from Mytilus galloprovincialis, assembly GCF_965363235.1. Taxonomy (NCBI): domain Eukaryota; kingdom Metazoa; phylum Mollusca; class Bivalvia; order Mytilida; family Mytilidae; genus Mytilus; species Mytilus galloprovincialis. The sequence goes on along the minus strand of NC_134850.1, from coordinate 10,907,167 downwards.
TTTAGTGCTAAATCAAGTTGTCATAGTTAACTTTTGTTTACTCAAATCATATTTTTTAGTGGCAGATTAAATTGTCATAGTTACCTAATAATTCTGTCGTCAGGAGGTAGAATGGGTGCTGTAGCAAACCTCTGTAGATATAATTTCAAGAAAGAGAAGAAATATTCTGGGAAAGCTTTGCCTCTCTGTTGTATCATATATTCCTCGGCAGACAGTCTGTGGTTTGGTTCTTTTTTTATCATGTGCCTTATCAAGTCCTGAAAAACAAAATGAGGTTTTTGAATCATCACCCAACTTGTCTAGGAATGGTTAAGTTCATTGTGAATTCATTCAAAATGCTTATGTATTTTCACAAAAGATGTTATAAATAAATACATTATATTTAGTATTTTAGACTAACTCCTTGCTCACATCAATTTTGCTTCTTGCATAAAAATAATGATGTGTCTATTAACATGAATGAACCTGCCTACATCCTAATCCCAAAAAGTCAGTCAACTGCAACAAAACACATGGCTGTCCCTCTGTCCCTTTGTCATTGCATTCTGTATGTGCTTGCTCCAAGTCAGGACCCTGTAATTTAGTGGTTGTCCTTTGTTGGTGTATATCAAATTGTTTTAGTTCATTATTATGTACATAAATCAGATCGTTAGTTTTCTCTATTGTAATGTTTCACATTTGTCATTTCGGGGCTCTTTTAGCTGACAAATTAGTATGGGTTTTACTCATTATTCAAGGCCAAACGATGACCTATAGTTGTTTATTTCTGTGTCATTAGGTCATATGTGAAGAGTTGCCTCATTGGTCGTCATACCACATCTTATTATTTTAAAATACAAATAAAGCTCTCTACTCTACTACCAAGTGGTCTAAGAAGTTACTACTGTAATCACTAGCCAGTCAACACTGAGATTGTGCGTTTGAACACCCCTAATGGGGGTGCACTTGACTCCCATCTTAATTGACCAGGATTGTCAGTTTTCCTATTAAAGGGCGGTGGTTTTCTCCAGGCACTCTGGCTTCCTCCACAATTAAAACTGACCGTCATGAAGTAGCCCAAAAGCGGTGTTTAAAAGTGGCGTTAAAACACAAAAAGTCAAATCAAAATCAAATCTACTAACAAGTGGCAGGGGGGCATAAAACACAGAATAATTTAAGAACCTTAGTGAGCATTCACATACCAACACGTCCCCACATTGTCACTGGACAAATAAAAAACTTGTAAGAAAAAAAAATTAATCATAATTTCCTGTCGATATGCACATCTACATACTTTGTCCTTATTATCTTAAAGGTTTCATGAAATTCTGTTGTGAGGTTTCAGAGGAGTTGCGATGACAAACTGTTGCAGTAGTATATTGAAAAAAAAAGATGAATCATAATTTCCTGTCGATATGCACATCTACATAGTATGTCCTTATTATCTACAAAGTTTCATGAAATTCTGTTATCTGGTTTCAGAGGAGTTGCGATGACAAACTGTTGCAGTAGTATATTGAAGGAAATAAGTTCAATGGGGCGTAACTCCTAGAAAAAAAATTGAATCATAATTTCCTGTCGATGTGCCCATCTACATAGTATGTCCTCCTTGGTTTCATAAAATTCTGTTGTGTGGTTTCAGTGGAGTTGCGATGACAAGAACAGGAATGACAGACGGACTGACGGACAGACAGGTCCAAAACATTATACCCATTGTATTTCGTTGCGCGGGGTATAACCACTGTGCTTAAACGGCTGTGGGTAACTTAAGTTACCCACAGCCCAAGATGGAGCCGCCTTGCGTCGGTTCGATACTTTTCTTCTATAGAATAACAATACCACGAATGCATCAATTAAACAACTGAATTTAAAAGTTGTATTAATCGTTTTGGGAAACCCCTAAACTGGAAAGGTGATTAAATTCTACAAAATAAACGATCACAGCACGATTTTAAAAAACACTTAGGCTGTCCGTAACTTCAAAACAACTTGTCCGTAACTTTTTTCATCATACCAATAGAGATGTCCGTAACTTTCAAAGAATCGACATACGCGGATGTAATGTTTAAACTGATGATAGAGATTGAATCGAATACATATTCACAAAACGAAGTAGATGTCTAGTATGATATAATTCATTGTATCGATGGAAGACAAAATTGGGAAAAATATGAAAAAAATCACGATAAATCCGCAAAACTCGGGTCTCATTTTGTATAACGTCGGGGTACCCGAATCGCCTAGTTCGGAGGGTTGTTTCCGATCATAGCAGATAAACTGTTGAAACATCATTGTTTGTTTTTATTTTTGAACAAGTAGACTACACAAGTATTTTTTACACATACATGTAGCATGTATACACTTACTGATTTTCTGCCAGCAACGACAAGGGTAGCGTGAATCTGGGATTTTGGAGGGGAACCCAAATTTCCCAGGCATGCAGTGGATAGACTACAAGAGACTTAAGTGCACAAACTTTTTCCGTCTTTTTGAAAAAGCTAAAAACACTTTTCTCTCATCCCCACAAAAACAAATCCCATCAGCATTGACAGTAAAATAAAGGGGGTGTCAATCTGGACACACTGGGACGTTGCGCACGGTGATATTGCGGCACCCTGGCCAAGGTTTACAGTAAATGGGAAAACTTAAAAAAAGGACATTTTGTATAAATGAATAAACCTAGTTTTACAGCTAGCTGCATATTTCATTTGTATGCAAGTTGCATTAAATCTCATTAAACTGAATAAAACTAAAAGACACCATAGGTAAAAGTCAGTGACCGTTGTGAATAAAACGAAAAGAGCAGTCAAAATAGTGTAACAATTCGACATAGTATATAAAAATATAAATAACTACGTAGGACAACAGGGTAATTTAATAGTCTAACAACCCCTGATAACATACAAAGAGAAAAAAAAACCATACTAGGAAACATATTCAAAAAATCATAACACTATAACTAACTGGTGGGATGTATAAATACCGAGCCGCGTCAAAGAGTATTCATCAAAATACACATAGAAAGAAACAGAGGTGAGGGTATACCGCAAACATATAATTAAACTCAAAACATTCAAGAGTATGGAAAAGCCTTGGTCTGACAAGCGAAAAACGTCGATAAGACGCACATCAGTAAATAAAAGTTCAAACCATAACCAGGATGGAGTACCACAAACCCCACATAAAACTTCTGTGGTGTAAGTATGATGCGTTAATAAAATCACATTTGGTGGTGAATGAGTAGTATAAACGGCCGCGAAGGTTACAAATATGATGTTAATTGTCTTCTAATTGTTGAAATTATAATTCTTAAAATTTTAAATCAAAAGTTACCCACATCTAAAAATAAAGTTACGGACAGTCTGCTTAGTTTCGATCAAAAAGTTACGGACATCTTATGCATTTTTTAAAGTTGACCTTGCGCTTTAGTGAACTCTATATTAACAAATTTATGGTAATTGTTAGTCATTTCTTTATTCAATAATCCTATAAATATTTACATTCTGCATGAAAAAGTCGCAAAAGGTACATTTTGTATGAATTAAATATCAACGAGTTTAGAGTCCACCATCTTGGGCTGTGGGTAACTTAAGTTACCCACAGCCGTTTAAGCACAGTGATAACTACCACACCTATTACGGAATCCTATTTATATTGTAACTAACCCTTATACTACCATCATCTATTTTTTCTAGAACTTTCCATGGACTATATTCTCCATTGATGTAAGCTAATAACTGTGATAAATCAAATGGTGGGGTTCCTTCTGTAAATAACTCAGTTATAACACACCTGAAATAGATAAATCAAATGGTGGGGTTCCCTCTGTAAATAACTCAGTTATAACACACCTGAAATAGATAAATCAAATGGTGGGGTTCCTTCTGTAAATAACTCAGTTATAACACAGCTAAAATAAACTAGAGGCTCTAAAGAGCCTGTGTCGCTCACCTTGGTCTATGTGCATATTAAACAAAGGACACAAATGGATTCATGACAAAATTGTATATTGGTGATGGTGATGTGTTTGAAGTTCTTACTTTACTGAACATTCTTGCTTCTTACAATTATATCTATAATGAACTTTGCCCATTAGTAACAGAGAAAAATATTTGGTAAAAATTTACATAAATTTACCAAATTATAAATGAAAATTGTTAAAAATTGACTATAAAGGGCAATAACTCCTTAAGGGGTCAATTGACCATTTAGGTCATGTGGACTTATTTGTAGATCTTACTTTGATGAACATTATCGTTGTTTACAGTTTATCGCTATCTATAATAGTATTCAAGATAATAATCAAAAACAGCAAAATTTCTTTAAAAATTACCAATTGGAGGGCAGCAACCCAACAACCGGTTGTCCAATTCATTTGAATATTTCAGGGCAGATATATATTGACTTGATTAACAATTTAACTCCTTGTCAGATTTCCTCTAAATGATTTGGTTTCAGAGTTATAAGCAAAAAACTACATTTTACCCCTGTTCTATTTTTAGCCGTGGTGGCCATCTTGGTTGGATGGCCAGGTCATCGGACACATTTTTCAAACAAGGTACCTCAAAGATGATTGTGGCCAAGTTTGGATTAATTTGGCCCAGTAGTTTCAGAGGAGAAGATTTTTGTAAAAGATAACTAAGATTTACGAAAAATGGTTAAAAATTGACTATAAAGGGCAATAACTCCTAAAGGGGTCAACTGACCATTTCGGTTATGTTGACTTATTTGTAAATCTTACTTTGATGAACATTATTGCTGTTTACAGTTTATCTTTATCTATAATAATATTCAAGATAATAACCAAAAACAGCAAAATTTCCTCAAAATGACCAATTCAGGGGCAGCAACCCAACAACGGGTTGACCGATTCATCTGAAAATTTCAGGGCAGATAGATCTTGACCTGATAAACATATTTACCCATGTCAGATTTCCTCTAAATGCTTTGGTTTTTGAGTTATAAGCCAAAAACTGCATTTTACCCCTATGTTCTATTTTTAGCCGTGGCGGCCATCTTGGTTGGTTGACCGGGTCACGCCACACATTTTTTAAACTAGATACCCCAATGATGATTGTGGCCAAGTTTGGTTCAATTTGGCTCAGTAGTTTCAGAGGAGAAGATTTTTGTAAAAGTTAACGACGACGGACGACGGACGACAGACGACGGACGACAGACGACGGACGACGACGGACGCCGGACGCAAAGTGATGGGAAAAGCTCACTTGGCCCTTCGGGCCAGGTGAGCTAAAAAAAGCAATATATTTTATTACAAATTTAAAATAAAAGAAGAATGTGTCATAAGACATGAATGCCTCTGCTCAAGTTTGCAATTTTCCCAAGTAAACAAGGGTCATGAATTACTGCATGAATTTAAACTCTTTCTACGAGGCTTGGCTCTTAGCATTGTGTATGATCTCAATATAATTTGCATGAGGCAAACTTAAGATGTGTAAACAAAAGTAAATGATATGGGACAGACGGATGAATGATGAATGTAAGACAGACAGGTCAAAAGAAGGAAGGTCAAGGGTAACACTTTAATAAAGCCCCTATTGCTTACACAGGGATATAAAAAGAGAATACATGTAAAAGAGAATACATGTAAAAGTAGATACATTTTGGTGGAACATCACCAGTTTAATTTTGCCATATTAAGCAGACTCCCAATACTAAAGAGTTATATCCAAGAATACTGTAAAAGCAGAATTTTTTTTGTGAAGGATTTAATTTGTTTCTTTCTTGGAAAGAATATATCCACGAAATTAAAACCCCCACGAAAATTTAACCTAAACAGAATATCACTTCCATTTGCTGGAAACCACAAAATTACTTCCCCATTAAATCTTATATTGAGACAAAACCACGAAATTTTGACCCCACAAAAATTAATGTTTCTACAGTATATTGCTGTATATAATATATGTGGGCCTTTTACATCTTTTCCATCTGAAGCACTTAGAGAATGTCTATTTCCTCCCCATCCAATATTGTTGATTTTGACTAAGCATTATATATATAAATTCTCTTAAATATTTTCATTCAATTTAAATTCATACCCTGCAGAAAATATATCCATAGCTGGAGTAAGCTCCCCTTTTTTGACATCACTACTATCTGTAATGTCAAGGTTGGCAGTTTGACCTCCAACCTCTGCAGTCTTCCAACCTCCTTCAACAAATCTCTCTGGTGCAACGTAACAAGTTCTACGTCTTGATGTATCAAAGAAATAAGAGAAATCTGAAGGATTGTCCTAAAAAATTCAAATAAATCAATGACTAAGGATGTGCTAAGATGAGGTTTTGGAATAAGTGTCAAATGATCGGACTCCTTGGTGTTTTTCCATAAAATACAAGGTAAAATATTTTGCCCCATAACACCTATTTAATAGCTCATAAAAGGTCATTTGACAAAATTAAAGCAGATTCTTGTTTTTTTTCTACTGATTTGATTGATTTGATTTGATTTTTGGTGTTTTAACACCACTATAAAGCACCACATTTAGGTCATTTTGTGACGGTCAGTTTTTATCGGTGGAGGAAGCTGGAGTGCCCGAAAAAATCTTCTGATTAGAGACCCAAATAATACCAATCCAAATATAGGGTGAAAGTCAGAGTCAGCCTTTTCCCCGTCATATTTTATAAATCAAATATCTCGGAAAGTAGCTCTGTGACCTATCATTTTTTTTAGATTATTTTAATCCTTAACTTATACTCTCCCATCTTAAAGTATCAATTTTGAATTCTTGATTTATTTAATTTAACCTTAGATCACCTAAGTACATCCATTTAGACTTCTGTGGATTCATTTATTTTCGTGGATTAAGACAAACTCACATGTTAATGGATATGTTATTTTGTGGTTTTGCCAAAGTTTGCATACACGTCTATAGCAAATTTGTCATTCGCTAAACATTTAATCAAGTGGGTCAACCTATACCCAAAAAATCCAACAAAATGAAAAGTTGGTATCATACGAATTATAATAAATCCACATGTTTGACAGCAACAAGTCAGGAATATGACAGTTGTTTTCATTTCTTTCATGTGTTTGAGCTTCTGATTTGTCATTAACTTGACTTTCGGTTTTGAGTTTTCCTTAAAGTTCGGTATTTTAGTTATTCTACTTTTGCAAACATAGGTCGGATTGTTGTCTCTTTGACACATTCCCAATTCAATTCTCAATTTTATAGATCAGCTTCTAATTTGAAGCTAACAACAATTCAGTTTTATCCTCGAGTAGTAATAGTACTTGAACCTTTAAAATAGGTCACAGTGACACAATGAATGTTGAATGATAACATTTCCTGAAATCGTAATAATTAATCTGGCATTTTTGTTCACTTTTCAACAATCTACATAAAATAAATGTTTGCAAAAATATCTGAATTAGGAGTAATCAAATAAGCCTATACTTACCTCAGGTAGATAGACTGGTTTAAAACTGGCAAAATCAGACAGAAGTAACCATGTCCATCCTGTAACCATGACATTTTCTGATTTTATATCGCCATGATAAACCTGAAACATAAAACCATGGTTACAAAAAAAAAATTGTGGTAACATTAAATTATAATATTAAAATTAGTTAACTTTTGTGTTATATTTCTAAAATACTTGTTAACCATCTTTCTTTGTCATGTATTTTGATAGGTTGATTTCTGAGTACAATTATTAATAGTCCTTGAGATTTGTAAAACACCAAGGCTTTTTTACTGTGAATATTGCTGCTTGTTTGTTTATTCTTCATTGACTGAGGGTATAAAGGCAGGGTTGATATCTTGACAAACATGTTTAACCCTGCCACATGTTTGTGCCTGTCCAAAGCCAGGAGCCTCTTGCCTTTGTTAAGTCTTGTAATTTTTTTTACATTATAAATATGTTTCAGAGTAAAGTGGGATGTCCATTTTCACTGAATCTAGTACAATTTTTTTTTCAGGGTTTAGCTGGCATCCATGTATCAGCTTTTCTCCCTTGGTTTATTGGTGGTCTTCGGCTGTTTTTTTCTCTATGGTTGGTTTGTTGTCTCTTTGTCAAAAATTGTTTGATACATTCCCATTCTCATACATGTATTATAATTTTACTTTGATGGTTTCGGTTTTTATGTGTTTTTTGTATCCTAATTTTAGAACTTTGGAAATTAAAAGCTTGAAATACTGTATTTCAACAACTAGATGTCTTTTTTTATTTTGTGTGGTTGGGTTGCTGTCCCCTCTAATTGGCATAGCCATCAAACTCATTTCCTTACCTTCATTTTATGACATTGGTTGAGAGCACAGAGTAATTGAAATGCCAGCCATCTTTTCTCTATGTTGATAAGGAATGGTCGTGTACTTATTCTATCATATAAGCTATCTTTTACATACTGCCTTATTAACAAGGCGGCTTTCTCTGATTGCTGTAAATAAAAAGATCATTGCAAATGACATTCCCAAATCAAATGGCACATGAAATAAACTTATATACATGATATACGATTTTTTATTCTTTTAAAACGCAAATATGAATCTTCATGAATAAAGTCTTGGATGTGTCCGTATCATGCTAATTATTAAACTAAATCAAGTCATTTAGAAAAAAGCATAATTTTAAAAATAATCACTATTAAGTGGAATAGAAAGGGTTAACAGTAACTGAGGATTCATTTATTTTCGTGGGTACCAATTTTTGAGGATTGAGGAATGCCTGTATTTTGTGGTTTTGCAAAAATCTGCAAACAAAAGTATTGAAAATTTGCAATTTGTTGAACATTTAAAAATTCGTGGTTCACCTGTACCCACAAAATCCACGAAAAAATTGATATAACAATTAATAATGAATCCACAGTATATGTATAAAAGTAACTTACAACAGCTTTCTGGAAAGGGAGACAATTAGAAGTTCCATGCAGTCGTGTGTGAATATCTGTGGGAAAAAATTGGTATCTGTAATTCAGTGGTTGTCGTTTGTTTATGTGTTTCATACTTGTTTTTCGTTTATTTTTTAATATAAATTTGGCTGTTAGTTTTCTCGTTTGAATTGTTTTACATTGACATTTCCGGTGCTTTCATAGCTGTCTATGCCAAATGGGCTTTGCTCATTCTTGAAGGCCTGTGTCATTTTGGTCTCTTGAGGAGAGTTGTCTCATTGGCAATCATACCACATCTTTTTTTTTACGGTTAAAAGTATAACATACATTTGTCTAATAAAAATCTAGTTCTCCAAAGAAGTATCTTTATAAAGAAGAAGGTAATAATAATTAAGTACTATTGTTTTGGTTTAAGATTTAAAAAAATGAAAAAAAAATCATGAAGTGAAAGCCCTTTATGAATTGACCTTCATAAAGAACACTTGAAGCTGAATATTTGAAATCCAAGGCTGTAGGAGAGCTGAAACATAGTTATTTGACCAAAAAGGACCTAAATAAAATAGCCAAACCCATTAAACAATGTTAAAGGTCAACCTTTGTAGCTCAGTCTTTAGTTTTCTATGTAACATAATGATGAGCTTTGTGTACTGTTGTTTGTCTTCTGGTCTTTATCTTGTTTTGCCATGGCGTTGTTGGTTTATTTTCTACTTTTGAGTTTAAATGTCCGAATGTTACATCTTTTGTCAGCTAAAGTCATGCAAATAACTCTAGTGTCTGGTCATTTTGTATAAATCAATAGTTCATTTGCCAATTACCGATTTGATTCTGTTATTACACACTTTTTAAACAAATTACTTCCCTTTGTCAATCGTAGACTGGTTCCATACCGGACAAAATTGGGTTTTGCCAATGCAAAGCATGATGAATTGAAAGTGATGTATCTGCGGTTTAACTAATTTTTCATGAAACACAACTTCTGATGTCAAAAGTATTTTCAACTAAACAACAAATTAATGTAATTAAAAGATTTGAAATCCTTATAGATTACTCACATTACGCACAGGTAAATTTGCTCTTTCTGGTAGCTCTCCATTGTAAATTAAAATTAATGTCTCTCATAAGGAAGACAAATAAAAAAAAAGGTCTCTAATTACAGGGTCAATTCCGGGAATTGGCAAATTTATGGCCTATTGGTTGGTTTCCTCAACACATGATATGGTCTCACCTTCCATAAAAATTCTATGATCTTTGAGAGGTAAAGACGGGTCATGAATCACAAACACCTTCACAACAACTAGTCCCTCCTTAGTCTTAGCTCGGGCTACCTTAAAAAATCGTGTACTCCCCAAGCTGCAACATAATAATATTTTACATAAATTCTATATTTATTTTTTTTCAAGTATTGGTGATTTTCTTTTGAAAAGTCTAATAAATATAAAAAAATAGTAAAAATTTATATACATGCATCTAATATCAATCATATCCCCACAAACTCTCATCATGCTAAACACATACTAAAGTAAGTTGTAAGGCATAATATATATATATCATATATTACATGTATTATATATCAGTATATATCTAACAGAATTTATGCATATTTCTCTTTTCAATTGTTTCACATTCAGTTATGACTGGGACTTTCATAGCTTATTGTGCAGTGTTCATGCTTGTTATTGAAGGATGTAGTGACCTATCCTCCTCATTTGGTCCCTGGTGGATAGTTATCTCAAAGGCAATTATACAACATCTCCTTATTTTTGTATAGAGAGAAGACACTAGTACAGTATATGGAAAAAAGACACATATAATAGAAAATGGAAATGAGGAATGTTTCTATGGCGGATATTTTTTTCAATGGCAATTATACAACATCTCCTTATTTTTGTGTAGAGACTAGAAAATAGTTATTAAGGTAATGAAAGAAAGACTCATGAAATAGAGAACAGAAACAGGGAATGTGCCAGTCTGTTCTTGTTTTAATTAGCTAGAGTCCCATGTTAGGAACATCTTAACCTCATCAGTAGTTGACTAGTATTGTCAGTGATTCTCTCCTGGCACTCCAGTTTCCTCCACCAATAAGAAATTTCAGCCAAGAAATAGCACAATGTTGATGAATGTGGTGTTAAACACCAACCAATCAATCAATCTATTGTGAGTAATTGTTGTATGTTATATCTTTTTCTGCTTCTGTTTAATCTATTCACAGCCCTCTAGCATGTCTAAATTGTTGGGTTGCATCATATGATTTATTCCGACTCAGAACAATTTAGAGCTTGGTATATCGATTGACATGGCTCAACAACAATCTGATGTTGAACACTGTTTGTTGTTCTTTAGAATGTTGGGATACCGTCTTATTGATTTATACCTCCCATTCAATATATGCATGTAGTCTGTTTAAATGTTATTTCCATATTACTTAGGGACGACATCAAAAGTTCAATGTAGGATAAAAAACTTAATTCACATATTTTTTTCAACTGACCACCAACCCCCTCTCTTAAAACTTAATTTTGGAAAAATTGATTGACCAATAGTGATACATGTAAAATCAATGTCAATTAAACAAAACTTGTAGCAACAACAACCCCCAAACTATTTGATTTAATTTTTTTATCCGACATTGATCTTTTGATGTCGTCCCTTATTTTTTATATTTGCAGAAATATAAATAAAGAACATGTGAAGTATTTATACATATAGATATTAAACAAACATTGAAAAATAAATTATTGTTCATTCTTCAAATAAAGTAGAGAATGGAAATGGGGAATGTGTCAAAGAGACAACAACCTGACCAAAGAGTAAAAACCACAGATTTCTTCAAGATTCTCATCAATTGTTACCATGGTTACCTGCATTCAAATTCATATTCGGAAGAAACATCTGTCAAGTACTGTTCTACAGGTAATATTTGTGACGGAGCTATACCCGTCAATTGATTCCCCATGGTGACAGCAACTGAAACTGGTGCCCTGTTGTCACTCCTGTCTTGTTAACATGATTAGATTACATAATACCTGTGAAAAATAAAAAATATAAGGTAAATAAAGGAAGATGTGGTATGAGTGCCAATGAGACAACTCTCCATCCAAGTAACCATTTATAAAAGTACTTGTATTAAGTTTTTTTCTGTCTCACTATTCTTTAATCTATTCCTGTTGGTAATGTTAATAGACCATTTTCATATTACCATGATTACTGACTTATGACTACAAATTATATAATTTTTCAACAGGGCACTTGTACCTTTATCTTTGTGTCTTAAGTTAATATAAGCCAATGGCTTCTACTGACCCCTCATCTTGGAATGTTAAAGTTGTAATGCAATTTCTCATCGCATAATACATTAATAAATATATATATTATACTTATCAAAAAATGAAACTTAATTGGGTGTGAGCAGCTTAACATAATAATGATAATAGGAACATAAAAATTTATAGTACCCAATTTTCGCAATTTAACTGTTAACACTGACTTCAAATTATTCAAAATCTTTGATGTCACTGTTAAATCTGACAGCTTATTCGACTGACACTACTCAAATTGAAAAGGTATTGATTCTATGTGTCATTGTACACTGTTTCTTAAATAGTTTTCTTTAAAAGGATAGGATCCTTCCGTTGAGATCCACAACGAATAAAAAATTATAACACTTGTGTCGTGTTGTCAAAAACACTATTCAGCAAAAAACACTATAAATCTATATCAAAATTAAGTCAAAATTTTTTAAGCAGCAGCCACAATTTCAATTAAGTACATGAGTGAACATTACATATGTGAAGAAACTACAAAAGAGGAAACGTACACAAGTGTTTACAGTGTCATTTGGGACACTTACTAAAGACTAAAGTTGTGTTCTATAATTTAGAGTTATGACAGTCATGACAGTGTGTCTTAAAAATCACTCATTCAGCTAGAAATCAAAGGTTTCAGGTCATTTAATGTTTAAAGTAAAAATCTTTATGACATTTTAAACTAAATAAATGAACTAAAATCTCAAAATTTACTCTCTGTCAGTCAAAGGACAAAAATTTAGAAAGAAGGGTAAATGTCCTGTGATCTGTGTCTTGCTGAATAACTGTCAATGGTGAAATTTATTCATGAAAAATTGCTAATTGCTGAAATTTTAAGGCCAAGTCGCTGCCGAAGACAGTTAAAACAAAAATAATATACAGCAGAGGCGTAGCATCCTAATTTATATTGGTACGGCAGAAAATCACGATGGGTCGCGAAGCGACGCATCCCGCCTCACAGAGGCGGTTATACGGCAAGGGGTTCGGGGGCCGCTTAAGGACCCCTGAGAAAATTTTAATAAATAGTGCAAAATCTGGCATTCTGACGACCTCCAGACACTTAAATTTGGTTCTCTAAAACCCTAGTTTTATGGGCAACAATTTAAAATATCACTTCTTTTTTTTTAATCAAAATATAAAAATTTATGATAAAGTCTTTAGTGCATCTTGAATCCTGCATTCTGACAATCTCCTGACACTTAAATTTCGTTCCTAAAAAACTAGTTTTATGGGCAATTATTTTACTCTTTTGTGTTTAAATCAATTTCAAAATATAGAAAACAGAATTTGAAACATGAATCGTGTCGAAGAGGCAGCAATTAAACTTTATAAAAAAAGTTCAATCGGCCGTTGAACTTCTTAGCTAAAATAAATACACGCACTTTAACTTTGTGTTGGACACCTTGCGAGGCCTTTGTATGCTCCTATTACTCGATTTATTTCACTTGACTGGGCGGAGTTTAACCAGTTCGCTCAAAATAAACCAGTCCATCTATAGATAGGTGTTTTAGGATAAACTTATCAATGAAGTGTCCAGTCATTGTTTTGTAAATTTCTTTCATGACACTGATAGGTGATTAGAAATCGGCAATAGTTATAACGGCAATCATCCTTATCACACACATCTTTAAAGAGACTGTCCCTATGCAAATTAAAATGTAAGCTCCGCCCGATCAGTTGAAATAACATTGGTAATACAATACTTGAAAAAATTTGACAGAAAAAAATGAGCGCCATTCCGTATATGCATACCGGTTGTAGGAAATTATCAAACTAATTTTATACTATCAAATTTTCGCTTAACGTATCCAGGAAGTAAAGGGAACTATGATCAGACCGATGAACAGAATTTCTCATATAATATCAAGAAAGGGTAAGACAAACGATTAATCTAATATGACACTGCAAAAAATGTTATTTTCATTGTGAATATGGTTACATCGCAATAACGATCAATAAGTTAATGACGATAATGCTAGAACTGCTAAAACGATAATATAGTAGCAACATAACAATGTTCAAACAACTTAGAACAAACAAAGCAAGAACATTTCCAGCTGATCCAGAGAGGGACATCCCAATTCACAAGTCATTTACAAAGGCATCGTGATTATAGATTAGTTTGAATATATTGTATCACCATCACTGCTGGAAATCCGATGTTTTTCCCTCACCAGAATTCGAACTGAAATATCGTGGTAGCAAATTAAGTAAAAGTATATTTTTTTTTAAATCCAGTTATTTCAGGGGGAAAGGTTGGTAAACGGGAAAAAATGCACAACAGTGAAATGCAGAGAGTTGAAGGAATATAATCGAATAGCATTTTCTAGTAGTATTAAACATGTTTGTAAACCGTCGAAGATCAGACTTGGGGCTTCAGTGACTAAAATAAAAAAAATCACTACGACTAGGACTGGTCTATCATTGTGTACTTTATTTCTAAGTATCATGCAAAGGTTGACACGTCTACTATGTGACTGCTAGATGTATATCCACGGCGAATATTCGTAACACTTGCTTTCAGATTTTAGCGTCACGGAACGCTGAATATTTTTAGTTTTTTTCCCCGATATCACACAGTTTATTGCAGATTTGTAGAGTGTAAAACTCCATAATTACGAAAAATAATATACAACCAAGTGTCGCACGGAACTTTTGAACATTTATTTTTTTTATTTAAAAAATTCACACTATAACTTTTAAATGAAGAAAAAAAACTGTTATTTTCTGTTAAACAAAGTGTTAAATTAAAAGAGAAAATCGCATTCAGTTTTTTTCGTATGTTTTGTTCAAAATGCAATATTCTTTGCAAACACGTCTTAGAATCCTTAAACATGTTAAAGGAAAACAAAAAGTCATATATACAACGCACATTAGCAAATATGAAAGACGCGACCACAAAAATTTACCACAGCACAAATGATTTCACAATGGCGGGATGTATGAAGTACCGAGCCACGTCAAATAGATATTACCAAAACATGACTATTAATAAAACAGTAAAAGTGTGTAACAGTATGGTGTTTTTGAAGTTGGATTATATTCCGATCGTCTTGGTGCCTAGAAGCAGAATGTGCATTTCAACAATGTGCAGATAGTTTATTTGTCTCTGTAGCGGATAGATCGACACGCAATAAAATTGTGACAACTCGTTTATATTTAGTCATGATTACTATAACTTTATGGTGCATGCAAACAGAGTAACTGACAAATTTTTTTTTGCAAAAAATAAAATAGCAAAAATACCGAAACCCGCCCAGGAACATTCAAAACGAAATTACCGTAATAAATGATAAAGTCAAGAGCTCAAACACATCAAACGAATGAATAACAATGTTCATATTCCTGACTTGGTACAGGTATTTTCTTAAGTAGAAAATGCTGGACTAAAATGGTTTTATAGATTGCTAAACTTTAATCTTGTATGCCAGTCGCACAAAGTTCCATGCCTTGTCGCACAACGTTTGTCTCTCTTTGAATCGTTTGATTCTTCCATGACATTTGTGTTTAAACCAGAACAATTCAGTGTAGAAGGCAGTAACATGCTATTGATAGTAATATGACTGTTCATGACCATATATATGCATGATCAATTAAATTTTGTTTGTAGGTAAACAATTCCATACTTTCATTAATACAGGACAATTACTCGTAATCGTATATAATACTTTTACGAGTTTTCGAACTTTGATTATGAATGTATACGGCGTATATTGCTATGACTTCTACATGGACTTTTCTATCATTATTTTTTTTCTGTAAAATCTGTATTTTCCCTATTCCCGTTGAAAATTTTTGTTTTTTTTTATATTTTTTATTTAAATTTTAGGTACGGCATTCCGTACCAACGAATATTATTGGTACGGCGAGTGCCGTACCTGCCGTACCGGCTGCTACGCCCCTGTTAACAGTTATACCTACATAAAAAATAAATTTTAACAAATGTGAAAGTAGAAACCGGAAACACCATCCTAGTCTCTAGTTTAGATAAATAAATGGTTTATTTTAGTATTAGATATTCTTTTCAAATATCCTTTATTCTGTAATTCAAAATAAATAGTTTGTTTCATTTTAAAACAAAAAATGAACTGTGTATTCTTATATTGGTCTACCAAATGTAAATAAATTTAGCGATTATATTGTGAAACTGTCAGCATGGCGGACTACGAAGAAGTTTTGACGCAGTGTATTCCTACAATCGATGATGAGATAGTAATCTATGTTAATAGTGAGTGGAGAACAGTGTAGTCATAATCTTATTGAATCCATCATTCATATTCAAATAACATTTTAAGACGTCTAATAGAAATATTTTGCCAAAATCACAGGTGAAAATGTACCGGCTGCATATTTTTATCGTTTTGTCAATTTTTGACAGTGACGTCATCTTCAATAGTTCAGCTTCATTCAAGATCATTAAATAAATTTTTACACAACGTCCAAATCCAAAAATAGTATTGTTTGTCGTAATCTACTTGGCTTATAATAAAGTAGATTTTAGACAGGTTTTTGAAGATGCCCATACATGGGTATAATACGGTTATACAATTTATTCCTGTTTACCCAGTTATAATTTGTGTTTGTAAGAGTTCAATCAACACCATATGAAATGGAGTTGGCAATAAAAAAAAACAGAATAAGAATGGAAAAGTCAAATATTGAAAGTTCACAAGGCGAATGAATGACCAACAAGAACCTTACATGAAGTTGACAACTTGACAGAACACAAATATTGACTATAGTCGCCGTCAGTTGAAATTCGTAGCGGTTATCGGTAAAAATAATCTAAACTATCAATCGCGTTCACTCGAGATATAGTTTTTCACATTCCATTCATAAATCGCAAAAAGAAAAACCACTACTGACCTACCTTTTAAGTGATCACACTGTAATAATCCTGACCTTCACATTTTCCAGAATATTTTCCATTGTAATTCCGCCATCTTCGTTTCTATGAGGATCATTTGTTTACATATGACATTCGTCACTGTACGCAGTTTCCTGAAATGTTCCTTTCATTAATGTGATAAGGTTTCCCGCGCTTTATGCAAATTTTATGAAATTGAACTCCACGGAAACACTTCCGGTAAAAACAATGGCTGATTCCACCATTCAAAATCGTCTATGAAAAAGTGAAGGTCAGGATTATTACAGTGTGATCACTTAAAAGGTAGGTCAGTAGTGGTTTTTCTTTTTGCGATTTATGAATGGAATGTGAAAAACTATATCTCGAGTGAACGCGATTGATAGTTTAGATTATTTTTACCGATAACCGCTACGAATTTCAGCTGACGGCGACTATAGATTAGAGATGAACACTATTTAAAGTTTAGATATACATGTTGGTAATTTTATGCCCCTACCGTAGCGGGGGGTGGGGAGCATTAAGTTTTACCAGGCCTACATAATTTTGTCCATCTTTACAGACGTACACATATATACGTCCCAAAATTGGTTCTCTAACTTTAGTTTGCCTCAACCAAATTTTATGAAACTTAGATACAATGCTTTAATATCACCACAAGACACAGATAAAGTTATTTGTGTTATTTAATATGCTGAAACTAACCATGAAATTAGATTTAAGGTAAATTGTATATACATTTCATTTTTTTTAATTACGAAAGACCCCATTCATTCTGTGTCAGTAACATACATGTATGCTGTGTCAATCTGAAGTCAGAACTGTATCAGGGGTTGACCTCTGCAGTTGTATCAAGAGGAGCATTTTATTTTTTAGTATATATATTGAAAGGTGCACTAGCTGTCAAATTCATGGTAACCGATTTGACTCAAATTCTCATATTTGGTTTATAACAATGTAAAACATTTATCCAAACTATCAAAAGTCTAAAATAAACAGTTTACAGAGCATGGGGTAGATAATATATATGTTCGTTTCGTGTGCATTTTAGTCCAGACGCCATCTAATTCACTATCGAATTGACCTCAGATGACCGTATAAGCGATGTAAACAAAAATAAAGATACGAATAGATTAAACCAACACGTGCAATTGGATTTTTATAGGTCTGTTTGATTTTATTTTATAGATTAAAAATATATGTTTCTCATTGTTTTTAACCGTATAAGAATGATTTTATGTGCATCGAATTAGTAATCAAATGATTTACCGTAGTTTCACTTTCATTGTTGACATTCTTTTTCCTTTAAATAACCAGTACACATACAATGCATGCGTTGTCAATCTGAAGTCAGAACTGTATCAGGGGTTGACCTCTGCAGTTGTATCAAGAGGAGCATTTTATTTTTTAGTATATATATTGAAAGGTGCACTAGCTGTCAAATTCATGGTAACCGATTTGACTCAAATTCTCATATTTGGTTTATAACAATGTAAAACATTTATCCAAACTATCAAAAGTCTAAAATAAACAGTTTACAGAGCATGGGGTAGATAATATATATGTTCGTTTCGTGTGCATTTTAGTCCAGACGCCATCTAATTCACTATCGAATTGACCTCAGATGACCGTATAAGCGATGTAAACAAAAATAAAGATACGAATAGATTAAACCAACACGTGCAATTGGATTTTTATAGGTCTGTTTGATTTTATTTTATAGATTAAAAATATATGTTTCTCATTGTTTTTAACCGTATAAGAATGATTTTATGTGCATCGAATTAGTAATCAAATGATTTACCGTAGTTTCACTTTCATTGTTGACATTCTTTTTCCTTTAAATAACCAGTACACATACAATGCATGCGTTGTCAATCTCTAGCTAGGGGTTAACTTTAAGTTCACATGAATATGGATTTAAAGAGGTCGA
This sequence comes from Mytilus galloprovincialis, assembly GCF_965363235.1. Lineage (NCBI taxonomy): Eukaryota > Metazoa > Mollusca > Bivalvia > Mytilida > Mytilidae > Mytilus > Mytilus galloprovincialis. Next base: position 10,888,242 of record NC_134850.1, on the reverse strand, counting down.
CTCATTCACTTGCAAGTAAATTACTAATTATCAATGTTTCTTAGCGTAATTTGACAAAATTGAACCTTTTTGGTTGCAAAAAGCGAATTGTTATTTCACTATTTCACTTTCATTATTGATTGAACAGAAAAAAATCAAACTTTAGATTTTTTATATATCTCGTAGCTAGTGCCCCTTTGACAATGTTTGAAGTACATGCAAATATTTATCACAAGTTGGCAAGATGACTATAAGGCTGTCTTTTTATTTAAATTTTCACATTTATATTAATTTTCCATTTTAATGTAGGTATCCTTGAAGATAGCCATGATGATTTTGATGATTCCGATGCTTTGTTTGAGGCCATTGGTGATGTTCTCATGCAAACCGACATTAGCAAATCAGAAGATGAAATTAGACAGATTTGTAAAGATCTACATGATATTTTAATTGGGTAATTATCATCATCCTGAACTTCATATGATGAAAAATATATAGAAAAGTCACGGAATCTGCTTGCTAGTAGATACAAAAAATTACAATGTACTATGAATTTATTTATTTTTAGTAAATACTTGAAATACAATTGTTAGGAAATTTGTAACTTGTTGAACATTTAAATTTTGGTTCACAAATATTCATGAAACTTGATACCAGACAATGAATAATGAATTCATAGAATTAGGTTTAATCTGTGCAGTTTTCATTGTCAAAACAATAGCTTTCATTCTTAGCAATTCTTACTGAACAGTTTTAAACTTTAGAAAACCATCTTCACATATATTTCACTGTGACATGATTGACAGAACTTTACTGTATATTTTTGATTTATGAGATTGAACATTAGTTTTATATCTTTAACTTCTCTTTTACATGTGTCTAAAGAAGAAATATTATACTATATTTTATACTGAATTGTTTCAGGTCAAAAACTGGAACAACTGCAGCCAACATAACCAATGGCACACGTCGGATGCTAAATGCTCCTTTACAGATGTCCGAGATGGTGAAGAAGGAACATGATGAACGTACAGTTACCAGTAGTAATATATGGCTGACTAAAAAGGATATGGGTTCAGTAAGTCATGTAAAACACATAGGATCTGGGTATGGAATGGGGGGATATGGGTTCAGTAAGTCGTGTAAAACACATAGGAAATATATCTGGGTATGGAATGGGGGGATATGGGTTCAGTAAGTCATGTAAAACACATAGGAAATATATCTGGGTATGGAATGGGGGGATATGGGTTCAGTAAGTCATGAAAAACACATAGGAAATATATCTGGGTATGGAATGGGGAATATGGGTTCAGTCAGTCGTGTAAAACACATAGGAAATATATCTTGATATGGAATGAGAGTCTTTTTTCTGTATTCTTTGATTTTTCATACCATTTATTAGATTCTTTTAATTCTTTTACATTATGATGTATCTTTAAATTATTTTTTATCTCTTTTCTTCATATAAATAATAAGTTTATTGGTTAGATATTCTCTATTCTACAAAACCCATCCAGACCCTCGTTTATCATGTTTATGTATTACAAAGAATGTCTTGTAAAGTAGGTTCTTATTTTCCTCAATTTTTCTTGGTTCTCATGGTATAGGCCTAGGTGATCCACAAAGGAGAAAGTTCTATTGAGTGCCTGAAAAAACATGTACCACTAAAAATTGTACATGAAAATTTAAACATTAAGGAGAAAAGTAAGTGCATGATTTAGGTACGAAAAAAAAATGATAGATCTACATTATTTATGTTGTATGTATATAGTATATTATATACAACTCATCTAAACATCAATCCAACAAGGTAATATCTGTAAATTTGCTTTCACAAATTATATTATATATCTATTTTGTTATCCAGGCTGTGGATCAAACGAAATTAGCGAAAGCTGAACAACAAATTCAAAAGAAGATCACACGGAAGACAGAAACCAAAACTACTAAAAAAACAGCTGAGAAAGAGTAAGTCAATTTTACAAAAAATGAGGGGGCTGGCTAACATTAAGAAAAACTATAAAATGAGAGTTGAAAAATGAAACAGCATAAGGTTTGCATAATGAAAACTTGCATTCATAATTTAAGCAGTTTTCTTTGATAAAATTTCGTAATTGATTGATTAGATTTCTCAGTTGCCAATGATTTGCAATAATAAACTTATTTATTTCCAGATTTACAGTTTGGTTTTCCTCACATTAATCACCTTGGTTGTCTTGTATTGTGCTACAGTGTGCTAGATGTGGTATGATTGCCAATGAGACAAAATGACACAGAAATTAATTACTTTAGGTTGCTGTACAGACTTCAACAATGATCAAAGCCCATAACACATATTTTTATATTTTGTAGGAGTAAGGGCAAATAATGGTTGACTCAGAGTCTGGTTATTTGACATGCCCTTCTTTATTTGTCATGGTGAATCAGCACGTTTAAATTCCTGCTCATCATGGCCGTTTAGTACATAGCAAGTTTTATTATCATAAGGCATAAATACATGTACATGTTCTAGAAAGTCAATGGGCCTTGGTGACCCAGTAGTATAAGTAGTCAAACTACTGTGTCACTAGCCTGTCAGCACTAAGGTTTTTAGTTTCTAATCCAGCAAGAGGCAGTTACACTCAGCTTCAATCTTACATGACTTAGACTTTGATTGTTAGTTTTTTTTATGCCCCACCTACGATAGTAGAGGGGCATTATGTTTTCTGGTCTGTGCGTCCGTCCGTTCGTCCGTCTGTCCCGCTTCAGGTTAAAGTTTTTGGTCAAGGTAGTTTTTGATGAAGTTGAGGTCCAATCAACTTCAAACTTAGTACACATGTTCTTTTTAATGCCAAATTAGAGTTTTTATCCCAATGCCACGGTCCACTGAACATAGAAAATGAAAGTGCGAGTGGGGCATTCGTGTATTGAGGACACATTCTTGTTTTTAAAAAAGGTCAGTGGTTCTCTTCTGACTGCCACAAAAAATCACAATAGTGTTGAAAGGGACATTTAACACCAATCAATCAATCTAAAGATTCATATAATTTGAATCCATTATAATTTTCTGAAATATAATTTTACTTCACTTCTTTAGGTTAAAGTTTTTGGTCAAGGTAGTTTTTGATGAAGCTGATGTCCAATGGGGCATCCTTGTACTGCATTGTACTGGGGACACATTCTTGTTCAGTTTATTGAATAACAAATATAAGATATATACTTAATGACATATTCAAACTGTAACCTCGCTTTTTCAGAGAGGAAATGGCCAGTGCAAGTCAGCAGTTCAACAGAAAAGATACCAAATTTGATGCCTCTGGTCAAAACAGATCTTTGGATATTAAAATTGACGATTTCGATATATCATTTGGTGAAAAGTGAGTACAACATAAATATTATTAATAAACACCCCTCCCCCTTTCCCCCTGAAAGTGGGGGTATTACCTATTCTCCATGGCTAAATATAACCAAAACACAAATATGAATTTGCTGAAAGTTCAAAGCCAAATGAAGTAGGTGACTATATATGTATTGCCATGAAATACTCACAGAATACTTGTTTATTACAAGTTTAGCTATGATAAGCATGACTGAATGTCCAACTTATTATACCTATATTTTTCATGGTTTCCACTAGGATATTGAGGCAATTTGAAAGAAAAAAAAATTAAAATATAAAAAGCATAATTTTTCAGGTTAAACTCTTGTGATCTGGGACTAAAATAAGATGTGGAGAGAATTTGGATTAACAGATATTCACCTCAAGAGATTAGTTTTCATGACGAGACGTCCAAACTTTTTACTCTGAATTAAAGAAAAAGCTTTGAACTAAAATCTGAATCTCAGAATAAAAGATTTCAGTATTACAAAAATTAGAAAATAATTAATAGTAAATTAAACTTTTTTTCAGACAACTTATAAAAGGAGCATCTATACAATTGTTGTCTGGTAGAAGATATGGATTTGTAGGCAGAAATGGATTGGGTAAAACAACTCTCCTCAAATTATTGTCAAGGTAATAGTCAGGGATTAAGTGGTAGAAATAACAAAGGCCAATAAAAAAAATTGACTAAAAAAAGACACCTTGGCTAAAAACGATAAGAAAAAGCAGTAATATTACAAAAAAAGTAAAACATCACAGTACACACAGCAAAATGAACCCAAATAAAAATACAATAGTGGACTAAGTTGCATCTGAAGCACATTACTACCTTCATGAAGAATGCTCTGGACACAAAATTTAAAAGCCAGAAAATTTGAGGAGATTTATGACAGTTCAGTGAAAATACACATCATACTAAACTCCAAAACATATAAATGAACTAAAATAAAAAATCATACAAGACCAGAGGCTTTTGAATTAAGACTTGTGCAGAAATGTGGGATTAGATATGTAAAAAATTATCTCCCCTTAATTTTCTCAAAAAACTTACTTGTATATAAGGTTGGGATTTTTATTTAAATCCATAGAATTCAAATTTTTTCAGCTTATTTCCTAATGCTTGTAGAGTAAAAATATGGCTGGCTTGCTTGCTTTGTTTGTATAAATGTTAGCTCAAGCATTGTAATTAAGATTGACATCAAACCATATAGGCATGCATTATTAAAGCAGTACATATTATATTAAATTTGATTGAAAGTTATCTTAATTAAAATTGTCAGTATACAAACCAAGCAAGCAAGCTAACCAAAGTCTTACCCTACATGCATTAGAAAATTAGCTGTAGATGTAAAAACGTGCCTGAAATTATGAAAAAAAATAATTTAAATGTTTTGCTGATTTTAAACAGTTATCTCACTGTTGTGTTGTTTACCACCTTAATAAATATATCTACTGTTTATATTACAGAGGTCATTTAAAGATTCCATCACATATATCCATACTTCACGTAGAACAAGAAGTGGTTGGTGACCAAATGATTGCTTTAGACAGTGTGTTAGAATGTGACGAAGAAAGAAATCGATTGTTGAAAGAAGAAAAAGAAATAAATGCCACATTAAGTTCTAGGTAAAAAATAATATATTTTCCAAACATTGAATTGATTGTGTAATAATAAATCTTGTTTACCTTCACCAATTCATATGTTCTAAAAAAGACAGAAGAAACCTAAGGAACACTAAACTCACAGGTAGAAACAGACAATGCCATTGCTAAAAAAGAAAGACAGACAAGTGATAGAAGGATGGTATCAGGCCCTTGAAAACCGTAAGCAGATCCTGCTCCACCTGTGGAAACTAGACAAACTGGAGTTATACTGAAATATGCATATCTTAATTAAGATAAAAAAAAATTACTCATAACAACTTTTGGTAAAATGAGTTGCAGAGCTTGATAAAATTTGGATCAAGCTTCATGAGAACATGTTATTATTTGTGATGCATTTTCAGGTTCATTGCTTATATATAACAAATAATGGCCATGTGTGAAATTTTCACATTCATCACTCATCAACTTGTTATTAATCTTTGTTTGTTCAGATTGATATAATATTTATGGATTAACATGTTTTATTTTTCTCTTATAAGAACTAATCTTCTTACATCAATTTCTTATCCTTCAATGTTTCATGTTCTCTACCCGATTCGAGATATTGAAAACAATCTTGTTTAAATATTAAGATAAGATGTGGTATGATTGCCTATGAGACAAATAACACAGAAACAACTATAGGTCACCGTACAGACTTCAGCAATGAGCAAGCCCATACCGCTATAAAAGGCCCTGAAATGACAATGATAAAACAATTCAAACATGAAAAACAATGGCCTGATTTATGCACAAAAGAATGATGAAAAACAAATATGAAACACGGCAAGAAACGGCAACCACTGAAGTACAGGCTACTGACTTGGACAGGTACATTCAGAATGTTGGATGTCAAAACAAACTTGTATATAACTCATTTACCATGAAGCATGCAGAAATACTGTTCACCTTACATTGCCAATACTTTTTTCTGAATTCTGCTTTCCTATAATCTTAAACTGATGAGTGTAATAAGGACTGATTTGCAAACAAACTAACTTAAACCAAAAGATTGATTGATTTGTGTTTAACACCCCTTTCAACACCATTAGGTGTATATTTATGATTGTATGTTGCTATTTTTCAGTCCCACCAAAACAGATGCTGGTGTATCAACCAGACTAAGTGAGATATACCAACAACTAGAGGCCATGGAGGCCGACAAAGCTCCAGCTAAAGCTGCAGTAATCCTAGCTGGTCTGGGATTCACACCAAAGATGCAGGGACAAACTACAAAGTTAGTATTAAGGCCTCCAAGAATACATTTATGTTTTTTATTTTCCTACCTATCCTTAATAGTAATGCCTACCCTATTAAACTTATTTGAAAGCCTTATTTTGTAAAGTGCTGTAAAAATGGATGGTTAAAAGTCTCTATAAAGTCTGATGTAACATAAAACAAACTGATATGGTTTTATATGCAAATATTGTTCCTAGTATAAAACTGTTGGACTTATCTCCATTCCACACAATGTTAATCATTTATGAATTTTATTCTTTATAGATAAAATTGAGAATGGAAATAGGGAATGTGCCAAAGAGACAACAACCCGACCATAGAAAAAAAAACATTTCAATTTGTTCTTTACCTATTCCCACGAAATTCCACTAAAATGAATTCTTCAGAGACTGGATTCATTAATACTCTTTGGATACCAATTTTTCATTGATTTTGTTGACATTGGGAACCATGAATTTTAATGTTCAATGATTTTCAAATTTTCAAAAGGAAGATATGCAAATTTTGTCAAGGCCAAGATATTAATCATCTACAAAATTATACATTTTTATATGAATCCACTGTGATCAGGAACCGCAGCAAATTAAATGACAATACTTTTTTCAGGGAATTTTCTGGTGGTTGGAGAATGAGATTGGCTCTGGCAAGAGCTCTGTTTACAAAGTAAGTATTATCTACCACACCAGTATTCAGGATTTACTACAATAAAAATCCCAGTAAAATGCTTCACTTATTTGACAAGAGACTAATTTTTGGGGGGCTTGTAAGTAAAATAGTATTTTGTGAAGACTTGTGACTCTAATTAAAAAAAAATTCTTAATGTCTAACTTTGTATGTGGGTCTCATTGGGGTCTAAGCGTGATGCGGGATTGCCGATTTTTGGTAAACGTGACATGGGAATGTCAAATTATTGTGTCGTGAAAACGGGAAATGAGGTCTAGCGGGACCCGGGAAATGAAAAAAAAATGATAATTGCTTACGTACATGGTGTAAGCGGGATACGGGAATCTGACAAAACAGTAAGCGGGATCCGGGATCGGAACCCCCCAATGAGACCCCCTTGTAAGAATAAGGAGCAATGAGCAACTATTGACTAGACACTAATGACAAGGATGTACTACAGGTTTACAGCTAATTTCCTGATGCATGTAGAGCAAGATTTTGGTTCACTTGCTTGCTTTGTTTGTATATAGTACATTTATAATGGGATAACATCCACAGTTTTCCCGCCTGCCCTAAATAGAAGGGTGTCCCACCTTTGGTGCCCTTACCCCCGCCCTTCTGCCCTCCAAAGCAAAAGAATGCCAAACAGTGCCCTTACAATTTGGGTTATTGCACTATAGTGCCCTTTCAGAAAACTAGCACCCTTCTGCCCTGAGATTCAAGATTAAATATAATATATACAGGTTTAACTATGCCTGTATATATTGTTTGAAGATGTCAACCTTACTCGCAAAGCTTGAATAAACATTTATACAAACAAAGCAAGCAAGCAAACCAAAATTTTACTCAACAAGTATTAGGAAATTAGCTGTAAACAAAGAGCAAATTATTAACTATATATTAGCTTTTTTTCATGCCCCACATGATCATGATGATAGTGCAAGTGGGGAATCCACGACTATGGACATTCTATTTAAAAATCCTGCAATTTACCTTTGTACTATTCAAATATCATATATTAAGTCTGAATATATTTATTTAAGGAAGCTGGCTTGTCATGTTTTGGATTTTTTGTCAGATTTTCGGAATCCTCTGGTTTTATCCACTTGAATGCCTTGAAAAAATTTGCCCGGTGACCCCCATTTTTCTTTTTGTAAATCTTTTACATGTATAATGATAAGCCATCTGTAAAAGTCTTATAAAATTTTTATTACTTTTTAACAGTTTTTGAGAACTTCAACCTGTCAATGATAAAGCTATGAAAAGTCAAGAGAGAATATTTTCCCGCCAAAATTTCAATGGCTAATATCTCGAAAACAAGCACGGTAACCTGTATTTTTTTTGTTGCTTTTTTGCTTTCTTTATTAATTCCTTATCAATAAAAACTAGTGTTTTGAAAAGTTAATTACTTTGAAACTGACAAGCGAACTCCCTTAAGATAAGTTGTTAATATGTATATATTATCTATTGTATTATTTTCTTTAATTTTTCAGACCAGATCTGTTGTTACTTGACGGTAAGTTATAGCAACTATTCTTACTCCAAAATTGAAAGAGTTTGTATCTGATATTGATTGTTTCTTCTCTAGTCAGCAACATTTTATTCATATTCAGAACAGAACAATCTTGAAGTATAACGTATTGAAGTTAATAATTGTCATTGTTTAAGATTGGATCATTGTAAACTTGAGAATGGAAATGGGGAATGTGTCAAAGAGACAACAACCTGACTATAGAACAGACAGAAGGTCACCAACAGGTCTTCAATTCAGCGAGTAAAATGTTAATCAACTGTGACTGTAAATTAAGAAATATATGTATTCATTTATTATTGTAATTGTAAAATAGATGCACATGTGAAGAAAAGCTTTTTACAAATATTATGATATCAACATTTATAAAGCAAATTTTTATATTGGCAAAAATTAATCTGACACAGTTTTTGTAATCCTAACAAAAAGTAAAATCACAAAAATACTGAACTCCGAGGAAAATTCAATCGGAAAGTCCCTAATCACATGGCAAAATCAAATGACAAAACACATCTAACGAATTGTACTCCTGACTTGGTACAGGCATTTTCAAATGTAGAAAATGGTGGATTGAACCAGGTTTTTTAGCGCTAAACCTCTCACTTTTACGACAGTCTCATCAAATTTCGTTTTATTTACAACGATGCGTGAACAAAACAGACATAATAAATAAAATAGTCAAAATATTGGTACTGCAGTCGTCACTGTGTTACAATTTTCAAACAAACAATTTTACAAAAAATCACAAAAACTTCTATCAAATTAAAAACATTCATTGCTTCGCGTGTCTGACGTCAGAAAATACCTTATTAATTTATAGGGTAATCTCCCTTGAGCCAGGATCTCCCTCCCCCCTTTCTAATTAAATGGAGATTTCAATATGTTTACTGTTTACTTCCAGAACCTACAAACATGTTGGACATGAAAGCCATAATCTGGTTGGAAAATTATTTACAGGTATTGTATATAAGTATAATTAATATTACAGTTTGGACTTTTTTTGTCAGAAATTTAACTTTATGGAGAAAAAAAATATACACAAATGTACCATCTGCATGTTAAATATGTAATATGAAGAAAATCAGTTTCAACTCTATATAGCTTTTCTCCATTGTGAAAGTTGATGTAAGAACATTTTTAAATGAGCAGCTATGTGGTAGTTACATCATGCATGACGTACATGTTATTATTTTAACCATTTTAGCACTTAGCTATTGTTCTTCTTGCTAGTTGCTGTAACTGTGGATTCATTTAATTTCATGGACACCAAATTTCATGGATTATGGAAAACTTTGATATTTTGCCGAAGTCTGCATTTATTCCTTTTAAAGAGTAGTATTTCATTGAACATTTAGATTTATTGTTCCTCTGTACCTTAGAAATCCACTAAAAATGGTATCCAATGAATAATAATGAATCCACAGTATGTTGTTTGTAGTTAACCAAAACAGCAGCAGTTTAAGTACTTAGTATAAACATTTAACTTTTTTTCCTGTTCCGCTTGTCAGCTGCTGGTTTGTCATTCAAGGTCAGCTTAAAAGACAGATATTTTAGAGTTAAGTATTACCATTGCAAGTTAATTGTATCAACACAGGTTATTTCAAGTGTTTACAATACTCCATTTGTATAGATTTTCTTTCAGTGCTATATTTAAATACAGTGTATAATTTCTTTCAGTGCTATATTTAAATACAGTGTATATTTTCTTTTTCAGAAATGGCAAACTACTATGTTAGTCGTATCTCACGACAGAATGTTCCTTAACGCAATATCTACAGACATTTTATACTTGAACAATCGGTTGATAGAAACATACCGAGGTAACTACGACATCTTTCATAAAACACGGGAGCAGAGACTTATAAACCAACAGAAAGAATACGAGGCACAAGTGCAATACAGAGAACATCTACAAGTAAGATAGAGAGTATAGAAATAAGGCTGTGTTCTTCCCAGGCCCTTAAAGCACCATAGATCCACAGTTCTATAATATCAGTCTTTGCATGGTCCTATATATTCCTGTTCAAAGATGCTATAATTTTCAGTCAAAAATCGTTTATTGGTAAAATCTGTTAAAAACTGGTGCTATCTAAAAATCTTTGGGAGAACACTGATTAGAGAGATGTGGTATGATTGCCAACCACTGAATAAAGACAGAGTTCGGGAAAAGTATCGGTCCTCAAGATTTTACCAACAAAATTTTGCGTAGGACTGACAAAATTTTAGTATTTTTCAATAGAATTAATAGTGAGGACCAGTAGATTTTCTTCAAGGACCACCAGGGGAAAAAAGATTTTGCAAACTCTGTAAAGAGATGAGGTATGACTGCCAATCCGACTGATATTCAACCGAGACCAAAGGACCAGGATGTGAACTATAGGTCATTAATTAGTGTCCAACAATGAGAAAAAGCATACCATATATAGTAAATATAAAAGGCTCTGTGTTGAAGACCGTACTTTGACCTAGAATGGTTTACTTTTACAAATTGAGTTTTGGATGGCAAGTTGTCTGGTTGGCACTCATACCACAGCTTCTTATATCTATCTAATGACAAAATGTAAATCAATTCAAAAGAGAATGATTAATGCTAAAAACAATAACCAACAGACTGACAACAAGCAGTTGATATAGACACGTGATTTGGGACAGGCCAAAAAAATTTGGGGGTGTTTAACATGTTTGTAAGTGCTTAATCCTCCCCAAACCTGGGAAAGTGGTGTTATAGCACAACATTAGAAAAAATACAAAAAAAAACATTCTTAATTTATTTTCTTCATTATAGGTGTTCATTGATAGATTTAGATATAATGCCAACAGAGCTGCATCTGTACAGAGTAAACTGAAAATATTAGAAAAATTGTAAGTATTTATTTCAATCACTCAGGGTTTACACTACTTCAGAATCATTGGGCGGGGGGAGACTCTGGCAAGGTGAAGAGGTTAAACGGTTTAACTAAAAAGAAAAGAGACTTTCTGAGGTTGACTACTTCAGAATCAGAAATTAACAGGGCTCGCACTACTTCAAAATGACAGGAAGAAGTGTCTTTTCCTTTTGAAACTCCCAGACAAATTTGAGGCTAAAAATTAAAAGAGCAGTGAATGTTCTGTTTGTTTCAATATTGTACCAATACCAAATGTATACGTCTACTTAATTTAAATGTAACACTCCAATATGATTCATTAACCGGTGTCGGTTATTGATTTGGGGATGTACGGCGGGCGACCGGACTGTCGGGTGGGCGGGCGGCAATCAAATGTTGTCTGTGCATTAACTCATGAACCGTTCAACCAAAGCTTTTAAAATTTTAATATGTTGTTACTGACAACTAAATGAAGGTCAAGTTCAATAATGGCGATTTTGACTTTTACCGTTCAGGAGTTATGGTTCTTGAAAGATTGAAAAATGGAGTTTCCAGTCGTATCCGTGCATTTACGCATGAACTGTTCTACCAAAGCTTCCCAAATTTTAATATGTTGTTACCGATGACAAAATGGAGGTCAAGTTCAATAATGACAATTTTGACTTTTAGGGTTCAGGAGTTATGGTTCTTGAAAGATTGAATTATGGAGTTTCCAGTCGTGTCCGTGCATTTACGCATGAACTGTGCTACAAAAGCTTCCAAAAATTTTAATATATTGTTACTGATGACAAAATGGAGGTCAAGTTCAATAATGACGATTTTGACTTTTACCGTTCAGGAGTTATGGTTCTTGAAAGATTGAAAAATGGTGTTTCCAGTCGTGTCTATGCATTTTCTCATAAACCATTCAACCAAAGCTTTTGAAATTTTTATATGTTGTTACTGATGACAAAATAGAGGTCAAGTTCAATAATGACGATTTTGACTTTTACCGTTCAGGAGTTATGGTTCTTGAAAGATCGTAAAATGGCATTTCCATTCACGTTGTTGCATTTACTAATGAACCATTCAATCTAAGCTTTTCAAATTTTAATATGTTGATACTGACTACAAAATGGAGGTCAAATTTGATATTGACGATTTTCACTTTCAGCATTCATCAGTTATGGTTCTTGTGATATTGCCAGGACACAAATAAATGTTAATAAATCCGGTTTGCTGTCGTTGTGACATCCTCTTGTTTTAATGTTGTTTTAATGTCAATTATTAAGGCATTGTGATGATGCCAACATTTTAACAATGATTGCCTATGTGACTAAGACACATTTTAACAATGATTGCCTTTGTGACTAAGACACTTTTTAACAATGATTGTCTTTGTGACTAAGACACATTTGAACAATGATTGCCTTTGTGACTAAGACACATTTTAACAATGATTGTCTTTGTGCCTAAGTCTTACAGGATTGAAATTTGAATCAGAAGAAAATATCAAGCTGACTCGACGGTTTGATTTGCTGGACTAGCAGTTATATCAACAGGACTACTGCTACCAATAAGTCATGGGCTAGTGAACTGTAACAAAAAAAATTAACCCCTGATAATTTCTACACCGTGATTGCAATTTATATGTGTTAAATATCGTTTATCAAAAATGATTTTTATCTATCTAAATCACGATTCTTATTTTGTTTATTCCAGACCGCCATTAATAGCTGTTGAAAAAGTATCTACTGTCACTTTTAGGTAAGTATTCATCACATGACATTATAAGTATTGGTCACGTGACATTATTCTCCTTTCGTAGAAGGACCGATTTTGGTTTACAATGGGGTATAACTATAATGATTAAAAGCTTCAATGATATGGCGGAATGTTCCTAATACTAGTTTTCAGTTTTTGCATGATTTTTCCCAAAATATAAAGAAGCATGCGATTTCATGCAAATTTTTATCTGATTACCTCTAAAGGAGCATACAATTTCACACAATTTAGTATCTGTTTACCTCTAATGGAGCATACACTTTCCCACAAATTAGTATCTGATTACCTCTAGGCTCTTAATGAGCATACAATTTCCCACTAGTTAGTATCTGATTTCCCAGCATACAATCTCCCACAAATAAATATCTGATTTCCTCTTTTTAAAAGGATCATTTGATTTCCTGCAAATTTGTATCTGATAACCAGAAGAAATAATGATAATTAGTTATTGATATAACATATACCAATAATATTTAGGGGCTCATCAGGTATCACTTGTCTCATATTAATCACCTAATTGATGGTAAGGATTATAAAACTCACTAATAGAAATACTGCTGATTCTATTAAATGCAAAAATAAATGCGTAGAAAAACCAATAATTGCAGTCTTAATGGCACCACATAAAAGTTGTCTTAAAGTTTGAACATCAGTTAAATATTATTGCCTAATTCTATTTTTAGATTTCCAGAATGTGAAAGACTATCTCCACCAATTTTACAGTTGGATGAAGTGGGATTCTACTACTCTAAAGATGAAGTTATATTTAATAGTATATGTGTCAATGCCGATATGGAATCTAGGATATGTATTGTAAGTAAATGAGTCATAATAGGGGTACCTTCATGAAAAATATTAGTAAAAAAATCTTGCCAAATGACGTTAACAGTTTGGTGCATGACAATGAAAAAATCAACTGTTTTTAGGCCAACTAAAATTAATCAGTAGATTTTCATCCAAATTTTTTAAAAAAATGGGGCGGGTGGGAGGATTTTATTTTTTAAATTTTATTTCATATGAAACCTTCTGGTCACGGTTTATTCATATATGCAAGTGTAATAATAAGCTTATATCATGTAAATACATCCATAAGGTGTCTTGTATAAGACAGTAACAATCAAAACCAAGGAGTAACCAAAGACTCATAAAACCAAAAGACATTTACATCAACAGTTATAAATAATAAGTAGGAAACAACACGAACTCCACTAAAAACCAGGAGTGAAATCAGGTGCTCCGTAAGCATTTCCTGCACCGTATAAGGCTCCCGTCATGTTATTTCTTTGTTCAGTTCGGTAATGATGGAAGGTTATTATGACTGAGGAAGAATATCACTGAGATATGATTTCTGACACACTTTTGTCATAATGGCCAATCAGCTCATGATGGCGATCATAAAATTGCTTGAGTGATGACTTTAATTTGATTGATTCATAGCCCTGTCTTATCAACTTTTGAGAAAGCAGTATTCCTCGTTCAACAAATCAACGTACTTTGAGCTAGCTCTAGAGTAACGTATCAATTGAGACACATATACTCCATATGCTGGTGCCGCTTTCAAATTCGTAAATATATATCTCTGATTGGCAATCACTGTTATTCATGTAATTGCCGCTTTAGATACCTATTTTATAGTAAACAGCAGAAATGAGGAGAAATGCTCTCTTCAGTTGGACTACCTCCATCAAATGTATTTTGCTTTCTAAGCAATGTTTTGTTGTCCTAATAAAATGAAGCAAATGCATTGGTATGCAATACGAGTACGATAAGTACAGAATAAAATGAAAACTTAAACAGTGTTGAAATAATAGGGTTGTTCCTTAGTATGCAAGATGCAAATATAATTACAATGTAAAACATAAAGTTGTTTAATGACTCTATCGTGGGTATTGTGACAGAGGATGTTTGCTGTTTTTCTACAAAAAACGAAAGGCATGGCTAAATCTAAATCTAAGAGCTTGCTATAAATTAATAAATAAAAAATGCGTATGTTTGTCGATTTTCTGAACTCAATATACCGTCACCAATCTAAAAAGTTCATGCTTGTGTCAATTTCTTTATTCCAGTCAAATGTGTTCCACGATTCTTACGCTTTTGGGTTTCATTCACAGTTCAAATTTCTTGACACAAAGTCATTGTATAAATAAAATAAATCCAAGGTGTTTTATTCACAAACATTTGTGTCATTTGTGACATACGGCGATTTGCGTTTTTGGACACAGCATATTACTCGTAACCCGAATATTTCATGCCCTTCTCGTAATCAATCTCTATTCTCGGTAAATGATGTTGTCATCATAGATCAGAATATATCGACTTAATGATTTTAGTAAGAATACTTTAGTCTTTAGTCTTTAGTATGCGTCATCTTGACACTGATTTTCTCATATGTACTTTGGTCACTTGCGCGTTTGTATACATTAATCACGTTTGTATTTTCTCTTTGTACTTTCACTTCAATTTAGGTAGGCGCTGTTGATACTGATTTATACAAACAAATGATCAAATCTTTGAGTATCGTCTATAAACTCGGAAACTGCATATTGTATGTCTGCACTGGCTTCAGTGTTAAGTAATTCTTCTAAATCTAGATTAAGTGTTCCTGTTATGAAATATATTGACTGGCGGAGTTTTTCTCTATCCAAACTGTAATTGTCACAAGATAATAAAAAATGTTCTACAGATTCTATTTCTCCGCAAGTACATTTGTTGTCTTCTACATGTCTGTTAATGAAATGTTGATAACCCTTTAGTTTGGAGTATCCTGATCTGAGACTGTTTAGTATATTGAAGTGTTTTTTTGATGGGAAGTCGAGTTTGATTTTTTTTTATGCATCTGGGTGATGATTAAAAAATCTTCTCCCAACCTCACTAGATTCCCATTGTGTCTTCCATTTTTTAATGACTGATGTTCTCGCCGCTTGTTTGATGTCTTGTTTTGTCGTGATTGAAGACATTTCCTCCCTATTATCTGCCTCTTTTGCCGCTGCTTTTGCCAGACGGTCAGCCTGTTCATTCCCCTCTATATCAGAGTGCCCCGGTGTCCAAATGATGTTGATAATAAAACCTTTTTGTTCCATTTTTTTTTTCCTGTTTTTGATTTCTTGTATGGTTTTGAGATAATTTTCTGATTTCCAATTTAAGGTTATAATGCCTATGGCGGATTGACTGTCAGAGTATAGGTTAAGTTGTTTAACATTACGGTAATTATAATTGTCTATTTTTTCCAGCACAAGTTTAATGGCTACTAGTTCTGCTAGTAGTATTGATCCTCTGTTTGATACAGGGTACTGTATTGTTTCCTCCTCTTCATTATTGTATATAATGGCTCCTGCACCACAAGGCCCAGGATTTCCCATGCATGAGCCATCTGTGAATGCCACTGTTGTATTTGGAGGAAGTTCTTCTAATTGTTGTTTTATAAGTCTTTGTCCTTCAATGGCTTGTTCACTGGTTCTTGTTTTGGAACTTCCCAATGTGGTCCAGTACTCCGGTGCCCTTCTTATTGCACACATGCCACGACATTCATATTGCTGTTCAATATTATTTACCTCAATTGATGTTTCCTTTTTCATATCATCTGCCTGTAGTATCATTTTTCCAATTGGAGAGATGTAAGTTTCTGGATTAGATTCTGTTTTCCAGTTTTCTAGCTTTTTCTTAATTGGGACTGTTGTAAAAGATGAGGTAATTTTTGCCAATTCTCTAATTGCTATTTCTTCTCTTCTCAGTTCTAAAGGTAAGACTCCACCAATTATCTGAAGAACTTCAAGGCTGGAAGTTGAAGGCATATTAAGGCATAAGGCAAGGCCATGTCTTTGAACCTCATCCAACTTGTGTAGGTTTGTTGAATTTCCAATCTGCCAAACACAGCTTGCATATGTGATGGTTGAACAAACAAGACTTTGGTAAATTTCTATTAGTCTTTTTGTTGGAATATTAGCAATACCCTTAATTTCTCTAATTATACTCTGAGAAATACGAAAACCGTATTTTAAAATAGGAAGTTTTACATGAAGCGAAATTATCGACGGTTACCGGTAACGGAAATGAACAAAATCCGGAAATCATATTTTTTTCAAAAATAAAAAAAATCGGGGCGGGAAGATTTCAGAGGGGCGGGCGGGGATGAAAATCTATCAATTAATTTTAATTGGCCTTAACAAATCACATTAATTTTTTTCCAAAAATAGCAGTAACAAATAATTATTTGAGACCTCTGACAAATCGTGATATGGATTTTTAAATCACAATAAAATTACCAATTTGACGCTTATGGTATTCGAAAATTACCTTTTGTATCTGGACGGTAAATGGCATTCATACTCTCGTAATTTGGCTAGCTGTGTTTTGATGAATTATCATTAAAAAAAAACATAAATTTGAGGCACTTTAACTAATGAGGATTCATTTATTTTCTGGGGTTGAGTAAAACTTGCAATTTCATGGATATTTGATTTCATGGTTTGTTGTTTAAGTTTACATACCACCCTGTAGGGAATTTGTAATTTTCAAACGTTTAAATTTGTAGCTCACCTGTCCCCATGAAACCACATCAATTTGTATCCAACGAATAATAATGAATCCATATTGGATAATGGATAGTAAAATTTCATAATCAATTTAAATGGAAGAAATGTTGATTTGTATGGTTTTTAAAAACATTTCAGTTTTTGTTCTTTTCCATTTTTTTTTTGTATAACAAAGGTATAAGCAATATAGTATCTCGCAAATTTATATATTGGATGCTAAAAAGTGACAGGTTAAAAAAAAAGTATCCAAACTCCACTTTTTAATCAAAGTGCTTGTGAGCACTAAAGCAAAAAAATTGCTTTCATTTTTCAATTTCAGAATTTTTTGATAATTTAAAACATTGAATTGTCTTTTGCAAAGAAAGTTTAAAAAAAAAAAGGTTTTTGGAGTTATCTCCCTTTGTTCATGATTGTATATTTGTGGTTGAACTAATTTTATAAAAGATTCATTCACAATGCATCATATTTTGAATTACCATTTTTAAGGTTTTTTACTGGAAATTTTACAAGGATTTCACAAGATTTTCAAAAATGGATTTGTAAGTAATGAAATTATATTAAAAGATAGGTAGGGAATTAATAGTGGGCAAAATGTTTGATGCACTACATAAATAAAACCAGGGGATTTCCAATATTTGACAAAATCATGATTTTATGGAAAATGATTTCACAAGATATTCCTATCTACCTTAATTTTCTACTGACCTTCCAATCCCCCCCCCCTCTTTTTACTCCATCTACCCATCCCTCCCTACCTAGCACAAACCATTAATACTGAATTTACCACATTTGATGAGAATTGTAACAGCTAGCAATTTACCATTGAAGAAAGTTGTAACAACTACACAAAACACAGAACGAAAAATTGACCAAATACTGTTCAATGTAAAATCGGTTGTAAAATTATGTCTATGATCTGAAAACAAAACGATGTCAGCCAATCAGAAGACGCATTACATCCAAAATTAAATTATTATTTATAGGTAGGAGAAAATGGTGCTGGTAAAACAACTTTACTGAAAATTTTACAAGGAGACTTGTCCCCGACGTCGGGAATATGCCACACCCATAGAAATCTCAGTATAGGATACTTCAGTCAGCATCACGTCGACCAACTTGAAATGGATCAGACATCTTTAGAAATGATGGCAGAAAAGTTCCCTGGTATGTTGATAGGAAGTTTAACTGTCATGTCTTAATTGATATTTTTTGGCTGTTATGTCTTTATTGGTATTTTTTTACTGTTATCTAACTTATTTATTGGCTGTTATGTTTTAACTGTTATATGGGGCAATATGCGCAAAATATTTTCCATAGGTGATAATGGTAATGTTTTCTTCTGTAGCTCAGTCCATGTCATAAACTTGGATATGTATGAGAGCTCGTTTCAAACCTGAAACATTTTCACATATGTAGTTAAATTTTCAGGGTACGAAGTAAGATTCATTGTTTTGTAAATAAGCATACCCTGAAAATCCTTTCGTGATGCGGCTCCTTTCACACAATAAGTTCTTAGAAAATTTAATACTTTGAATACATTTAGTTTCCTATAATATACAATCTGACATAGAAAAAATATTAGCAGTATGTGTCAAACACCTGACTGCTGAAATAGACACAGGTCTGCCAAGAATATGAATATCATCATAAAACAACACAGTGTATTTGAACATGACATTTAAAAAGAATAAACAACATTTAAAGCTTATGTGAATGATTTTTTTTTTGGACAGATAAAATTCTGTTCAGTCAGACTAAACCTACAACACTGTATGACCTATTGTTAAACAGATACCAGAAGAGTTTGACACATACTGTATTAGAATTGTGTGAAGGGCTGAAATGGCTATTTTAAGTATATAACTTTATAATCAATGAGAATATTTTAGCTTTACAGTAGTGATCATTCTATAATATTCTTACCAAACAACATTTTAACAAGAAATTACATACCTGCCAAGTTTTGAAAGTGCCCATGGGGGTTTTAGTGCGCGACAACAATTTCAAAGGTTAAAATTTTTTGCAATGACTATTTTGCGTGTGCTGTTTTGTGGTCTAGAAAAAGTGTCATATTTGTAAGATGAGCTTACAAGCCTTTTTCTTAAGTTTATTTGCATGATTCTAGTTATTATATATCAGTAGAAAAGATGAACATGTAGCTGCAAGACCAGGAATTAATTTCATGTGTAAGGATATTAAATAATTGTTGACTAATTTCCAATTTAAAATTATGCACAAAGAAAGACCTTTATCAGGTTGGGAACAACACCTAGGGGTATCCCTTCAATTAAGTAAGGACATTAAAAACCACTTTTTAAGTAACAATGTGCACATATTCTGATATTCATATTATTTGAAGAAACTTTTCCCAAAGAATTATACATCTTATGATCTATCTGGTATAATATGGTCAACACATGTCCAAGAATTTTGGTATGTTCTTGGCCTAATATATCATGTATATCTTCTTTATTTTTCAAAGTAATTGGACCCTACATTTAGAAAAGTGGTTCTAAATATAATGTCAGAATTTCCCATTTTTAAGTTATAAAATCTACATTTTTCATTTTTATTTTTCACAGAAGTAAATATAAGGGAAGTCCCTCATTTAAGGGATTCCTCATGTGGGGTTTTTTGTTTTGTCCATGTGAAAAATAAGGAATGGTACATTAAATGATTTGGTATTTTAATTAAATACATATCATTTGTTACAAATACACTTGTATTTATTATCTTAATGGTAGTACTGCATCATTGAAGTTTGTCAATCAGTCATGCTTTTATTCTTATTCTGTATAAGAACCTTGCAGGTAAAAAATATTTGCCATGTTCACGATTTAAAAAAACAGAGGAAATCAACACAAGTTCAAAATCTAGGATGTTAGAATTATCTTGAGAGAAAACGTTTTTGATTGGCTGATTAATTTGATCATGAGAAACATAGAATTTGATTGGCTGAACACGATTGTCTTCCTTGGACACAGTTCAAAATCTGGAACCATCATATTTTTCGTGTAGATTTTCACAAAATCGTGTTTTAGAGGGTTTTTCACGATCACGATCGTGCAATCGTGACAAAGGGTCAAAATCGTGTAATACACGCCTAAATCGTGAAAGTTGGCAGGTTTGAAATTACTTGAAAAAAAAAACCATAAAGGAATTCATGGTATTTTTAGCATATTAAAAGATTTTGGGCACATAATTAAATCTCGCACCTATGTACACGTGTACTAGTTCATAACTTCATACAACAGTAATAGTTGCATTATAAGAGATTTATGATCTTAATTATTTAAACTGAGACTTTTTTTAAAAGTTAGTTATTGCTATTTATTTAGATTTTGGCATATGAATATAAATAAATAAATAAATGTGTAAATGTTTTATAATTACAGGTAATAATTCAGAATTATATCGAAACAAGCTAGGTCAGTTTGGTGTGAGTGGGGATTTGGTCTTGAGACCCGTTTCAAGTTTATCTGGAGGACAGAAAAGTCGGGTGGCTTTTGCTGTACTGTGTATGCAGAAGTAAGTTTAGTTTGGTACCAGTCTGATTAGAATGCAGGTCATAGGTCAACACTTCACTAACTAGAATAAAACAATGCCACATTATAATTTCTGTATAAAAGATCAATACAATATAAATGAGTTGCGTCGGATAGACATCGTCCTTATGAACGTGCACATATGCATGTACATGTGTTAGAATTTGATTGATTTTAAAGCATTTATAAATACGAATTTAAAAGGGGGCTTTTTGTCAGTATCACAATATCAATTCAATTTCCACACAGTTACAGACTTTGCAAAGAGATTTGTTCAACTCTAGATAGGTTAACATATGCATTCATAAAGTTGATTGATATCCAATACAGCTAGCATATAGGAGGGGGGATAGGACCTTTATCGGGTCTCCGGGATCGGGTGTTTTTAAGATCGGGATTTCGGGATCGACCCTTTCGGGATCCGGGATATCTTTTTTTCAGATTTCGGGATGTCAGGATTTGCTTTATTTAAATTCGGGACCTCGGGATTTCGTTTTTTCAAGTCCGGGATTTGGATCAAGACCCCTTCTATCCCCCCTCATATAGATTTGACCAAAGGGGTTACCCCAAAAGACATTTCACATTCTGTAGCAAAGTATCTTTCAGGTAAAGTTTTGGCTCATTTCAAACCATTAATGAAAAGATCTCAAAATGAGAACAATTTGACAGGGTTTGTATCAAGAACATTCACAACAAAATTTCCAATTTGCCATATCCATGCTCTAACTTTAGTTTGCCTCAACCAATTAAATGTTATCAAAATTATACATAGTTATAGATTATGGTTGATCATCTCAACGAGATTTATTTTCCTACGTGATTGATTGATTATTTGTTGCTTAAACCCATTCTAATATGACATGCTTCTTTCGCTTTGTAAACAACACTGTGATAAAATTCTCGATATATCTATACTTAGCGCAGACTCAAAGATAAACATAATGATAGCTGTTACAATTAACTTCCCACGTAAATCCACATGTATTGGAACCTATTTTCAAACCCTTTGCCGATATTATTGTTTTAAAATTTCAATTAAAAAAGATAAAATAACTTTTATTCCTATTCGGATGCATAATAAAAAGAAGTAATGCACAAGATCTCGGAGAAATCAACAAGATAAAAATAAAATAAAATTCCGCGAAAGTCTATTAATGTTTTTGGAGAATTTAAGTCATTTCAAAACATGACGTCATACAAATGAAAACGCTAGAGTTGAAAGTTTTCTGTTATGTGAACCATCGAAATTCATATGATATTGTATTTAAATTGATTTTTGAGGTAGGTTTTGTTTTGTTTTCTATTCTATTGCATTATTCGCATATTTACTGATTTCAGCAAGTCAACATGGCAGCTCCTTAGTTACGAAATGTCAACTTTGGATTTGACGGTAGCTTACGAGAGAAACATGTAAATTAAAAATGGCAAATGTTGGGTTTGAGAATTAAAAGAATTAAACAGATTTTTTTCTAGCGGTTATTCAGGAAATAATCCATGCAAGCTACAGATTTATTAGAATGTTTGAGCTTTATATAAGGCAGGGAATAAAAAAGAACAGCCAAACACACAGCATACCCACTCTCGCTTCAGTTTTTTAATGACCGTATTTGTCCTATTAGAATCTAAATAATTCATGGAAGCCATAGATTGTTGGAAATTTACACATGGCCTGGGCCGTGATATTTGTTTATTTTATCCCTCGCTAACGCTCAGGATAAAATTCGAATATCACAGCCCAGGCCATGTGTAAATGTTCAACAATCTATGGCTTCCATGAATTATTTCTTAAGTGGCAAATATTTCATTTATGTTCAGGACGATTTGACAGGGTTTGTATCAAGAACATTCACAACAAAATTTCCAATTTGCCATATCCATGCTCTAACTTTAGTTTGCCTCAACCAATTAAATGTTATCAAAATTATACATAGTTATAGATTATGGTTGATCATCTCAACGAGATTTATTTTCCTACGTGATTGATTGATTATTTGTTGCTTAAACCCATTCTAATATGACATGCTTCTTTCGCTTTGTAAACAACACTGTGATAAAATTCTCGATATATCTATACTTAGCGCAGACTCAAAGATAAACATAATGATAGCTGTTACAATTAACTTCCCACGTAAATCCACATGTATTGGAACCTATTTTCAAACCCTTTGCCGATATTATTGTTTTAAAATTTCAATTAAAAAAGATAAAATAACTTTTATTCCTATTCGGATGCATAATAAAAAGAAGTAATGCACAAGATCTCGGAGAAATCAACAAGATAAAAATAAAATAAAATTCCGCGAAAGTCTATTAATGTTTTTGGAGAATTTAAGTCATTTCAAAACATGACGTCATACAAATGAAAACGCTAGAGTTGAAAGTTTTCTGTTATGTGAACCATCGAAATTCATATGATATTGTATTTAAATTGATTTTTGAGGTAGGTTTTGTTTTGTTTTCTATTCTATTGCATTATTCGCATATTTACTGATTTCAGCAAGTCAACATGGCAGCTCCTTAGTTACGAAATGTCAACTTTGGATTTGACGGTAGCTTACGAGAGAAACATGTAAATTAAAAATGGCAAATGTTGGGTTTGAGAATTAAAAGAATTAAACAGATTTTTTTCTAGCGGTTATTCAGGAAATAATCCATGCAAGCTACAGATTTATTAGAATGTTTGAGCTTTATATAAGGCAGGGAATAAAAAAGAACAGCCAAACACACAGCATACCCACTCTCGCTTCAGTTTTTTAATGACCGTATTTGTCCTATTAGAATCTAAATAATTCATGGAAGCCATAGATTGTTGGAAATTTACACATGGCCTGGGCCGT
This sequence comes from Mytilus galloprovincialis, assembly GCF_965363235.1. NCBI lineage: Eukaryota > Metazoa > Mollusca > Bivalvia > Mytilida > Mytilidae > Mytilus > Mytilus galloprovincialis. Next base: position 10,864,280 of record NC_134850.1, on the reverse strand, counting down.
GATATTTGTTTATTTTATCCCTCGCTAACGCTCAGGATAAAATTCGAATATCACAGCCCAGGCCATGTGTAAATGTTCAACAATCTATGGCTTCCATGAATTATTTCTTAAGTGGCAAATATTTCATTTATGTTCAGGACGAGAACAAGTTAACAATTAATAGTGATAATAATGCTTATTACCACCAAACACAGATCAAGATATAGTTGGCATCACTTTCAATGTTATTGAGTTATATCCCTTTATAAATGGACAAATTCCTCCTAAATAACTAATATCTCGCAGTTTGATATCTAATATGTCTAATGAACATCTGAAGGAAATTACCGGTAGTCGGATTTTCCAATTCAAAGTAAAAAAAAATGTCAAAGATTGTCTGTTTCAGAAAAGTTGCCCAATGTATCTTGTTTTTGATTTTAAGTGAATAATATCTTGTATATCAATTTTCTTTTTAGCCCAAACTTTTTAATCCTTGACGAACCTACTAATCATTTAGACATGGAAACCATTGATGCACTTGGGCATGCTCTACTCAAATTTAAGGTAAGGTTCACTACTCAAATTAGGCAAGGTTTACTAATCAATTTTAAGGTAAGGTTTGCAACTTGAATTTATGGTATATTTTGTTTCTTAAATTTAAGGTAAGGTTCGCTACTCAAATTCAAGGTAAGTTTTGCTACTCAAATTTATGGTAAGGTATGCTACTCAAATTTAAGGTATATCTCTTGCTACTCAAATTTAAAGTATGGCTTACTATTCAAATTCCAGGTAAGTTTTGCTTCTTAGATTTAAAGTAAAGTTTCTACTCAAATTCAAGGTAAGTTTTGCTACTCAAATTTAAGGTAAGTTTTGCAACTTAAATTTGAGGTATGATAAGTACTATAATTTAAGGTAAGGTGTGCTACTAAAATTCAAGGTAAGTTTCACAGAAATTTCAGGAATTAAAGAATATGTAATGAGAGGCAAAAGATATTTAAAAGTGACATTCAAACTCTAGTTGAAAATGAACTTACAACGCAAGGGGAATGAAAGAAAAAGACCCAACAGTCAAACAACAGTACACAAAACACAACACAGAAAACTAAATTCTGGGAAACACAAAAACGGGGGCTATCTTGGGTGCTCCGGAAGGGTAAGCAGATCCTGCTCCACATGTGGCATTTGTGTTGCTCATGATAGTACCAACAGGGTAATAAATATTGTTCTAATGACTTGATTTAAATCACCTTAACCGAGTGGTCTAAGTAGTTCCATCTTTTTACAATAAAAAAATTGAAAAACTAGCAAGTATAGTATAAATAGTACATGACAATTTACTCTTACTTTGTGCTTTTTTTTTCAGGGAGGTGTCATTTTAGTTTCTCACGACGAACGTTTGATAAGAATGATCTGCAAGGAATTATGGGTTGTCCAAGGAGGAACGGTTCGGACATTAGAAGGAGGCTTCGAGGAATACAAGCATATTGTAGAGAAGGAGTTAGAAATGAACTGTTGATAATGGCTGTATTTTAGATACTTTTTCTGTGATCGATCGAACTTGATAGTATTTATTTTTACTTTTGGAGACGGTAGTCTGCAGAAGAGGGAAACTAATGAAGAATTGACATCTCTTCACATGATTAAAATCCTTATCCTACTTAGTTGTTGATTATTTGACGGAAAGATTTTAATGTTTTTAAGCTCACCTGGCACAAAGGGCTATTTGATACATTGATCAGTTGATTTGTGTTTATTGCCATTTTCTGCACTATTACGCTACTTCTTGGCAGTCAATTTTTGGAAAGATTGGAACCTGTTCAAATTCTTAATTATGTACTGCATGACAAAAAGTGGACAGATTTTCAGGTACTAAATATATACACACTGACATATATGTCCCCATTGTTTAATGTATGTGTATACATATACATTGATATATGTACAAATGAATTGTAATAAAAATTGGTTACATCTTAAATTAAGAGTATTTTGTTATAATAATAGTCGGGGCTGTTCCATTAAAACATTCATGGTACCCATGGAAGGCACTTTAAAAACACAGTGACCACACATAGAAGCAATTTTAGTCCTGTACCAGGTAAGGAAAATGGCCATTGTTATATTACAGTTCCTTTCTGTGTGTGTTACATTTTAATGTTGTGTTTCTGTTGTGTCGTCGTCCTCTTATATTTGATGTGTTTCCATCAGTTTTAGTTTGTAACCCGAATTTATTTTTTTCTCAACCAGTTTATGAATTTCGAACAGCGGTATACTACTGTTGTCTTTATTTAGAGTCCTGCATACATTTCAAGCACATTAAGGATGTACTTAGGTGAGGTTAGGTAAAAATTAAGAAATTAAGAAATTTAAATTGATACTATAAGCTGGTAGAGCATCAATTAAGGATAAAGATAAGCTAAAAATATTGATAGGTCATGGACCTCCTTTTCGAGATATTTGAGATTTAAAATATGGCGGGAAAAAGCTGACTTGGACTTTTACCTTATACTTGCATAGGTATTATTTGGGTCTCAAAACAAAAGAAAGAAAATCAAGAATCTTCTAAAATTTTGGTAAATGACTTTTCATGAGCTATTCAGTCTTATATGAAATAATAAATGGGTGTTAGGGGGCAAAATATGTTACATTGTATTGTATGGAAAAACACCAAGGAGTCGGAACATTTAACACAAATTCCAAAACCTCAACTAAGTTCATCCTTTAACACCATATTTCACACCCACCAATAGTGGCAAATTTAAGTTGCCTAACCTGGGTTCAATGATTTTATGGAACAGCCCTCTTTACCTTTTTATACGACCGCAAATTTTGAAAAAAATTTCGTCGTATATTGCTATCACGTTGGCGTCTGCGTCGTCGTCGTCGTCCGGCGTCCGAATACTTTTAGTTTTCGCACTCTAACTTTAGTAAAAGTGAATGGAAATCTATGAAATTTTAACACAAGGTTTATGACCACAAAAGGAAGGTTGGTATTGATTTTGGGAGTTTTGGTCCCAACATTTTAGGAATTAGGGGCCAAAAAGGGCCCAAATAAGCATTTTCTTGGTTTTCGCACTATAACTTTAGTTTAAGTTAATAGAAATCTATGAAATTTTGACACAAGGTTTATGACCACAAAAGAACGGTTGGGATTGATTTTGGGAGTTTTGGTCTCAACAGTTTAGGAATTAGGGGCCAAAAAAGGGCCCAAATAAGCATTATTTTGGTTTTCGCACAATAACATTAGTATAAGTAAATAGAAATCTATGAAATTTAAACACAAGGTTTATGACCATAAAAGAAAGGTTGGGTTTGATTTTGGGAGTTTTGGTCCCAACATAATAAGGGGCCCAAAGGGTCCAAAATTAAACTTTTGTTTGATTTCATCAAAATTGAATAATTGGGGTTCTTTGATATGCTGAATCTAACTGTCATGACTGTGTATGTAGATTCTTAACTTTTGGTCCCGTTTTCAAATTGGTCTACATTAAGGTCCAAAGGGTCCAAAATTAAACTTAGTTTGATTTTGACAAAAAATGAATCAGTTAGGTTCTTTGATATGCTGAATCTAAAAATGTACTTAGATTCTTGATTATTGGCCCAGTTTTCAAGTTGGTCCAAATCGGGGTCCAAAATTAAACTTTGGTTGATTTCATCAAAAATTGAATAAATGGGGTTCTTTGATATACCAAATCTAACTGTGTATGTAGATTCTTCATTTTTGGTCCTGTTTTCAAATTGGTCTACACTAAAGTCCAAAGGGTTCAAAATTAAACTTAGTCTGATTTTAACAAAAATTGAAATCTTGAAGTTCTTTGATATGCTGAATCCAAAAATGTACTTAGATTTTTTATTATGGGCCCAGTTTTCAAGTTGGTCCAAATCAGGATCTAAAATTATTATATTAAGTATTGTGCAATAGCAAGTCTTTTCAATTGCACAGTATTGCACAATAGCAAGAAATATCTAATTGCACAATATTGTGAAATATCAAATTTTTTTTTAATTAGAGTTATCTTTCTTTGTCCAGAATAGTAAGCAAGAAATATCTAATTGCAAAATATTGTGCAATAGCAAGATTTTTTTTTAATTGGAGTTATCTTTCTTTGTCCAGAATCAACTTAAATCTTTGTTATATACAATATACAATGTATATTCACTTTTTACTACCAACTGATAAATTAAAATAATCTTTACCATTCAGTGATAACAAGCAGTTTTTTTACATCTTAATATTTTATGATGTATTTAAATGAGTAGTTATTGTTGCAAACTCCATTAGAAATTTTAATTGAGATTAGTTTTGGAATAAGGGAAAGGGAGATGTGATTAAAAAAATTGGGTTCAATTTTTCTCATTTGAAATTTCATAAATAAAAAAGAAAATTTCTTCAAACATTTTTTTGAGAGGATTAATATTCAACAGCATAGTGAATTGCTCTAAGAGAAACAAAAATTTTAAGTTCATTAGAACACATTCATTCTGTGTCAGAAACCTATGCTGTGTCAACTATTTAATCACAATCCAAATTTAGAGCTGAATCCAGCTTGAATGTTGTGTCCATACTTGCCCTAACCATTCAGGGTTCAACCTCTGCGGTCGTATAAAGCTACGCCCTGCGGAGCATCTGGTTCAATTTACTGGCTACTTTTGTCTTTTTATACAACCGCAAATATTTTTTTTTTAAAAGCGGTCATTTATTGGTATCACGTCCTCGTTGTCCAAGTCACTAGGGACTTAGTTTCCCGACAATAACTTAAGTTTAAGTGAATGGATCTCTTTGAAATTTAAATACCAGGTTTGAAACCACAAAAGGAAGGTTGGTTAGTTTCCAGACAATAACTTGTGTGTTAGTGTATGAATCTTTCTGAAATTGTACCACAAGGTTCCATACCAAAAAAGGAAGGTTCAGATTGATTATAGGGGTTTTAGGAATTAGGGGCCAAAAACAATACTTTTCTGATACTTTGTATAAATTGCTTATTTCTTGATCAATTTCAATGGGGTTTTATTCTTGAATTCTTGGGGTTCTTTAATATGCTGAATCTAACTGTACTAAGTTTTTGGATTTTGGGCCCCATTTTTAAATGGGTTCACATTGAGGTCCAAAGGGTCCAAAATTAAACTTTTTTTGTTTGATTTCATCAAAAATTGAATTATTGGGGTTCTTTGATATGCTGAATCTAACCGTTTCTTTAGATTTTGAATTTTTGCCCCTGTTTTTGAATTGGTCCACATTGAGGTTCAAAGGCTCTAAAATATAACTTTGTTTGATTTCATTAAAAATTGAATTGTTGGGGTTCTTTGATATGCCAAATCTAACCATGTATTTAGATTTTAATTTTTGGTCCCGTATTCAAATTGGTCTACAATAAGGTCCAAAGGGTCCAAAATTAAACTTTTTTAGTTTGATTTCATCAAAAATTTAATTCTCGGGGTTATTTGATATGTGGAATCTAAACATGCATTCAGATTTTTTATTATGGGACTAGTTTTCAAGTTGGTGCAAATCCGGTCCAATATTAAACTTTATTTGATTTCATCAAAAATTGAATTCTTGGGGTTCTTTGATATGCTGAATCTAACCATGTATTTAGATTTTGGATATTAGACCATAATAGACTCATTATAGGTAAATGTCAAATTTAAAAAAAAAAAAGTTCTTAGACTACATTCATTCTGTGTCAGAAACCTATGCTGTGTCAAATATTTAATCACAATCCTAATTCAGAGCTGCATTATTTTTTTATTTTTACCTTGGTTGCCATGGAAACCACCCTAACAACATTTTGCCTAAATACGTGCAAAAGAAGTCTCTTGAGAATTGAAAAAATAAGGGATTTTAAAGTACCATTGAAATCAATAAAATATGATAAGCATTTTTACACCAAACTATTCAAAAATACTAAAATCTTGAATTTACCTAATAGTTTGTATCCAAAGCAACCATTTTGAAATACATGTATGATAAAATTAAAAAATTTAAAAAATCACCAAATTTCAATTATTTCTGTGTATCTCCCAAGACTAACAATACCATTATTGATCACTGAAGGAAACATCCCCTAAGAGCTAATTTCAGCCTAAAATTGGAAGTACATCCGATGAAAGACATTTTTTAAACACTAAAGTATCTACTTCTTTCGATTAAATTTGTTATTATAAAATATTTTGACTGACTAGGTCACTATAAACACTCAAATTCAAGCTTAATGTGGTACCTCACACCTTGGATTTAAAATAATTTCGGCTTGTTTAATTTGCATAAAATTTTGACAAAATATTTATTTTGACCCTTTGACAAAAATATCAAAACTTCAAAAAACTTGAACCAGAAACAATTGTTTTGATATTTTATAGCAGCTTGACAAACACTCATTTTGATCAATGAGAAGCTTCATTTTTTAGCTCACCTGGCCTAATATAAAGGGCCAAGTGAGCTTTTCTCGTCACTTGGCGTCTGTCGTCTGTTGTCCGTCGTCTGTAAACTTTTACAAAAATCTTCTATGAAACTTCTGGGCCAAATTTAACCAAACTTGGCCACAATCATCATTGGGGTATCTAAATTAAAAAGTGTGTCTGATGGCCGCCATGGCTAAAAATAGAACATAGGGGTAAAATGTAGATTTTGGCTAATATCTCTGAAACCTAAGCATTTAAAGCAAATCTTATATGAGGTAAAATTGTTTATCAGGTCAAGATCTATCTGCCCTGAAATTTTCATACAAATCTGACAACCCGTTGTTGAGTTTCTGCCCCCAAATTAGTAATTTTAATTTTTTTTGCAGTTTTTGGTTATCTTTGATATTATAAAAGATAGAGATAAACTGTAAACAGCCATAATGTTCAGCAAAGTAAGATCTACAGATAAGTCAACATGACCAAAATTGTCAGTTGACCCATTAAGGAGTTAATGCCCTTTGTAGTCTATTTTTAGCTCACCTGGCCTAAAAGGCCATGTGAGCTTTTCTCATCACTTGGCGTCCGTCGTCGTCGACGTCGTCGTCGTCGTCGTCGTCGTCTGTCGTCGTTAACAATTTTTCAAACATCTTCTCCTCTGAAACTACTGAATGGATTTGAATGAAACTTAACATGATTGTTCCTTAGTATATCCTGCACAAAATGTGCGCTTCGATTTTTGATCCGTCAAAAAACATGGCCGCCGTTACTTAAAATAGAACATAGGGGTCAAATGCAGTTTTTGGCTTATATCTCAAAAACGAAAGCATTTAGAGCAAATCTGACATGGGGTAAAAATGTTCATTAGGTCAAGATCTATCAGCCCTGAAATTTTCAGATGAATCAAACAAACCATTGTTGGGTTGCTGCCACTTAATTGGTAATTTTAAGGAAATTTTGCAGTTTTTGGTCATTATCTTGAATATTATTATAGATAAAGATAAACTGTAAACAGCAAAAAAGATCAGCAAAGTAAGATCTACAAATAAGTTAATATGACCAAAATTGTCAATTGACCCCTTAAGGGGTTATTGTCCTTTAATGACAATTTTTCACAATTTGTTCATCATATTTGCTAACTTTAAAAAATCTTCTCCTCTGAAACTACTGAATGGATTTGGTTAAAACTTAGCATGGTTGTTCCTTAGATTATCCTGCACAAAGTGTGTGCTTTGATTTTTGATCCGTCAAAAAACATGGCCGCCGTTACTTAAAATAGAACATAGGGGTCAAATGCAGTTTTTGGCTTATATCTCAAAAACGAAAGCATTAAGAGCAAATCTGACATGGAGTAAAAATGTTCATTAGGTCAATATCTATCAGCCCTGAAATTTTCAGATGAATCAAACATCCAATTGTTGGGTTGCTGCCACTTAATTGGTAATTTTAAGGAAATTTTGCAGTTTTTGGTCATTATCTTGAATATTATTATAGATAAAGATAAACTGTAAACAGCAAAAAAGATCAGCAAAGTAAGATCTACAAATAAGTTAATATGACCAAAATTGTCAATTGACCCCTTAAGGGGTTATTGTCCTTTAATGACAATTTTTCACAATTTGTTCATCATATTTGCTAACTTTAAAAAATCTTCTCCTCTGAAACTACTGAATGGATTTGGTTAAAACTTAGCATGGTTGTTCCTTAGATTATCCTGCACAAAGTGTGTGCTTTGATTTTTGATCCGTCAAAAAACATGGCCGCCGTTACTTAAAATAGAACATAGGGGTCAAATGCAGTTTTTGGCTTATATCTCAAAAACGAAAGCATTAAGAGCAAATCTAACATGGAGTAAAAATGTTCATTAGGTCAATATCTATCAGCCCTGAAATTTTCAGATGAATCAAACATCCAATTGTTGGGTTGCTGCCACTTAATTGGTAATTTTAAGGAAATTTTGCAGTTTTTGGTCATTATCTTGAATATTATTATAGATAAAGATAAACTGTAAACAGCAAATATGATCAGCAAAGTAAGATCTACAAATAAGTCAATTTGACCAAAATTGTCAATTGACCTCTTTAGGAGTTATTGCCCTTTAAAGACTTTTTTCACAATTTGTTCATCATGTTGACTTACTTTAAAAAATCTTCTCTTATGAAACTGCTGTATCAATTTCAGCCAAACTTAGGCTAAATGAGTTTCAGAGTATCTAGTATAAATTTTATATTTCATTTCCTTGTATGTCAAGAAACATAGCTCCTATGGCTAAAATAGAACATAGGAGAAAATGATTTTTTTTTGCTTTTGAAGAAAATAGGACGATTCAAAGAACATTTAAATAAATTGAAAAAGCCAAAATAATCATTGATGAGAGATTAAACCAAAAAAAATCAGGTGAGCGATTCAGGCTCTTGAGAGCCTCTTGTTAATTATTTTTCTAAAATATTAGTAATCTTTTTTTTTAAATCTTCTCTGAAACTTCTTAGACAAATTTAACCAAACTTGGCAACCATCATCTTACGGGTATGTATTTGCAATAATGTGTCCAATTTAAATAAAGAATTTATTATTATTATTATTATAATGACTTCGTCCACGAACTAAGATGGCCCACATGGCTAAAAATAGTACATATGGGATAAAATGTAATTTTTATACGACCGCAAAAATTTTAAATGTTTTGGTCGTATATTGGTATCATGTTGTTGTCGTCAGTGTTGTTGGAAGATTGATTGTTTCCAGATAATAACTTAATAAGTAAAAAGAAATCAATAAAATTTTAACACAATGTTTATAACCACAAAAGGAAGGTTGGGACTGATTTTGGGGGTTATGGTCCCAAAGGTTTAGGAATTAGGGGCCTTCAGGGACCCAAACAGCATTTATCTAGTTGCAGGACAAAAAGTTGTGTATTAGTATTTAAATTGTTCTGAAATTGTACCACAATGTTTAATACCATAAGTAGAAGGTTGGGATTTATTTTAAGGGGTTATTGGGCGAACAGTCTAAGAATTAAGGGCCAAAAACAAGCATTTTTATACGACCTCAAAAATTTTAATTTTTCGTCGTATATTGCTATCACGTTGGCGTCGTCGTCGTCGTCCGAATACTTTTAGTTTTCGCTCTCTAACTTTAGTAAAAATGAATAGAAATCTATGAAATTTTAACACAAGGTTTATGACCACAAAAGGAAGGTTGGGATTGATTTTGGGAGTTTTGGTCCCAGCATTTTAGGAATTAGGGGCCAAAAAGGGCCCAAATAAGCATTTTCTTGGTTTTCGCACTATAACTTTAGTTTAAGTAAATTGAAATCTATGAAATTTTGACACAAGGTTTATGACCACAAAAGAAAGGTTGGGATTGATTTTGGGAGTTTTGGTTCCAACAGTTTAGGAGTTAGGGGCCAAAAAAGGGCCCAAATAAGCATTATTCTTGGTTTTCGTACAATAACTTTAGTATAAGTAAATAGAAATCAATGAAATTTAAACACAAGGTTTATGAACACAAAAGGAAGGTTGGGATTGATTTTGGGAGTTTTGGTCCCAACAGTTTAGGAATTAGGGGCCAAAAAGGGGCCCAAATAAGCATTATTCTTGGTTTTCGCACCATAACTTTAGTATAAGTAAATAGAAATCTATGAAATTTAAACACAAGGTTTATGACTATAAAAGGAAGGTTGGGTTTGATTTTTGAAAGGTTTGGTCCCAACAGTTTAGGAATAAGGGGCCCAAAGGGTCCAAAATTGAACTTTGTTTGATTTCATCAAAAATTGAATAATTGGGGTTCGTTCTTTGATATGCTGAATTTAACTGTGTATGTAGATTCTTAATTTTTGGTCCCGTTTTCAAATTGGTCTACATTAAGGTCCAAAGGGTCCAAAATTAAACTTAGTTTGATTTTAACAAAAATTGAATCCTTGGGGTTCATTGATATGCTGAATCTAAAAATGTACTTAGATTTTTGATTATTTGCCCAGTTTTCAAGTTGGTCCAAATTGGGGTCCAAAATTAAACTTTGTTTGATTTTATCAAAAATTGAATAATTGGGGTTCTTTGATATGCCAAATCTAACTGTGTATGTAGATTCTTAATTTTTGGTCCCGTTTTCAAATTGGTCTACATTAAAGTCCAAAGGGTCCAAAATTAAACTAAGTTTGATTTTAAGAAAAATTTAATTCTTGGCTTTTTTGAAATGCTGAATCTAAACATATACTTAGATTTTTGATTATGGGCCCAGTTTTCAAGTTGGTTCAAATCAGGATCCAAAATTATTATATTAAGTATTCAGCAATAGCAAGAAATCTTCAATTGCACAGTATTGTGCAATAGCAAGAAGTTTTCAATTGCACAGTATTGCGCAATAGCAAGAAATCTTCAATTGCACAGTATTGTGCAATAGCAAATATTTTCAATTGCACAGTATTGCGCAATAGCAAGAAATATCTAATTGCACAATATTGTGCAATAGCAAGAAATTTTCAATTGGAGTTATCTTTCTTTGTCCAGAATAGTAGTTGAATCAACTTAAATCATTGTTTTATACAATATACAATGTATATTCACTTTTACTACCAACTGATAAATTAAAACAATCTTTACCATTCAGTGATAACAAGCACTTTATTTTACATTTTAATATTTTATGATGTATTTAAATGAGTAGTTATTGTTGCAAACTCCATTAGGAATTTGAATTGAGATCAGTTTTGGAAAAAGGGAAAGGGGGATGTGAAAAAAAAATGGGGGAGGAGGGGGGTTAATTTTTCTCATTTCAGATTTCATAAATAAAAAGAAAATGTCTTCAAACATTTTTTTGAGAGGATTAATATTCAACAGCATAGTGAATTGCTCAAAGGCAAAAAAAAATATTTTAAGTTCATTAGACCACATTCATTCTGTGTCAGAAACCTATGCTGTGTCAACTATTTAATCACAATCCAAATTTAGAGCTGAATCCAGCTTAAATGTTGTGTCCATACTTGCCCCAACTGTTCAGGGTTCAACATCTGCGGTCGTATATAGCTGCGCCCTGCAGAGCATCTGGTTGTAGTTTCTAGACAATAACTTGTGTGTAACTGTATGGATCTCTCAAACATTGTATCACAAGTTTCCATATAACACAGGGAAGGCTGGGATTCAGTTTGGGGTTAATTTTCCCTAATATGTAGGAATAAGGACCAAAAAGCAGCATTTTTCTAGTTTACAGACAATAACTTGTGTTTAAGTGTATGGATCTCTATACATTTTTACAAGAAGGTTCAAGACGACCAAAGGAAGGTTTGGATTGATTTTTGGGGTTATGGTCCCAAAAGTTAAGGAATTAAGGGCCAAAAAGGGGCCAAAATAATCATTTTTGTAGTTTTCAAACAATAACTTATGTTTAAGTGTATGAATATCTCTGATATTAAACCACAAGTTTCCATACCGTTGAAGGGATGGTTATTATTGACTTTGGGGGTTGTGGCTTAAAATGTTTCGGAATTAGGGGGCAAAAAAGGTGGAAAACTTGTTCTGGTCAATGGACAATTAATACCTCTTATACACTACTTGTATATCAATAATACTAAAATTACGAGGTCCAATTTGTCAGCCGTCATCACGTAAAAACGACGAATCAAAGAATTCAACTTTATATATAACTAATATAGTACAAAGGTGTAGATTAAAAATTACACCACTCCAGGCCCTTTTGTTTTCCACGTAATTAATATTGCCAATAATTAAGAAGTTCCGGGTCGAGTCCGATACCGATACCAATAGTATATTCACCTGTTACCGATTACCTTATCTGTACGTTCCACATCTGACAGGCGCACCACCAAACGGTGTATTCAGGATTAATATGCTATATAGTATTACACGGGTCATAATCACAGGGTTGACACTACTTAATTGTCAAATTGTTACCTATTGTAGTATTTTAATCAGTTAGACTTTCTAAGATAACAATACGAATACTAAAAATCTGGACTAAAATAAAGCGTATAGGTACAGTTTTCAAATTGTTAGCGGGCATGACGTAAAACAGCGAATCAAAGAATTCAATATTTATAACTAATATACAATGCTGTTGATTAAAAAATACTCCATTCCAGGACCTTTTGTGTTCCAAATAATTTATATTATCAATAATTGATAAGTTCCAGTTCGACGGGTTCAAACAAAAAGATTTGAAAGCAGAGAAAACTGTGTATCTTATAATCAGCATGACTTCAGTCACGGACTCGCGATATGCGGGTGTGTTCTAGTTATATATAAAGAAATGTCAGGTTTTCGACTAATTGCTAAAATAAAGGGAGGTGGTAGTTGTATTCAAATTTTTTTTCTTCAAATTTCTCAAATTCCAAATTCGACTTCTGCGGTCGTTTAAAGCTGCGCCCTGCTGAGCACCTGGTTGGCTATTATTTCTGTATTCAAAGTGTTAAGAGCAAATCTCATTCATCTAAATATGTTCATTAAGTCAAGATCTAACTGCCCTGAAATTTTCAGACAAATCATGCAACCCGTTGTTGGGTTCCTGCCCCTGAATTGGTAATTTTAAGAACATTTTGCAGTTTTTGGTTATAATCTTCAATATTATCTTAGATAAAGATAAACTGTAAACAACAATTATGTATAGCAAAGTAAGATCTACAAATAAGTCAACCAGACCAAAACGGTCAATTGACCCCTTAAGGAGTTATTGCTCTTTATAGTAAATTTTAAACAATTTTCGTAAATTTTTGGAAACTTTTACAAAATATTTTCCTATGAAACTACCGTGCCAAGTTCTTTATAGATAGAGAAAATTGTAAATTTTGATATTTTCAATCCTCTCAACTTTATGTTCTGGCAATTTAGTTTTTTCCTTTTTTTTAAATTGTCGCTTTTTCAAATTTATCAATTATTTCTGTTTAGTATGTTCCATCAATTTTTTCAGTTGAATGCAGAAGAAAATCAATAGGTTTTTCCACAGACCTAATAACACGTTATTTAGATGATAAACAACGTTCAGGGGCGTAACTGTAGGCACCAATCGGCAGGGGGCCTTAAGACCCCTGCAGGTCCAGGGCAGAGCCCTTGTAGGTGGTTCAGGGGGGGGGGGGGCAAGCCCCCCGATGGAAAACAGGTTTCAGCGTTTTAGCTGCAAAATTTTATGTACAAAAATATTTAATTAACTGGTTATTTAATCATGAAAATTATAATATACATGATGAAAAGTTCGAAGAATTAGGAATAATTTACCGTAACATCTGACTGGTGAATTAAATAACGCAGTACAATCGGAAATAAAAAAAAATATATTTCACAATATGCATTGCCCAGCATAGATCAGCGTATATAGATATAGGAAGATATAGTGTGAGTGCCAATGAGACAACAGATCTCCATCCAAAAACAACGTATCCCTTTAATTAAGCAGTACACCCTGTTTGGTATTTTCATATCTATTCCGTTCTGACTGATATATACGTTTAACTTAATTTATAGTACAAATTGACGATGATCTTTCATTAAAAAAAATTAGGCACGTCGTAAACACTGTTATTACTATATAATCAAACTATCCTTTTGGCTTGACATCAACCATCAATCTTTTGATTTTAAACCTTCACCCAAGCCACACAATCACATACACATAGTCGATGCCTAATGCAAAAGTTCTGTTCTTTTCATACTTTCGTAACAAAATTCAAGAAATTCATATGTCTTTATATCCTCTACTGTAAAATCCCTACCTGCATGCTTAGAAATTTGAATCATTGTGGTCATTACACGCAGATCTGAGAGTACTCAAAATTACTGGAAGCTAGTTGATTGATTGATTTTTAAACATCCAGTGTCAAATATTTATGCAAATTCAGGACACAAATACAAATTTACAATAAATGTAACAGGGAGCTAGGTCCTGTAATAGGTGCCGTACAGAACGAAGGTCTGGAAATTAGAAAATGATGGATTACTTGGATAGGAGCAGAAATTTTGCTTTTCAGTAGATTAACTACGAACTCCTCAAAGAGTGGCATTCTCTCTACAACTAGGCATCGGATTTAATGTCCCCATTCTGACCAGACGTGACTGCGTATTTATACATCCTGCAAAGCGGTGAGCAAAACGGACGACCAACATTGGCAAAGGTTTGATTGTAGGTCGGGTGAAGACAAAGTGGAAAGCTAGTTGAAAACTAACAACAATTAATTAAAAAACTCATGTGTCTAAGTTTTGGCTCATTCAAGTTTTTGTTGATAGAAGTGAAATGATCAGTACCAAAGTTCTAGTTTATAGTTTCTATATAAAGTAAAATCATATAAAAAAAATCAATTCTTCCATTCACTAAGGACGAGAGACTAGTGTACACATGACATTCGATAATTAAAGAGTTTTGACAACTTCACTGGCGTTCATCTACAGATAACGTTGTTTATTATTTTTTTTAACAAAAAAAAATATTTTTGAAAAAATTATGTGTAGGCACGTGACTAAAGTGCCTAACGGCAGCTACGCCCCTGACGTTAGTATAATCTATACTTCAAGACCATTGATTATTATTCGTGAAGTTGATACGAAATATTTAAGAACAAGTTATTGGTATCTTCCGAATTTTTTTTTATAATAGGGACGAGACTTTCTTTGACATACCCCTAATTCATCAACTTTCTGCTCAGACACTGGTGATGTTCTACAAAGTCTGCCAGAGTAGCAGTTGCCATGCAGCGCTTGAGCACCACCACATGTATGTGAATGTCCCCATTACGTAACCCGTAGTTCAGTGGCTGGCATTGTTTCATGTATTTTACATATGTTCTTAGTAAATTGTATTGTACTTATATTATAATTAGATTGTTAGTTTTCTCCTATGAATTATTTCACATTTTTCATGTCGGTGCCTTTTAATACTGACAAAAAATTAAAACAACACGTAAAGAATATTTTACCTCCGAAACGCTTATAACAAGTGTTACATAAACAGATCGTTGGAATCGTATGAGTTCAAAGAGTAGCGAAAAGTAAAACAACAAAGAACTCCGAGGAAAATTCAAAATAAAATGTCTAAATCAAAGGACAAAATTAAAAGCTCAAACACATCAAATGAATGGATAACAACTGTCATATTTTTGACTTGGTACATGCATTTTCTTACGTAGAAAATGATGGATTAAACCTGACTTGCCCAACAGACGAAACGTCACCTGCTATGAGTGCAATTTAAACGGAATTCAGTATTCTGTATTATTTTTGTTATATATATCGAATGTCAAAGCCATTTACTTGTGTGTAACTGTATGGATCTCTCAAACATTAAACTAGTTAACAGACGACAATTTTAGGATTTTATTTTTAAATAAATGATGTTTTAATTGAAGGTGCAACTCAAGGTTTTCAAAGAGAAATATACCTATTAAAATGGCCGAAACAGCCATATTCTATTGAAAACTAGTTTAATGTGCCGAATTAAAAGTAAAACGGAGAATAGAAATGAGGAATGTGTCAAAGAGACAACAATTTGACCAAAGAGAAGAGTCTTCTGAGTTGGAATATCTCTTTGGTATCTTTCGCATACTTTTACATATTTTTCATCTAATGTTTAAGAAACATCCTAAATGTCACTAAAGTACTCTAAATGTGCAATCAGGCTATACTGACAAAACAAATAGTAAACTGCATGAACTGTGTCTATACATTGAAATAGTTAACATCGGGCTTCCAAAAGTGAAGACATGAGCTAAACAGAGAAACAAACAGATGCAATGATCAAAGTGACACATTTTAAAATGTAACCAGTAAAAGACAGGCGAAAGATATCAAAGGGGCATCCGAACTCATAAGTAAATTTGATCCAGTAATATATAGTTATATTCAGCCATGTTATAAGAATTTAACAATAATGCTAGCCATGTTTAAGTCTTAATTAACTGGATGGTTCAAATTATAGATAAAAAATTGTGAACTGGTGTCATTAAGATTTACATCTACGGATGCATTTGTTGGTGGGCTGAGGGTTTCCGTCCTTAAAGGTCAACAAAAACAATGCGTCTTTGTTACAGATATATCCTTAATATTATATTTAGTATTTGTATCATGTTCTGCATGCATCCTGCGGAAAACGCGACTTTATCTTTCGGATGTAATACAACGCTTATTGGCAGAAACCCTTAGCAATTTTTATCAAATTGAATATTCACTTTGTTAAGGGTTATCTAACAAGTTGTCAATCATAACTACTCGGCCATTCTAGCTACACAAGGCTACAATAACGGAAAGTTTGCATGGGGTTTACATAATAGAAAATAATGGGCCAAAAGCAAATTAAGAAAAGATAAAGATAGACCAAACAAAATTAAAGAATAGAGAGTAAAGGGGTGTTCAAGTATAAAGAATAGAGAATAATGGGCAACAATCATAAAGAACAGATAATAATGGGTAACAAATATAACGAATAGAGAATAATGGTATAAAAAATAAGGAATACAGAATTGAGTGATCCACATCCAGACCCTTATAACGTATCCATGGCTGCAGACTGTGACGAAATATATTTTTCTATAATTTTGCAATTTTCCTTGTTTTGTATAAACTTTTGAGTATACTTTGGATTAGAAAAGTATGGGCATACCATTATTAAGAACTTCAAGTTATATTTTGAGGATAAATGTAAATAGTTTTAAGATAGCTTCTATGAAATTATTTTGTTATTATTTAGCTGTGTACGATGTTTTCGAACAGACATGGATGATAATTTTTCCTACAGCTAAGATGTTACTACTATCTGACAGACGAGTATCTTTCGAACATATGAAGAATGTTATTTGTAGATTTTTAATACATGTATCTTGTTATTCAAGGGACCAAAACGTAGCCTTCAGCTTCAGAACCATATCTACATTTGATAACATACTTGCTAACATATTTTGAGGCGAATTTCTTTTAAAAAAAAACGGCAAGGAGAGCTAGCTGTTGATCCCACAAAAATTTCCGTAATTGGTGGAGGACCAGGAGGCGAAGCCCCGCCTGAACACGAATTTATCCTATTTGAAGGGGCATTTGTTAGTGTTTTCAGATTTTCGATTCCGGGTCATTGCTTTAACGGAATTCGTCAAATAAAGACGATGCTTAACACTTTTCTATCCTTAGCTATCACTTTTTTTAGATAAAATAAGCAGACTTTCCCTAATAAGTTCGGCGATTCCAGAGAATAAGAAAACAAATACGGTATTAAACCCAGTAGAGAGGTAAATACCAGGAGGCATTTATGGATAATGCGATATCAATTTTTTTTTTTTATCAGCAGTCGAATTTTAATTTCTGTTAACAAAAACAACAAAATATGACAAATTATCGTATAAAAAATTTGCTACCTATAACCAATCAAATATTACCTGGTGTTTAATTTTAACTATACAAGTAGATATACATAATTTGCATGTACGTGTATATTGGTTAATATGCATGTAAAGAACATCAACAGGAAATAGCAGTAGCCTTATATAAATACAATCCACCAAAAAGTGTGCATCTGTTAAAACAGTACATGAAAGAATGAAGGATCAATTTTTAATAGTATTTTTTCTTAACGCTGTTCGATGCCAGGCGACAGAATCTGTTCTCGATTTGTTTCCAGAATTCAAACGAGAAATTGGGAGAATTGATGGCCTTCAAACAAGAATTGATGGCCTGGAAAAAGAAAACAAAGCATTGAAAGCAAGAGGTAAGACTGTATTACTCTTAAAGTAAAACATTTAATGCATTTAAGATTAGAACATACAATAAAACGATATAAAGCGGATTTTTGTAAAAACATTAGGAAAACCTTCTTTATACATAAGTATGCTCTAAATTTGTATTACACAATTTCATCGGTGACTCTTTTTTTTATAAAAATTGGTACTAATAATCTGCATACGTAAACAAACCCAATGTCATTTTAAAAAAGAGGAGTTCATGAACTTGTTTTTAAGTAAAATCAGTCTAAACCATAAAAATCAGCAGAAAAATGCATCTTTTCCCGATTTGTTACAGTTTGGCGTAGCTAAAAATAACATTTTACCTTAGCAACGTCATTATCTCCCCTGTAACTGTAAAGATACCTCGTTGATTTTTCTTGAAATTTTGGTAAAAGGTAAATTTCAATGTGTACTTTTAAAATATGCAAAGAAAAACGTACCTCCATGACTTTCTTTTTAAGATAATTTGGTTAGAAATTTGCATATTTAAAAGAAAATCCCTGAAATTTCATAAATAAGGACTTTTAGAGAAAGTAGCAATACTTTTGAACGAAAAGCCATAACTTAACCGTGTTTTTGTAAAAGTTCCCCTTGATCAATGGCATCAATATGCTGAAATAAGTTTAAGGTTAAACCAAATTATTATTTTCCGGATTTAGATTGCTATATGCGAAATAAAGAAGTTTACCATATTTTTGCGTCTATTCAGAAGTGCAGAATTGATTTTGCTCATCAGCTTGACAGCGACTAGTTTTTAACGTGTGTACACTTTCTAATCTGTCTGTCTGCAATTAGTGTACATTTGCCGATACTTCAAGTTTTATCTTTCAAGTAATAATGTTGAAGTACAATAGGGATATGCTTATACAAATTAGAAGACGTTTTTTGGGTTATGTCCCCTTGAAAATGGATGTGTGAGTTTTTTGTGCTCATCGGAAAAGTGTTATAAATTCCTTATATCTAAACTTTCTGGTGCCAAATTTCAAGATATTCTTATGGTTTTATACCAAATGATGGATATGTGAGTAAATTTCGCAAACTTAATTTCAAAACAATCTAGTATTTGTGATATATATATATATATATATATATACATGTCTGTTTGTTGACATCTTGAACGGAACTCACAAAAATGTCGAAGATAAACAGACAGTTATCTGTACATTTTTTCACCAAGGGACTCAAAGGGATATCCCATGATGATGTTTTGTCAGAAATAGGTAAAGTAATTGATATTTAGGATATTTTATCAATTCAAATCACTGAAAAAGACTGCATAGTAACCCTAAAAAACCCTGAAACTAAAGACAGGCTAGCTGCTCAAGGCATCGCACTAAGAGACAGATCTATTAAATTTTATGAAGTAGAGAGTTTAATTACTCATGTAACGATAAAAGACGCACCTTACGAACTAGAAAACTTATATATTTGTACTCAGATGTTTAGATTTGGTAAGGTGGTTCCAGGCTCTATAAAACGAGGCGTCACCAAAGGCACAAACATCGAAAATGGGTCTCGGTATATTGATATTCTGGAATGTGATTCAGTGCTTCCGAATAGAACATCTTTTGGTCGTTTTGAAGTAAGACTTTTTGCTGACAACAATCGCACTCCATGTATTTATTGTCATATCACAGGTCATCCTTCATACAGATGTAAGGACAAACCAAGTCTCATGAATCAAAAGAGATGTTACAATTGTTGTGGTATAGGTCACGTAGCTAACGCCTGTACAAGTGAAGGATACTGCTCTTACTGTAACGTAAATGGTCACGCCAGACGAGACTGTGAACAGTACAAACAGTAAACAGAAAAAAAGGAATTGGGCAGTTATGGTCCTGACATATTAGAGGGAAGACAAGACAATACAAAAAACATTCACACAGACGAAGACGACAAAGAATCCATCTCATCAGACAACACGAATTGTGAGCTAGAGACAGTGTCTGTTCTCCTTGGCACATCTAATTGCATTAGGCTCGGACATATCGACGATTCGGTAGTAAACGCTTCAATATCTGGAGGATCCTTCGACAAAATTGAACAAAACATTGATCTAGCTTTTCAAAAAACTAAAAACAAAGATATTGAAAAGGTTGTCATCTGTCTAGGCACAAACGACATAAGTAGAAATAAAAGTGACTCTGATCAAATAAACCTTCTTGTAACAAGCGCTGTCAATCGTGTAACGTCTAGCTTTCCAGAAACACAGATAGGTCTTTGCAATATCATACCGCGTAAAGGCAACGGCGCTCAGTTTCAGAAAATAAATGAAACAACCAAAAGTGTAAATAGTTTCATGAAAAAACTTTGTGTTCGAGAACAATCTGTAGCATTTGTTGATATAAATGATCAATTTTATAAACACGGAGCTGTAATCAGAACATTGTTTGATAAAATGACAGTAGCGGGGTACACGTCAGCACAGAAGGCGCACAAAGAATTAACAGTAAACTTTGTGAGTTTCTAAATAGCCCAATTACAAACTTCACCGTATCAAACACTCCGATTGATCGAAAACGCAACAGAAGTGACAAAACTACTCCAACATCTGCAGACCGGACATCCAAAGTATCCAGGAATAGATCATGATTAAACCCATGTGATAAAACACTCAGACTATTAAATCTGATTTTAATGTTAAAAAACAAATATTTAAAAAAACAAACAAACAAAAACAAACAAAAACACACAAATGTATCACTGTAAATATTATGTTCACTTTTTTAAACATAGTTTTCGTATGTATATTTTATTTAGAAACAATTCGTTTATATGCCTATATGTATATACTGCAAAAAGTGCAAACATTGCTAAGATATACCAAACTGTAATGTTATATATGGAGAAGATGAAAAAGTATCTGTTTATTAGACCTTTTACGGTTTTAAAACGACGCTTAACAATGTTATATGTGGAAAACATGAATAAGTATCTGTTTATAACACCTTACCTGATTTGTTTACACAAAGGTATACACATAAACGATCCGTTAAGTTTATTTTTCCGAATAGACATAATCAGGTTCAAAGCATTCAAGTGAAACATTTAAATGACGAAGGAAAGAAAAAAAACCAAACTATTCGAACTTAATAAGTCTTTGTCAATTGCTTCTATAAACGTAAATGGTTTACGAAACAATAAAAAACGAGATATGATTTTTAATTGGTTAGTTTTAAAAAAGTTTGATATTATTTGTCTTCAAGAAACACATTGTTCCAAATCTGATATTGATAACTGGGGTAATGATTGGAAAAAATTTGGGGGAGGTGAATCAGTTTGGAATTGCGGAACTTCTGATTCAAGGGTGGTGGGATTCCTTTTGCAAAAGAATTTTTCCGAGAATGTAACTTTTATTAATCACGATGAAAACGGAAGATGTCAAATGTGTGACATAAAAAAAGATAATGCTGTATATCATATTATTAATGTATATACACCAAACAACGGTACCGATAGAAAGACTTTTTACGAAAATTTGCGTAACTTACATAAAGTGTATGACGATGATAGCGTTGAACACTACACCGTATTATTAGGAGACTTTAATTGTACTTTAGACAAAAAAATAGACAGAATGCCATCACATCAAAATAATGACGTCGGTACAATTGAATTAAAAAATCTTTTATTGAGATATGAATTAGATGATGTACGGAGATCTCGATTTCCAGATTCAAAACGTTATACGTGTCAGAGAGGAAACTCGAAGTCTCGTATTGATTTTTTTTTCTGCAGCAAATCTTTGAATAGTAAAATATTTAACACTCGTATATCTCATTTCCCATTTAGTGATCACGAAATAGTTACATCAAAAATTAAGATAGATGATATAGAAAGAGGGCCGGGTATGTGGATTGTGAATTTAAATACAATTAAATCTGAACAGTTGTCAAATGCTTTTACAATCTTTTGGGAAGGATGGAAAAAAAGTAAAGACAAATATAATGATATACAAGAATGGTGGGATATTATAAAAAGTAAAATAAAATTTCTAACAATTGATGTTAGTAAAACGCTAAATCGAGTATATAATAACAATCACATTGAAAAAACTTGAAAAACGACTTGAAGCATTAAAATTAGTAGAGGAAAAAACAAGTATCACCAATTCTAGAATAACCGAAATTGAAAGCGAAATTAAGGATATTTATACAAAAACAGAATCTGCGAAAATTAGGGCAAAAATTAAATGGTCAGAAGAAGGTGAAAAATCTACGAAATATTTTTTTAGTTTAGTGAAGAAAAATGGTCAAAACAAGTTATGGAATCGTATAAAAACAAAAACGGGTGAGTATAAACATGATATTGATTCGATATTAAAAGAACAAGTACAATTTTATTCCACACTTTTTACTGCTGAAGGGTGGGACAAACATAGCGGTGAAAAGCTTTACCAATTTATTGAAAATAAGGTAAATTCGAACGACAAGGAGATGCTTGATAGTAATATAAATATGGAAGAATTAGAAAAAGTGCTCAAAGATCTCAAGACTAACAAATCGCCAGGTGAGGATGGCATTATATCTGAATTTTACATTTTGTATTGTGATATAATAAAAAATGATTTTTTCACACTCCTTCAAGAAATATTTGATAAAAATGCCTTAAGTAAATCACAACATAAAGGGGTTCTTACGTTATTACATAAGGGTGGTGAAAGAGAAAATATTAAAAATTGGAGACCTCTTACATTACTTAACACCGATTATAAAATCATAGCAAAACTTCTTGCAATGAGACTGAAAAAAGTCTTTCCGAAAATAATACATCCAGATCAAAAAGGATTTGTTAAAGGAAGAAACATTAGTGATGCTAACAGATTAATTCAAGATATAATAGACTATATTAACAACGAAGACGAAATGGAATAATAATATTTCTTGATCAACAAAAAGCCTTTGATAGAGTTGAATGGGAATGGGTGGATTTTGTATTAGAAAAGTTTAATTTTGGGGGGAAATTTAGACAATGGATCAAAATGTTACTCTATGATGCTATTACTTGTATAAAAACAAATGGACATGTTTCAAAATATTTTTCGATAACACGGTCGGCCAGACAGGGCTGTCCAATAGCACCCCTTATATATATTTTGCAAGCAGAACCAATGGCATGTGCAATACGAGGTAACAAGGAGATTGAAGGGATTCAAATACCTGGTGAGAGGGGTAAAAGTATAGAAACTAAATTATGCATGTTTGCTGATGACACTCAGCTTTTTAACAAAAATGAGAAATCAGTAGAAAAATCTTTTGATGTCCTAACGCTATATGAAAAAGCTTCGGAATCTAAAATTAAATTTGATAAAACCAAAGGTTTACTTATAGGATCTCTTAAAAGGAAAAAAACTAAAATTTAATAAAATTAAATGGATTACAGGTAATGTAAAAACCCTCGGAGTAAATCACGGATATGAAATTGATAATGATGCTATATGGAAAAGTATAATAGAAAAGATTAAAAACTGTGTCCACGTTTGGAAAAGCAGGAAACTTTCATTTAGTGGTAAAACCTTAATTGTAAAAAAATTTATATTGCCCATGTGTAGTTATGAAATTGAAATGCGGGGTATTCAAAAGAAATAAACAGTATCATTTGGAATTTTATATTGGATGGGAAAGTTAACCAAATAGAAAGACAGGTTTGTTGTCTTGATATAACAAAGGGCGGATTGGGCATGATTAGTATCGACTTATTCATAAGAAGTAAGCAAATAAAGTCTCTTTATCGTATTCTTCACGAACCATTAGAAAGCTGGAATGCGATTGGCAAGTATTGGCTTCGACAATTTGACAACAAGTATAATGATCAGTATTTTTTATGTAAATGTTCAAATATTAAAGGACTAAATCTTAAAAATATTCCTGTATTTTATCAGAAAATGATTTATACATGGTCTAATTTTCTAAAAATGGGAGATAATCCCAAAACTAAGAACGAGGTACTTAATATGAGACTATTTGGTAATTCAAAAATTTCATTTCAAAATAAACCATTGTTTTTTTCTTCCTTTCTAAAAAGTAACATAAAATATATCAAAGACATATGGAACGAAGAAACCAAAACATTTTACAGTTGTTGTTCTATATTTGAAAAACTTGTAGATAAAAGAAACTGTATATCGGAATTTTCAAGAGTTAAAAGTTCTATACCAATTGAATTCTTACAAATTTTAAAAATTGATAATGAAATTAATGAAAAAACAAACATAGAATTGAAACTTTCTATTGAAATGGTAATATTAGACAGAAATGGAAAAAAATCAAAACTAAAGAATTAAAACTCAAATATATTCGAGACATGATTATTAAGAATATATATCCAAAATGTCAACTAAAATGGCAAGAATTTTATGACTACGAAATTAATTGGAAAATAGTATGGGGCAATTTGAAAAAAGTTAATGTCACCAATAAAATGAAAGAATTTCAATGGAAATGCATACACAATATCATATATACGGAAAGTAGACTTAAAAAAATGCAATTGTCAAACGGAAAATGTCATATTTGCCAAACTGCTAATAATACTGAAAATCTGCAACATTCATTTTTCGATTGCAATACAACAAAATTAATCATTTGTAAAATCAAAGATATTTTTACATTATGGAATGTTCAATTAGATGATGAAAATTTAAAACATTTTATGCTTTTGGGAGAAAGCAGTGGTCAATCGAACCAAACTATACATGTAAATCTCTTTTTTATTTTGACAAAATGGTCCTTGTGGAAAATAAGAAACAAAATCAAATATGATGGGATAAAAATGTCCTCTACATATATTTTGAATCTTTGGAAATCATACATGATAACACATCTGAAATCTGTACCCTGTTACTTATCGAATAATACAATAGACAAAGAGAAAATAAACACATTAATTAATTTTATACTATAAGTACATACCTCGCAGGAGATAACAGTCACGATATTATGTGGTCTGTTTTTTTATATCTCTTTAATTTATATTGATCCATGGTTTAAAGATTCACTCGATTATGTTATAATGTTATGTGAATCTGGTTTATAGGTGCACTCCTTTGTGTTATAATGTTATATTATTTATAACTAGTATTACATTCTAGAAAGATATTTCTTTTTTCACTCATTGTCATACAAAAGAATATAAGTATTATAACATGTATACTATTTTTTTCTGATAATGCAGTGCACTTTTTCAGCCTTCTGCTTCCCGGACAGTTGGTTTGAATATAAACGGGAATCCACAGTTTGCATCCTGGGCAACTGAGGAAATTGTAAACAGGGAACATTTGGAATAAACAAGTATCAATTTAAAAAAAAGAAAAAAAAGACATTACCATTGAGGCAAATCTCAACCAGAGACCACATGACATAGAAATTAACGACTATATGACATCGGACGTCCTTCTACAATGAGTAAAACCCTTATCACATAATCAGCTACGAAAGGACCTACATGACAAATCAAAAAAAACTCAAACGGGAAACTGATGGCCTGATTTAAGTACAAAACAATGAACGAAATACAAATATGATTTACAATAACAAACGACAACCATTGAATTACAAGCTCATTTTATATCAGAGCCGTGTGTCTTGTTTTAAAATGAATTCTCTTCTTTTGAGAAATATTTATTTTGTCGTCCAATTGTTCACCGCTTACTGCCTGGAGTTTGATTTTATACCTAAACTTTAAGTATCAGTATGTTTTCATTTCATTTTGTTTCGTTTTGTTCCGCTTTTTTTTTCGTTTCGACGTTTACAGGTACCCCTCTTTTCGCCCCTTTTCTATTTTTGATATCTTAATCAAAAATTTAAAAAATCAAACTTTCAAAAAGTGAAATAATCAAAATTTCAAGTTAGGTTTAGTAGTTTTAAAGTTTGATCAACTTTATAAACTATCAAATTTAAAAACGATATTTAGAATTTTAATATTCTAACAAGCAACTCAAATCAAAACATAGAAAACTAAAGACTTAGCAACACGAACCTATCAAATCAGGTAAAACCGATCTCAACATTTGATATGATATTATTTCGCCCTTCTTTTTTTATAGAACATATTATATCAGTTAAATAGGTATAGTTATATAATGGACGGTGTTTATTTTTAGTTAAAGCTGGATCGGGAAATACATATACCAGATGGGGTAAAACATCATGCCCATCAACTGCAGCTCTTGTGTATGAAGGTTGGTGTAATTATCTTTCTAGCTCATGTGATATCACACCCGACATGAGTCTTTTAAATTGAGAATGTTTTTAACGTTACCATTGTATTCTTATTCAAACCTTTGTTCTTCTAACATTACCATTTGATTCTTATTCATATCTTATTTATCCTTCATTACCGCTTGATTTTTATTCATATTATTCATCTATAATTATCGCTTGGTTCTTAACTTGACTTTGTTCATCTAACATTGCAACTTGATTCTCATTTCTATCTTCGTTCATCTAACAATGCGGTTTAATTCTTATTCATAACGTTATAAAAATATTTTGGTTGAATTATGCAAAGGAGTTGGAGCATTTTTTATTTGTTTTAGTGATATTTTTTTCAACTGACAAGCCTATATTTAGGGAATTTTTTTAGAGTTATCTCCTTCCATCTAGTGGTATTATATTTTTACCAATCGTATGTCCAAAAGTCATATAGGTTAATGATCTTAATAGGCTAACATAAGGGTGAAACGCCATAGAAGTTCCACGACGATTATGTAAATATGTCAAAATATACAAGCGTACTAAGGTCTAATATGATATACATGTACATAAAAACAGATCACTTCTTTTAACTCATAGATGTAATGTTTAAATGTTTTGTTTAATTTCCCCGATATCTTTTTTTTTTTTATTAGGATATGCAGCAGGCAATGCTAAAACCGAAAAAGGAGGTGGAGCTAATTTCTTGTGCCTTCCGAAAGACCCCGAATGGCGTAGTTATTCGGACAGTAAAGCATCTTGGATAGGACGTATATTTGGTGTTGAATATCAGATAAAAGACAACTCAGTCTATTCCACCTCGTTCCATGATAAAGAAATGCCATGCTCAGTATGTCTTATAACAGAAAAATCAACGTTTTTAATGGTGCCTGGAAAAGTCACATGTCCTACTGGATGGACCAAAGAGTATACAGGATATTTGATGTCCCAGGCCATCGGGGGTAATCGTCAACCTTCGGAATATATTTGTGTGGATGAGAATTTAGATGCCGTTGACGGTAATAAGGCCGATAACGACCAGGGAAATGTTTACTTGGTTGAAGGTGTGTGTGGAAGTTTAAAGTGCCCACCTTATGTTGGTGGCAGAGAGCTTACCTGTGTCGTCTGCTCGAAGTAAATAAAAAGATCCAAGTACTGATCTCAAGCGGCAGTCTGTCGTATTGCACATATTTAAATCACGTCAGAACTATTGATAAACACATAAAAGTACTTTTTTTTAACATGATTTGATCAAATTAATAAAGACGTATTTTGCAAGTACTCTGATCTAAGCTATTGATACTGTTTATGTTATTTTATTATTCGATACAAGTGTGGACACATATCAATGTGGATAATGTTTGAATGTTTGACGGTGTTTTCTGATAACAAAAAATCTGTTTCCCCCCATAGTGTTCCACAGTGACAGCCATCTTCAATATCAGACCTGTACCAAACACTACAATTTGTAGTGCAAACACTACAATTTGTAGTGTTGGTTTTTTTTTCAATATTTGGGTTTTATGTTCAAGATTATCTTAGAGGAGACACTTTTTGTACACAATGTATGGATTACCAAATGATTCTGTTAAAATTAGATCCACTACTTTGCTTTTGGATAAAAAAAAAAATACTAAAAATTAGTAGAGGAACACATAAGCTGCATTTCTACATTATATGTAATTTTTATATGCAAGATGGTTTATAAGAACCTGTATGTATGTTCTTCTCGTATGGTTCTAATTATGTCCATTGTGGTGGGCATTTCTTACTTCGAACACTGTAGTCAAGGATCATCCCAGTATCATTAGTGAAATATTCCCTTTACATGTTCGACATTGTTTCTTAGATGTCTAATAGTTCAAAGTGGTGATAATACCTAGATGAGCAAGAAAGTACACTTCTGTTGTATCATACATATATATTTTAATTCTTTCTTTAAAATTGTCTTTATCTTAGATTCTCCATGGCCTGATTGAAGTTATATAAACATGATAAAAGACAAATTTACCAGATTGAAAGAATTTTAATAACATGGTATATCCAATTTATTTGTTTATGATTCTTAATTTCTCTAAATAGATTATTACAAATAGTGTAGACTATAAAAAATATGAATAAGGTTTTGCAGAATTATTCTTGTTCAAGGTTTCTGTATGTGGATAGAAATATAAATGAAACTTGTAGGATGCAGTTTTGCTGTGGCCATGGTATAAAAACAAACGATGCTGTAATCCGTTAATTAACATCAACACAAAATTAATGAACCTTAGTGAGCGCGCTCACATACCCCATGCCCCCGCATTGTCAATGGACAAATAAAATAACTCTAAGAAAAAAAATTGAATTATAATTTCCTGTCGATAAGCACATCAAGATAGTATGTCATTATTATCTAAAAAGTTTCATGAAATTCTGTTGTTATGTTTCAGAGGAGTTTTGATGACAAACTGTTGCAGTAGTATATTGGTGCAAATAAGTTCAAAGGGGCGTAACTCCTAGAAAAAAAATTGAATCATAATTTCCTGTCGATATGCACATCTACATAGTAGGTCCTTAATATCAAAAAAGATTTTATAAAATTCTGTTGTGTGGTTTCAGATGAGTTGCGATGACAAACTGTTGCAGCAGTATATTGAGGCAAATAAGTTTAAAGGGGCGTAACTTCTAGAAAAAAAATTGTATCGTAATTTCCTGTCGATATGCACATCTACATAGCATGTCCTTATTATCGACAAAGTTTCATGAAATTCTGTTGTGTGGTTTCAGAGGAGTTGCGATGACAAACTGTTGCAGGAGTATATTGGGGCAAATGAGTTCAAAGGGGCGTAACTCCTAGAAAAAAATTGAATCATAATTTCCTGTCAATATGCACATCTACATAGTATGTCCTTGTTATCTAAAAACTCCTCTGAAAACATACAAAGTCAGAAATATTTGTGATATGACGTATAAATGTAATGTTTTGTACTTCCTAAATTTGTTTTTGAAACAATCTTTTTTCCACAGAAAATGCCAATTTTTGAGAAAATATCCAAATTCGGAGACCGTTATCGATCCGTCTCTTATATGTTTTCGCATGCTCAGTCAACGTACTGCTCGCAGAATTTAACTTTATATATAAATGATATAGGACAATGGTGTAGATTAAAAATTACACCATTTCAGGCCCTTTTGTTGTCCATATAATTAATATTACCAATAATTAAAAAGTTGTGGGTCGAATTCGATACCGATTACAACCAAACGGTGTATTGAGGATTTGCTATAAACACGGGTAATAATCACACCTGAACTTCGTCATTATACAGGGAATAACTGTGCACCTTATAATCAGTGTGACTTTACCAAATGACAATTCGAATTCTAAAAATCCAGGCTAAAAGTAAGGGGTAGGTTCTTTAATTCAGTTAAGGACCTGCGATGTCGCGGGTATGTTCTAGATTACCTTATGTGTTTCGTCCATATTTATGAATGAATAACCAGTTGCACTCAGGACTCTTCAGTAGATAGTGCAAAATGGTTAAAAAGGTGACAAAACCACCTAGCATCATATTCCAGGTAGCAATGTTTGGTATATTTCAATGTACTTTTTTTTATTTGGCTATCTGGATGCAAAGTATTTGTTTCAAATGCATCTAAAATAATTAATCTATCTTAAACTATTCATGCTCAGTGGATGCTGCTTCAATAATTCCTAGTGATGACAATTTCAACGATCTTACCTTAGTTGTTTATATCAGAAAGAATACATTAGCATAACAATGAACTGAGCTTAATGCAACGCACTTTAATAATACACTTAGACAGAGAGCTCAATCCAGTGATATACTTCTTGAACACCAAAAACAAACATGCCAAACTGCACGGATCGAAGGTCCTGAAAATAGACATGTAAATTAATTAAATGATATGTAAATAAAATGTCTATGTACATGTTTATAAAACTCAAATACAAATATATAAAAATACACAAATTTCTGATAAAAATAGTTAGTAAAAAACAAGTAGATGTCACTACATGCACAAATAAATACATCCTGAGTGACTTTCTCTTGAAATAAGAACAAACTTCCACCTTATCTTGGTAAACAGGTGAAGAAAAAAACCATTCAAAACTAAAAAGTTTTCAGTGTCTATTACCATCACCACTGAATCGATACATTTGTATTAGTACATGTACATGTATTTGCATTAGTGTAAAAATGTGCTAAAAAGTAGTAACGTTTTTACTAAAATAAATGTATAATTTACGCTTGTGTATGGCTGTATTTAATTGTTTCGCGCCTACATCAATATTCATTATTATTAAAAAAATAAAATAGCCTTTCAACATGGTCAAGACGTCATAATTATTTGGCTTAGATGACAATTTGATAATTTGGGGGCCAGAAGTAATATTTTCCAAATTAAATATTCATTTTCAGATGTTATACTTATTTTATTCAGTCATGTCAGTGGACATGTGGATATGATATTCAATTTCTTAATCATCCTCTCAAAATTCTTCGTCATCCGTAGGCATCAATCCTTACGCCTCGTTCCGCTAACCTGAATTGTTAAAACCTGAATATTTAGTTTCAATAATTTCTTCTAGCAGTGAATTTTTTCATCTAGAGCTAATATTGAATGAAGGTGTGGTAAATATTAATGAAACCACAAACGGCAAATCCAAACTAAGTTCCCTGAAGTCGCAAACAACTTTCATACTTCAGTACTTTGATTCTATATGTTCTTGTCTATACCTTGCAAGAAAAGGTTTCTCTATTATTAGTTATCAAGATAATAGCCAATAAAAAACAAAACTCTGTAAAACCAAAATGGCCCAAAAAGTACCTTTACTATACAGTATATTCAGACACATTGCACTATTTGTTTTTTTTAAAATCTATTATGTTTCAAGGATAAACGCAAAATATTAAAAGCCGCTGCCGTAAATCTTCACTTTGAAAAATTCAAAACACAACTCTCTATCTGTAGGTTCATTTTGACGCCAATTAATTTAATTAGATTACAGATATTGTGTGTTTTTCTTACGCCGACCTGAAAACACTCAATTCAAGACCATTGGGATTCTCTAGTTTTGTCGGATTGATACACAAAAATTTGAAGGCTGTATCAGAGGAGTAGGTCCGGTAAGGACCGATTTTGGCCACAAATTTCAGGTTCATCTGACGAAAGATGTTGAACACTTTTTAAACACTTACGTGTCTATTTCATTTGATTCAATTAGTTTATGTGAAAAAGTTTAACTAATTTAGTCATTAAAAACGATCCGATTCAAGCTCAAATATGAAAAATCTACCAAATATACTGAAAAATGTCACTTTTCAGATGGTTTTTGTCTAAAATGAAAGTGGCCGCATCCGTGTTCATCCTCAACCTTTATATATGTTATGTATTATCATCAAATACAACTTACATGTCAATATTAAGGATGAACACGAATGCGGCCACTTTCGTTTTACACGGAAACCGTCTAAAATTTAACTAAAATGCTAGAATTGAGAAGATTTCAGTAATTTGAACACTTAAGTGTCTATTTCATTTGATTCCAGAAGAGGCCAAACTGACACAGAAATTAACAACTATTAAGTCACCGTACGGCCTTCAACAATGAGCAAAGCCCATACCTCAAGTCAGCTTTAAAAGGCTCCGAAATGGCAATGTAACCACTTGACCACCGAGCGCCCATCCCTTTCACCCGAAATGGATTCAAGGAGATATGGAATAAACCTGAACTCGGTGCATTACATTTACGTGCAGCTTTTTATTATGTTTTTGTGCATATATTTCACAGTTTTAACTATAGATGATTATGGGTGGATTCTTGACGTCCAGCGGCAAATTGATATGCATATTCGTACAAGAACATGTTAATATGATATGAATATTAACCCTGCTTTGTACTAGACCGACAACCTGAGCCGGATTTTTAACATGCTAGTTCAACAGTTCAAGAGGTAACATTCCGAAGGAAGACATGTCACCTTACCAGGACACATTATTCTGATTCCAAGCCGACCAGCTTTTGCTCTTAATCTGCTTAGCAGGTAAGCAGCATGCAAATATGAATTTTAAAGTCTTTGGTTTGACCCGGCCGGGTTCGAACCCACGACCTCCCTCACCCAAGGCGAACATGCTACAACGCAAGCACCACCACTAGACATGCAGTAACCCGCAATATAAAAGGTTTCGTGGAAAGCCGCTCATATACAAGTATTCACCTCTAGACTCAATTAAACAGGACCATTGTTTTTTTTGGGGGGATTGGAGGCAATTTATTTTTTAATTGTTTGATTCTAAATTTCTTGAAAGAGATTTTATCTATTTCAGAAGGGAAGCAAAATAGTTTGTTTCCATGTAAAATGAGGGGAAAATAAAACAATGATGAAATTAAATGATGAAATTAAAAGAAATAAATAAACCATGTTATTTTTTTATTAATGTCAAACAAGGAAATACACGTGATCCTTCCCACACTAGAGTCGGTGTCTAACACATTTGATTAATATATAATGTACAGATCATCTGTTTAAGCTTTGGATACAAGGATCTGACAACACTTTATTTTACTTTCTGTCCTTGTATATATAACATCAGCCAATTAAAGGAGTAGGTCCAGTAAGTCCCCTTTTTGCCCCCAAAATATAGCAGTTTTACTAAATTATTAAAATGTAAACTTTAAGTTATTTATTGAACAGTAAAATGCTTCTGCTACACAAATATGTGCTGTTTTTGACAATACAATGCACATATATCGGGTACTAGCACCATTAAGTCATGCTAAATTACTAAAATCTTCTCAATTCTAGCATTTTAGTTAAATTTTAGACGGTTTCCGTGTAAATCGAAAGTGGCCGCATTCGTGTTCATTCTTAATATTAACATGTAAGTTGTATTTGATCTTGAACACACAATCTCTGTAATCAAATCAGATTAATTGGCGTCAAAATGAACCTACAGATAGAGAGTTGTGTTTTGAATTTTTCAAAGTGAAGATTTTCGGCAGCGGCTTTTAATATTTTGCGTTTATCCTTGAAACATAATAGATTTTAAAAAAAATAGTGCAATGTGTCTGAATATACTGTATAGTAAAGGTACTTTTTGGGCAATTTTGGCTTTTCAGAGTTTTGTTTTTTATTGGCTATTATCTTGATAACTAATAATAGAGAAACCTTTTCTTGCAAGGTATAGACAAGAACATATAGAATCAAAGTACTGAAGTATGAAAGTTGTTTGCGACTTCAGGGAACTTAGTTTGGATTTGCCGTTTGTGGTTTCATTAATATTTACCACACCTTCATTCAATATTAGCTTCAGATGAAAAATTCACTGCTAGAAGAAATTGTTGAAACTAAATATTCAGGTTTTAACAATTCAGGTTAGCGGAACGAGGCGTAAGGATTGATGCCTACGAATGACGAAGAATTT
This sequence comes from Mytilus galloprovincialis, assembly GCF_965363235.1. Taxonomy (NCBI): domain Eukaryota; kingdom Metazoa; phylum Mollusca; class Bivalvia; order Mytilida; family Mytilidae; genus Mytilus; species Mytilus galloprovincialis. The sequence continues at coordinate 10,830,572 of NC_134850.1, read as the reverse complement.
TGAGAGGATGATTTAGAAAATGAATATCATATCCACATGTCCACTGACATGACTGAATAAAATAAGTATAACATCTGAAAATGAATATTTAATTTGGAAAATATTACTTCTGGCCCCCAAATTATCAAATTGTCATCTAAGCCAAATAATTATGACGTCTTGACCATGTTGAAAGGCTATTTTATTTTTTTTAATAATAATGAATATTGATGTATGCGCGAAACAATTAAATACAGCCATACACAAGCGTAAATTATACATTTATTTTAGTAAAAACGTTACTACTTTTTAGCACATTTTTACACTAATGCAAATACATGTACATGTACAAATGTATCGATTCAGTGGTGATGGTAATAGACACTGAAAACTTTTTAGTTTTGAATGTTTTTTTCTTCACCTGTTTACCAAGATAAGGTGGAAGTTTGTTCTTATTTCAAGAGAAAGGCACTCAGGATGTATTTATTTGTGCATGTAGTGACATCTACTATTTTTATCAGAAATTTGTGTATTTTATATATTTGTATTTGAGTTTTATATACATGTACATAGACATTTTATTTACATATCATTTAATTAATTTACATGTCTATTTTCAGGACCTTCGATCCGTGCAGTTATGCATGTTTGTTTTTGGTGTTCAAGAAGTATATCACTGGATTGAGCTCTCTGTCTAAGTGTATTATTAAAGTTTTGCATTAAGCTCAGTTCATTGTTATGCTAATGCATTCTTTCTGATATAAACAACTAAGGTAAGATCGTTGAAATTGTCATCACCAGGAATTATTGAAGCAGCATCCACTGAGCATGAATAGTTTAAGATAGATTAAATTATTTTAGATGCATTTGAAACAAATACTTTGCATCCAGATAGCCAAATAAAAAAAAGTACATTGAAATATACCAAACATTGCTACCTGGAATATGATGCTAAGTGGTTTTGTCACCTTTTTAACCATTTGCACTATCTACTGAAGAGTCCTGAGTGCAACTGGTTATTCATTCATAAATATGGACGAAACACATAAGGCAATCTAGAACATACCCGCGACATATCAGGTCCTTAACTGAATTAAATAACCTACCCTTTAGTTTTAGCCTGGATTTTTAGAATTCGAATTGTCATTTGGTAAAGTCACACTGAATATAAGGTGCACAGTTATTCCCTGTATAATGACGAAGTTCAGGTGTGATTGTTACCCGTGTTTATAGCAAATCCTCAATACACCGTTTGGTTGTGCGCCTGACAGAGGTGGAATGTACAGATTATGTAACAGGGATCAGGTAATTTTGTGAAATATACTATTGGAATCGGTATCGGATTCGACCCACAACTTTTTAATTATTGGTAATATTAATTATATGGAAAACAAAAGGGCCTGAAATGGTGTAATTTTTAATTTACACCATTGTCTTATATCATTTATATATAAAGTTAAATTCTGCGGACAGTACGTCGACTGAGCATGCGAAAGCATATAAGACACGGATCGATAAAGGTCTCCGAATTTGGATATTTTCTAAAAAATTGGCATTTTCTGTGGAAAAAGGATTGTTTCAAAAACAAATTTAGGAAGTACAAAACATTACATTTATACGTCATATCACAAATATTTCTGACTTTGTATGTTTTCAGAGGAGTTTTTAGATAACAAGGACATACTATGTAGATGTGCATATTGACAGGAAATTATGATTCAATTTTTTTTCTAGGAGTTACGCCCCTTTGAACTTATTTGCCCCAATATACTCCTGCAACAGTTTGTCATCGCAACTCCTCTGAAACCACACAACAGAATTTCATGAAACTTTGTCGATAATAAGGACATGCTATGTAGATGTGCATATCGACAGGAAATTACGATACAAATTTTTTTCTAGAAGTTACGCCCCTTTAAACTTATTTGCCTCAATATACTACTGCAACAGTTTGTCATCGCAACTTCTCTGAAACCACACAACAGAATTTCATAAAATCTTTTTAGATATTAAGGACATACTATGTAGATGTGCATATCGACAGGAATTTATGATTCAATTTTTTTTCTAGGAGTTACGCCCCTTTGAACTTATTTGCACCAATATACTACTGCAACAGTTTGTCATCTCAACTCCTCTGAAATCACATAACAGAATTTCATGAAACTTTGTAGATAATAAGGACATACTATGTAGATGTGCATATCGACAGGGAATTATGGTTCCAATTTTTTTCTAGGAGTTATTCCCCTTTGAACTTATTTGCCTCAATATACTAATGCAACAGTTTGTCATCAAAACTCCTCTGAAACATAACAACAGAATTTCATGAAACTTTTTAGATACTAATGACATACTATGTTGATGTGCTTATCGACAGGAAATTATGATTCAATTTTTTTTCTTAGAGTTATTTTATTTGTCCAGTGACAATGTGGGGACGTGGGGTATGTGACCGCGCTCACTAAGGTTCTTTAATTTGTGTTGATGTTAATTAACGGATTACAGCAGCGTTTGTTTTATACCATGGCCACAACGAAACTGCATCCTACAAGTTTCATTTATATTTCTATCCACATAACAAAAACCTTGAAACAAGAATAATTCTGCAAAACCTTATTCATATTTTTTATAGTCTACACTATTTGTAATAAACTATTTAGAGAAAATAAGAATCATAAACAAATAAATTGGATATACCATGTTATTAAAATTATTTCAATCTGGTAAATTTGTCTTTTATCATGTTTATATAACTTCAATCAGGCCATGGAGAATCTAAGATAAAGACAATTTCAAAGAAAGAATTAAAATATATATGTATGATACAACAGAAGTGTACTTTCTTGCTCATCTAGCCCCATGTGCATGCCAGGTATTATCATCACTTTGAACTGTTAGACATCTAAGAAACAATGTCGAACATGTAAAGGGAATCTTTCACTAATGATACTGGGATGATCCTTGACTACAGTGTTCCAAGTAAGAAATGCCCACCACAATGGACATAATTAGAACCATACGAGAAGAACATACATACAGGTTCTTATAAACCATCTTGCATATCAAAATTACATATAATGTAGAAATGCAGCTTATGTGTTCCTCTACTAATTTTTAGTATTTTTTTTTTATCCAAAAGCAAATTAGTGGATCTCATTTTAACAGAATCATTTGGTAATCCATATATTGTGTACAAAAAGTGTCTCCTCCAAAATAATCTTGAAGATAAAACCCAAATATTGAAAAAAAAGCAACACTACAAATTGTAGTGTTTGGTACTGGTCTGATATTGAAGATGGCTGTCACTGTGGAACACTATGGGGGAAAAACAGATTTTTTGTTATCAGAAAACACCGTCAAACATTCAAACATTATCCACATTGATCTGTGTCTACACTTGTATCGAATAATAAAATAACATAAACAGTATCAAAAGCTTAGATCAGAGTACTTGCAAAATACATCTTTATTAATTTGATCAAATCATGTTAAAAAAAAGTACTTTTATGTGTTTATCAATAGTTCTGACGTGATTTAAATATGTGCAATACGATGGACTACCGCTTGAGATCAGTACTTGGATCTTTTTATTTACTTCGAGCAGACGACACAGGTAAGCTCTCTGTCACCAACATAAGGTGGGCACTTTAAACTTCCATACACACCTTCAACCAAGTAAACATTTCCCTGGTCGTTATCGGCCTTATTACCGTCAACGGCATCTAAATTCTCATTCACACAAATATATTCCGAAGGTTGACGATTACCCCCGATGGCCTGGGACATCAAATATCCTGTATACTCTTTGGTCCATCCAGTAGGACATGAGACTTTTCCAGGCACCATTAAAGAAGTTGATTTTTCTGTTATAAGACATACTGAGCATGGCATTTCTTTATCATGGAACGAGGTGGAATAGACTGAGTTGTCTTTTATCTGATATTCAACACCAAATATACGTCCTATCCAAGATGCTTTACTATCCGAATAACTACACCATTCGGGGTCTTTCGGAAGGCACAAAAAATTAGCTCTACCTCCTTTGTCGTTTTTAGCATTGCCTGCTGCATACCCTAATACAAAAAAATAGATATCGGGGAAATCAAACAAAACATTTAAACATTACATTATGAGTTAAAAGAAGTGATCTGTTTTTATGTATATCATATTAGACCTTAGTACGCTTGACGAATCATACGTAAAGCTCGTTTTCGGGATTCTTTATTTTGACATATTTACATAATCGTTGTGGAACTTTTATGGCGTTTCAACCATATGTTAGCCTATTAAGATCATTACCCTGTGTGACTTTTGGACGTACGATTGGCTAAAATATAATAACACTAGATGGAAGGAGATAACTCTAGAAAATTCCCTAAATATAGGCTTGTCAGTTGAAAAAAATATCACTAAAACAAATACAAAATGCTCCAACTCCTTTGCATAATTCAACCAAAATATTTTTATAACGTATATATATGAATAAGAATTAAACCGCATTGTTAGATGAACGAAGATAGAAATGAGAATCAAGTTGCAATGTTAGATGAACAAAGTCAAGTTAAGAACCAAGCGATAATTATAGATGAATAATATGAATAAAAATCAAGCGGTAATGAAGGATAAATAAGATATGAATAAGAATCAAATGGTAATGTTAGAAGAACAAAGGTTTGAATAAGAATACAATGGTAACGTTAAAATCATTCTCAATTTTAAAGACTCATGTCGGGTGTGATATCACATGAGCTATACAGATAATTATACCAACCTTCATACACAAGAGCTGCAGTTGATGGGCATGATGTTTTACCCCATCTGGTGTATGTATTTCCCGATCCAGCTTTAACTAAAAATAAACACCGGCCATTATATAGAAGAAAAAAAAAAACATATTTAACTGATATAATATGTTCTATAAAAAAAGGGCGAAATAATATCATATCAAATGTTGAGATCGGTTTTACCTGATGTGATAGGTTCGTGTTGCTAAGTCTTTAGTTTTCTATGTTTTGATTTGAGTTGCTTGTTAGAATATTAAAATTCTAAATATCGTTTTTAAATTTGATAGTTTAGAAAGTTTATCAAACTTTAAAGAAGAGATTTCATTTTAAAACAAGACGCACAGCTCTGATATTAAATGAGCTTGTAATTCAATAGTTGTCGTTTGTTATTGTAAATCATATTTGTATTTCGTTCATTGTTTTGTACTTAAATCAGGCCATAAGTTTCCCGTTTGAGTTTTTTTTGGATTTGTCATGTAGGGCCTTTCATAGCTGATTATGCGATAAGGGTTTTACTCATTGTGGAATGCCGTCCGATGTCATATAGTCGTTAATTTCTATGTCATTTGGTCTCTGGTTGAGATTTGCCTCATTGGTAATGATACCACGTCTTCTTATTTGTATAAGCACATCGGCCCTATTGTACTTCAACATATTGAAAGATAAAACTTGAAGTATCGGCAAATTTACACTAATTGCAGACAGACAGATAAGAAAGTGTACACACGTTAAAACTGGTCGCTGTCAAGATGAGCAAAAACAATTCTGCACTTCTGAATAGACGCAAAAATATGGTAAATTTCTTTATTTCGCATATAGCAATCTAAATCCGGAAAATAATAATTTGGTTTAACCTAAAACTTATTTCAGCATGTTGATGCCATGGATCAAGAGGAACATTTTACAAAAACACGGTTAAGTTATGGCTTTTCGTTCAAAAGTATTGTTACTTTTTTAAAAGTCCTTATTTATGAAATTTCAGGGATTTTCTTTTAAATATGCAAATTTCGAACAAAATTATCTCAAAAAGAAAGTCATGGAGGTACCTTTTTCTTTGCATATTTTAAAAGTACACATTAAAATTTACATTTTACTAAAATTTCAAGAAAAAAATCACCGAGGGATCTATACAGTTACAGGGGAGATAATGACGTTGCTAACGTAAAATGTTATTTTTAGCGACGCCAAACTGTGACATATCGGGAAAAGATGCATGTGTCTACTGATTTTTATCGTTTAGACTGATTTAACTTGAAAACGAGTTCATGAACCCCTCTTTTTTAAAATGACATTAGGTTTGTTTACGTATGAAAATAATTTGTACCAATTTTTATAAAAAAAAGTCACCGATGAAATTTTTTAATACAAATTTAGAGCATATATATACTTATGTAAAGAAGGTTTTCCTAATGTTTTTACCAAAATCCGCTTTATATCGTTTTATTGTATATTCTAATCTTAAATGCATTAAATTTTTTACTTTAAGAGCAATACAGTCTTACCTCTTGCTTTCAATGCTTTGTTTTCTCTTTCCAGGCCATCAATTCTCGTTTGAAGGCCATCAATTCTCGGTTGAAGGACATCAATTCTCCCAATTTCTCGTTTGAATTCTGGAAACAAATCGAGAACAGATTCTGTCGCCTGGCATATAAATAACGTTAGTATCTAGAATCTATACTTGAAGACCATTGATTTTTATTCGTGAAGATGATACGGAATATTAATAAACAAGTTTTTGGTATCTTCCGATTATTTGTTTTTTAGAATAGGGACGAGGCTCATCAACTTTCTTCCACATGTATGTATATGTCCTCAATACGTAACCCGTAGTTCAGTGGCTCTCGTTGTTTCGTGTCTTTTAATATGTTCTTAGTAAATTGTATGGTACTTATATCATAATTAGATTGTTAGTTTTTTCCTATGAATTGATTCACATTTTGCATGTCGGTGCCATTTAAAACTGACAAAAAAATTAAACAACACGTGAAGAATTGTTTACCTCCAAAACGCTGATAACCAATGTTACATATTCAGATCATTGGAATCGCATGAGCTCAAAGAGTAGCGAAAGGTAAAAGAACAAAAACTCCGAGGAAAATTCAAAATGAAAAATGTCCAAATCAAATGACAAAATTAAAGCTCAAACACATCAAATGAATGGATATCAACTGTCATATTTCTGACTTGGTACAGGCATTTTCTTAGGTAGAAAAAGATGGATTAAAAACCTGGTTTATACGATACTGGGTGCCGCAACCTGCTATGAGTGTAATCTAAACGGGATTCAGTATTCAGTATTATTTTTGTTATATATATATCGAATTACAAAGCTATGTTAAAATGGTAGCTTTGATTTGTTTTCTTCTCTTTGGTCAAATTGTTGTCTCTTTGACGCATTCTTCATTTCTATTCTAAGTTTCACTTTTAATTCGGCCCATTAAACTAGTTTACAAAAAGAATTTGGTTGTTTAGGCAATTTTAAAAGGTATATTTCCCTTTGAAAACCTTGAGTTGCACCTTAAATTAAAACATCATTTATTTAAAAATAAAATTCTTAAATTGAGCAATGTCGTCTGAGGCAAACAAAATAACAAACAAAAACTTTCAGATACTTTCCATTTTTTATTTAAATGATGCCATAATGACATGTTTGTGTCACATTACATAACTTTTTGATCCATTTTTTTCTTTAAATGTCCTGTACCAAGGCATAGTCCAGTCAGAGAATGGCCATTGTTATATTATAGTTTGTTTCTGTGTGTGTTACATTATAATGTTGTGTTTCTGTTGTGTCGTAGTTCTCCTCTTATATTTAATGTGTTTCTCTCAGTTTTAGTTTGTAATCCGGATTTTTTTTTCTCAATCGATTTACGAATTTCGAACAGCGGTATACTACTGTTGCCTTTATTTGATAAATGAATTGATAATTCACTTGGAAATTCAACATCTACCCCTATGACACTTACACAGGAAGAAATTCCGTGATAATCTTAGAATGGCAACAACAGCTAGATAAAGAACATGATCTTTTCTCGCTATTGGATACCTAAAAAACATAAATATGTTTATATTGCTGGTTATTCTAAGTGCTCCAAGAAACCTCTTACTGAATTTTAAACATCAATGTTATGAATAATCAAAATAGTGCTTCGAAATTACTGAAAAAAACTAGCTATTCTAAGAGTTGGTGTGAATCCGATGTAGATACTTAAAGATTCAAAGATCTTTTGGTGTTCATATATCTTTCATATTAGATTATTTCATATTGACATAGTATGTGACCTAACTAAGCAGACTTATCACCGGTTCGTACTTACATGTACATGAGCAACACGACAGCTGCCACATGCAGAGCAGGAATTGCTTACCCTGCCGGTTGTTTGTTTGTTAGTCTTTTCTGTTTTAGCCATGGTGTGGTCAGTTTCTTTTCCACTTCTGAGTTTGAATATCTCTTTGGTATCTTTCGCCTATTTTACATATTTTTTATCTAATGTTTAAGAAACGTCCTAAATGTCACTAAAGTACTCTAAATGTGCAATCAGGCTATACTGACAAAACAAATAGTAAATTGCATGAACTGTATCTAGACATTTACTGTTTAAAGCAATAACCACGAGAAAAACCGTCAATATCACTCGTATCAAATTTAAGAATGAAATGTCATGCACCAAAAAGTGAAGACATGGGCTAAACAGAGAAACAAACAGATTCAACGATCAAAGTGATACATTTTACAAAGCGAAAGACAGGCAAAAGATAACGAAGGGGCATCTAAACTCATAAGTAAATTTGATCCAGTAATATATAGTTATATTCAGCCAGGTTATAAGAATTTAACAATAATGTTAGCCATGTTCAAGTCTAAATTAACTCGGTGGTTCACAATCTAGAAAAATTTTTGAAACTGGTGTTTCGAACGAGGATAGACAAATAAGCATCCGAATTCTACTGTCAATGCTGAATGAATGCGTTTACATAAATCTATTTTTCAGCGAAATAAATAAAGGTTGATTTAAAAAAAAAAATTGTACATCAGGAAATTAAAACACAAAACAAGTGCATCCTTCAGTGGCGTAGCTTGCCTTCTGTTTATACCGAGGCAGGGGGTCAGGGGGCGCAGCCCCCCTGAAGCTATAGAAGTTTTTACAATTTGAACAAGGAAAAATCGTTAAAAATAGTTGCAGGTTGCTGTTCAATGTTATTTCATCATAATAATGTTAATTATATGCCTTACTATCTATACTCAAAGCTATAAAAATAACAAAATACGTGAAGGTATCACATTAGACAACCAATGAAAAGTCAGTTTCCTGACTTGCTAGCAGTTAAGTATTAAGGTTTATTTATAATAAGTTTTGTGATGATCATTTATTTGGTCGTAGGTCACGAATCAACGAATTATAGATTATCACCACAAAATGACAGCTGGATTGAACAAATGAATTTCAGGATAAACTAGGAGAAAAACATATGCTACATGTAAAGTGTAGCACGGTACTTGTTTTAGTGGTGTATCCATTCGAAGGTCTTGGAATTACATATTGAATGGTTTTGAACTCTTTTTTTTTTCATTCACGATGAACATGACAACCGGCGAATAACGATCAATAACTAACATTTACTTTATTCTGAAGCCTTCATTATAAATGAACAGTATGTGGTTGATTTTTTAATATATAAACTGACATTATGTATTAACTAACAGACATATTTCTCTGGAATTAGTGATTCCTTTAAATATTTTAAATTCCCTGCTTGTGAAAACGTACTATGAATTTAAAATAGCGAGAATAAAACTTGAGTACCAGAACATATAAAAAATGTGGTGCACACTGTTCAATAACCCGCTATGCGCGTTATTCAGTGTGCACCAAATTTTTTATGTTATTTCTTCATAGACAGAAAAAATATTACAGTCATTCCTTAAATAAATTATTTTCTGTGCGCTATAATATATAAATGCATATTTTGTTTTGTTTGGTACCAAAGTCACTGAACATAGTCGCAGGGGAACATGTCAACGGTTATAAATGAGGGTTTGAATGCTTAGAATGGGATTTTCAAATATTTATTTTCTAATCATTGTCGCCCATAATTTGATTTTCCTTTATTTTATAATTTAGCACCATTTTAAATTCATATTCTTTTACATTGAAATTAATTTTGAGGGCCGATTTTCAGATCTAAAACCCCACCAGGCCCTCATATACTAGAAATTATTCTTACACAAAATTAACTAATTTACCTAATTCAATGGTAACGTTATTTGATCGGGTGACTCGTGAGCTGCATCCTTATCTATTCTACTCACTGTTTTCGCTTGCAATGGGGTAGGACAAAATAAATCTGTTGTCGATTTCCTTTTACGTTGACAAACTTGAATTACAAAAAACTACCGTAAAGGGTATTTCCAAGTAGAGGAGGGAAAATTTATTTAAATGTTCCCATAAGCCTTGAATAATTCGTAAAGGGTACGAATCAATAACCGTGCCAACAAGACATAACGAGTTGCTACATTATTGTTTAGTAACCAGTTTGCTGCAATAATCATTTAAAAGAAAATACAGTGAAGGAAAATATTTTTTTTTACCGAGGCATCCTCAACGTCAGCTACGCCCCTGTCCTTGATAAACAACAGCTGTTGTCATTAAGATTTATATCTACGGATGCATCTGTTGATGGGCTGAGGGTTTCCGTCCTTAAAGGTCAACAAAAACAATGAGTCTTTGTTACAGATATATCTTTAATGTCATATTTAGTATTGATATCATGTTCTGCATCCTGCGGTAAACGTGACTTTATCTTTCGGATGTAATACAACGCTTGTTTCCATAAACCCTTAGCAATATTAATCAATATTCACTTTTTAAGGTTATCTATAACAAGTCGTCAATCGAAGCTAGTTTGCAATTCTAGCTACGCCAAGCTACAATAACGGAAAGTCGGGATGGGTTTTACCAAACAAACAGAGAATGATGACTGTGTATGCCAAATCTAAAGAGAAGAATAAGACCCAAACATGATGAATAAACAGTAAAAGGGTTCTGGATATAAAGAATAAGGATTAATTGGTAACACATATAAAGAATACTAGGACACACCCGTGATATCGCGGGTCCGTGACTGAATTAAAGTATATAACTATGCGCAAGCCTTATTTTAGTATTAGTACTGTCATCTGATAAAGTCATGCCGATTATAAGATACACAATTTTCTCTGCTTGCAAATCGTTCTGTTTGAACCCGTCGAACTGGAACTTATCAATTATTGGTAATATTAAATATTTGGAAAACAAAAGGTCCTGGAATGGAGTATTTTTTAATCAACAGCATTGTCCTATATTAGTTATAAATAAAGTTGAATTCTTTGATTCGCTGTTTTACGTCATGCCCGCTAACAAATTGAAACTTATTTTTAGTCCAGATTGTTCGTATTCGTATTGTTATCTTAGAAAGTCTTACGGATTAAAATACTACAATAGGTAACAATTTGACAATTTAGTAGTGTCAACCCTGTGATTATGACCCGTGTATATAGCATATTAATCCTGAATACACCGTTTGATGGTGCGCCTGTCAGATGCGGAACGTACAGATAAGGTAATAGGTAACAGGGGATTATACTATTGGTATCGGTATCGGACTCGACCCGGAACTTCCTAATTATTGGCAATATTAATTACCTGGAAAACAAAAGGGCCTGGATTGGTGTAATTTTTACTCTACACCTTTGTACTATATGTTGTATATAAAGTTGAATTCTTTGATTCGTCGTTTTTACGTGATGACGGCTGACAAATTGGACCTCGTAATTTTAGTATTATAGATATCTTACAAAGAATAGTATAATCCATTTTTACAACGGATGACCCTATGGCTGTTCAGGGTATTGTTATCGACTAGATTTCCACTACTTAATATACGTTTCGGATTTTTAACCGATCTATAAACATGACGAATACGTAGACATCATCAAATGCAAACTAACATTCCTTATCGCTTGTCATAAATTCATTTCTTCAACGAATACTCATCAAATACTTTTTATAGAAGATAAATTAATAATATTAAAATGTTTTGTTATATGTATATACATCTACGTAAAAAATCATGTTTGTCTTTTTATTTTTAGTCATGGCGTTGTCAGTTTACATTCAATCTATGCGTTTCACTGTCCCTCTTTTACTTGAAAACATATTTTGAGGTAATTTCCAGGAACAATCGACAGTTTTCTGTTAAGATCTCGAGATCCCCATAATTATTTCGTTGGGGTGGGGGTCAGGAGTGGAGCCCCGGCTTAACAAGGATTTTATATTTTTTGAAGGACATTTGATATCGTTTTGACCCTGTTGATAGATTAAAATAGCGGAGGCTGGAATGCGCTGTCAAGTTTGTTTTTGATTTATAAGCTATAGAATATTTTGTTATCTGCAAACAAAATAAGACAAAATTAGACCAATATCGTATAAAAATCAAATACAATCTTGTTTTTAAATGTATCTACCAATTGCAAATATAGATATGAATAATTGTCATGTGTATTAGTTAATATGCAAATACGGAGGTTCTGTTTTTTTTTATTAGGTAATTTTTCTCTGTTTTTTTTTTAATACGGACCAATTATTCCCTATTCTCTTTGTTTCAGCACCCCATAATTTTAATCTTAAAATGTTTGGAAAGCTTTCTCTTTAATTTCTTTTTTTTAACTAATCATTCTGTTTGGTTTTTTCATTTTTCTCTGTTATGTAAACCCCATCGGGACCCTCATAAATGACATTAACAGGAAGTTGCAGAAGCCATATAAAACCTGATACCTACTAAAAAGCCGCTTGAAAGCGCACATTTGTAAAAATAGTACAGGAAAAATGAAGGTTCAATTTTTAATATTTTTTCTTGTAGCTGTTAGATGTCAGGCGACAGAATCTGTCCTCGATTTGTTTCCAGAATTCAAACAAGCAATTGGTGGCCTTCAAACGAGAATTGATGGCCTTCAAACGAGAATTGATGGCCTGGTAAGAGAGAATAAAGTATTGAAAGCAGAGGTTGATAGACTTGGTAAGATATGTATTCCTCTTAAAGTAAATCATTTAAAATATTTAAGATACAAATAAACAAATTAAACGATTATTAATTTATGAATGTATGTTACAAATATTAGTTCAATTCAATTCCTTTTTGCGTTTAAAATTCAATTTTCTAGACTTCAGTCTTGTTTACTTTAGATTATGGACGTTGACATTTCAAGAGACCAGTAAATGTGTAAATATGCCAATATAAGAGTTTGATATTACATATTAGGCGCAGACGCATGGATACATTAACTAATTGTTTGCTCCGCGTATCGTCCATCTTATATATGACCAGGTAAACTCATATTTTGACAATAAATCTCACGTTTAACGTAGGCAAAGTTTCGAATAAAAACGGTTATCTTTTTTTATGCAATACAAACAAATCGGTCCGATTCAGGTTTTAAAATAATTTCAATGTAAAACGTCATAAAACGAACGTGTACTATTGTTTGTCTGTTTGTCTTTTTTCATTTTCATTTTCGGCCATAGCGTTGCCAGTTCATTTTCGATTTATGAATTTGACTGTCCCTTTGGAATCGTTCGTCCGTCTTTGATTATGAAATAATTCTCTGTAAAAACTAAAGGGTCTGTGTCGCTCACCTTGGTATAATGTGGATATTAAACAAAGGAAGCAGATGGATTAATGACAAAATTGTTTTTGGTGATGGTGATGTGTTTTGTTCATCTTACTTTACTGAACATTCTTGTTGCTTACAATTGTCTCTATCTATAATGAACTTGGCCCAGTAGTTTCATTGGAAAATGTTAGTAAAAATTTAAAAATTTTATGAAAATTGTTGGAAATTGATTATATAGGACAATAACTCCGTAGGGGGTCAATTGACCATTTTTGTCATGTTGACTTATGTTTAGGTCTTACTTTGCTGTACATTATTGCTGTTTACAGTTTATCTCTATCTTTATTAATATTCAAGATAATAACAAAAAAAAAACGGCAAAATTTCCCTAGAATTACAAATTCAGGGGCAGCAACCCAACAACCGATCTACTGAAAATTTCAGGGCAGATAGATCTTGACCTGATAAACAATTTAACACCGTCAGAATTGCTCTAAATGCTTTGGTTTTTGAGTTATAAGCCAAAAACTGCATTTTACCCCTTCGTTTTATTTTTAGCCATGGCGGCCATTTTGGTTAATTGACCGGGTCACCGGACACATTTTTAAACTAGATACCCCAATGATGATTGTAGCCAAGTTTGGTTTAATTTGGCCAAGTAGTTTCAGAGGAGAAGATTTTTGTAAATGTTAACGACGACGGACGACGGACGCAAAGTGATGAGAAAAGCTTCGGGCCAGGTGAGCCAAAAATGGTTCTACATCTATAATGCATAGATTTGTATAATGAATGTGATACTTTGAACAACGACTGGAAAATACGAAATGTTGGAAACGGACAGAATTTGAACGTTACAAGAATCTCAATCACTTGCCCCGATCAGTTTATGAGTTGTCGTATGTTCAATTGACATATACATTTGTGTATTTTTATTGTGTAGAAATCTGGCTTAAACTTTTGTACAATTAAAAACTAAACTCAAATTATACTCTTTACATTACTAAAACACTACTACAGAAACCTTCAAGAGCGCACTCACTCACGAATGCTCCTTTAAAGTTATCCACACCTGAAATAAACAGGCAATCATCTATTTTTATCTCAAACTAGAAAATGGGGGAAAATGTAATATCAAAATTTTCAAAATGGAATTAAAAAATACAAACATCAAACTAAAATTTCGTTAATGTACGTTCTGATCAGATTTAATAAATTATAAATTTGGAAACATTACCAGGCATGATGCTATTCCTATGGACACACAATATCAGCAAAATATTCGGACAGGAAGTCCCATAAAGTAGATATCAGTCAACAGGTTATTCGGATGCTTTAAGATGATCTTCTTTTTCCTTTCTTTCAGGGAGTGGCAACGTTGCATTTTCATCTTACATGACCGAAGCCAGTGCAAATTCACAAAGTGCATCTTTGACAACCGGATCCACCATTAAATTCGACAGAACAGAGACAAATTACGGTAACGGATATAGTAGAAGTACTGGAAAGTTTACAGCCCCTTCAACAGGTGTATACGGGTTCTCATGGACTTTTTGCGTTGATTCGCGTACTTCTGACGGAGGTGAGTGGAAATACGGAGAATACGGAACACAACTAATGAAGGGTAGTTCTGTCATTGGCTTATTACATGCTGATACGGAAACAAAAGGCGATGACGCATGCTCAACAGGCTTTGTCATCAAGTACGTATCTAAAGGCACCGAAGTTTATCTCAGGAATATTTATGGCCACACAGGTAAAATCTTAAGCAAAATGAATCAGACCAGAACAACATTCTCAGGATGGAAATTGTATCAGTAATAAATGAAAAAGTATTCGAATTTGATGTTTTGATTCACACCACCGATATTGCTGAAAAAAATAAACTGATTTTAGTCAGAACTATAGATATCTTGCATTTAAATGCATTTGAATTTTTGCACATTGTAAATTTAATGTCTAATCAATTGCTATATGCTACAGTTACGGATTATACTCAGTTGCATTAATAAAGTTCTATACTTCTAGATTTGTTGCATTAAAAATCAAAAACTAAAACGCCAATAGTCCGAAGTCATTTTCAAAGCAATAACTTCTGTGTTTTTGTTTGGTGCTTTTTCTTTTCTTTGAGTCGATCGATCTGATGGGGTAAGGCTTTTTCAACTGATTTTTATAGTTTGTTCTTATGTTGTGCTGTCATACTACTGTCATAGGTAAAGGGAATAGTTGAGTGCTCACAAGCATTTTTAACCCCGCCACATGACCTAATAGTTATCAAAAGTACCAGGATTATAATTATATACGCCAGACGCGCGTTTCGTCTACATAAGACTCATCAGTGACGCTCAGATCAAAATAGTTAAAAAAAGCCAAATACATACAAAGTTGAAGAGCATTGAGGACCCAAAATTCCAAAAAGTTGTGCCAAATACGGCTAAGGTAATCTACTCCTGGGGTCAGAAAATCCTTAGTTTTTCGAAAAATTCAAAGTTTTGTAAACAGAAAATTTATAAAAATGACCATATAATTGATATTCATGTCAACACCGAAGTGCTGACTACTGGGCTGGTGATACCCTGGGGGACGAAACGTCCACCAGCAGTGGCATCGACCCAGTGGTGTAAATAGTTATCAAAAGTACCAGGATTATAATTGTATACGCCAGACGCGCGTTTCGTCTACATAAGACTCATCAGTGACGCTCAGATCAAAATAGTTAGAAAAGCCAAATAAATACAAAGTTGAAGAGCATTGAGGACCCAAAATTCCAAAAAGTTGTGCCAAATACGGCTAAGGTAATCTACTCCTGGGGTCAGAAAATCCTTAGTTTTTCGAAAAATTCAAAGTTTTGTAAACAGAAAATTTATAAAAATGACCATATAATTGATATTCATGTCAACACCGAAGTGCTGACTACTGGGCTGGTGATACCCTCGGGGACGAAACGTCCACCAGCAGTGGCATCGACCCAGTGGTGTAAATAGTTATCAAAAGTACCTAAGTCAGGAGCCCGTAGTTCAGTGGAAATATTTTTATTTTTCGTAAATTGTTTTGTTATAAATAAGACCATTAGAATTGTTTTCTAAATTGAATTGTTTCATACTTTTCATGTTTTTGTAAGCAGTTACCCTCTATCACGGATATCATAATAGTAAATGCAAGCTCTGGAAACTCACACCAACTGGGAGATTTGTACTCAATTCGCTGTTGGAATTTTGCTACATAAAAGTCCAAAGTTCGCAAATATGAAACAGAAATAATCTCTATTGTCGTATAGTTTATTTTTGAGCCGACCTTTTTTGTCAATTTCTGTATGTAAGTCTAAATATGATGCAGATTTAACGGTAACAGTTGTATCCTTTGTTTCAAATTCGCTAAACATAGTCACCAAACGATCAATTATTAAGTAAGAGATCATATTCTATTTCATGTATATATAGCGAAACGTGAAGATAATGGATATTGCTGTCTCTTTTTCAATCTTCCAACAGAAGTACTTGAATGCAGTTTGTCTCATATGCATAAAGTAACAAGTCTGCAATTTACCCTTTGTTGTATAGATATTGTCTGATTCTTGATGTGAAAATGGTGAAGTAGGTCAACATTAGCCTTACTATTACATAATATGTTCAGTAATGTTAAAAAAAAATAATGGACGGACAACTTTGTAAAAATATCCGACATGCACACGATAATATAGCTCAGACGCTTAGCATCAGTAATGATGTCATCATGACAATATAAATGTGCACACAGTCCATTTTTATTAATAAAAAAAGTGTACCCAATTAATTTCAGAACGAAATAGATATTAATAGTTATCAAAGGTACCAGGATTATAATTTAGTACGCCAGACGCGCGTTTCGTCTACATAAGACTCATCAGTGACGCTCATATCAAAATAGTTATAAAGCCAAACAAGCACAAAGTTGAAGAGCATTAACATGATTATACAGTGGTACAATGTCATACTTTTGATGCTATCATCTTATCTAAAACTTACAGTAAACAGAAAGAGTATGTTTCCCGAGAAGATAAATATATAGTTTTATCCTGCAATTGATCATGATATTAAAACGTGTAGCTTTTAATATCCAATCGTTTTCTCTTTTTTTAAACAATATGACAATACTTAAAACGCTCACCAAAATGAGGACATAAAATGAACTGTGCTTCAATATAACTGTCTACTCAAAAGTAAATCAGGTTACCCTGTTTGGTTAGGGGAAAAGGGGGTCCGCTGAGTCTTTTCTTTGTTACTTTGCATAGTTACATTCAAAAGACATGTCAGACACTCTAGCTTGACACATGATTCTTTATCCAATCCGACCAATCTTTGTTCTTTCTATGAATTAAAAAAAAATCCCAAGTCTCTGATTTGACCCGGTTGGGGATGTAACCAAGGACTTCCCGCATTGTAATGATTAGACACAATATTATTTAACAAGTTATTGCACTTCAATGAATGAACCCCGCACTGCACATTTATTGAGAGATTTATTTTTATCTCAAGGGTGATATTTTTGGGGATAAATATGTTGTTTCATTGGTTATTTTTCAACTTCAAAAAAATGTTAAATTGATAGTGGGATCACATTCGTAAGCCTACTCTTAAACAATCTATTTAAAGTAACAGTAACCTTGACATTTGACCTGTTTACCCCAACGCTATAAACTTCCTCCCCTCCGTATATTTCTAATCTGTATAAGTTTCATGTCAATCTAGCAAGGAAAACTCTAACTACCATCAGGCCATCTTTTTTCAACTTTTTTCTAAATAAAAGCACAATGACACAAGTAGTATACCGCTGTTCAAAAGTCATAAATCTGGGTTACAAACTAAAACAGCGAACTTTTTCTTCACCTATTAACCACCCCGACCCCTTCTTCCCCCTTGTTAACAGGTATGTACTTTTTCCTGTATATTCCATCATAAGTAGTTCCGATCAATCCCCTTTTCCATTTATATTATTTTGAAAGCATTTATGTTTAATATTTTGGGGCAATTTCAGCAATTGCTCATTTTAACTTAAACTTTCTATCCATTAAACAGAATAAAAAAGCTTGAAAAGCAGTCAATGTTGTTATATGTATTTTCCCATTTCTTGTACCGGTAATTATAAACGGATGACTCTACTTGGGTGTGACCTTTAAAAAGGAAATAAAACATGAATATGGAAACAAGCCTCGTTATCACATCCGAGAGTTACAGTCACGTTTACCGGAGAACGTTGAACATGAAACGCAATACTGAATATATTAAAAATATATTTTACAAGGACTAAATGTTGTCGTTTGGATTTTCATCTAACAAACAGCTGCAGACTAACAGTTTCAGTGATTTTGTAAAATTTTACAATATATATACTAAAATATATACTAGAAAACACCCGCGGGTCCGTCACTAAATTAAAGTACCTACGCCTTATTTTTTGCCTGGTTTTTTTATACTCGTATTGTTATCTGATAAAGTCATGCTGATTATAATGTGCACATTTTTCTCTGCCTTCATTATCTTTTTGTTTGGACCCATCCTGGTTTTCTTACCCAAACCGAAAAACATGTACGGGACAAATTTGCCATTCCACTTTTTTGTTTTTAAAATACAAGTGATGGATAATAAAAAAAAAAAAAATTTCCACACATGTCGCAACATGTCACTGTTGTCACTTAAGCTGATTAAAGGTACAAGAATAATAGAAATTCCTAGGGAAAATTTAAAGTTCCCATCGGCAAAAGTATTTTTCCCATTGAAATTTTAAAGTTACAAAGGCACAATCGGATGAATCTGCAACACTAAATATAAGTACAAGAATTAATTGTGTACAAACGTGCAACTAAACTTTCGTGTGGCATCGACGGAAAACAACGTAAGTAGCAAGATATGAACATATTAATAGTCAATCCGAAAAAAACAGTCCTCCTAATAAAAGACGGTCTGGATGGGGTTTACAGAAGGAGAATAATGGCATAAAATAAAAAAAAAATAGAGAACAATGGGCAAAACAGATAAAGAATAGAGAACGAGCCAGCAATAAAGAATGGAGAATAACAGGGTGTTAAAATATGAACAATAAAGAATAATGGACATACAAGATAAAGAAAAAAGAAAAAAAGAAAAATAACGGGCCCCCTTCTCCCACTATTATACATAGTTTTATTTGTCCGATCAAATTGAAAGTAACTGACCGATTTAATTTTGATTTTGTTATAGTTGTGATCTTGCCAGCCTGCAGCATGCGAACTCTGTATAAGTACAGATGCTTTAAAGTAATGACTTACTCAAACATGAAATGTGTATGGTTTAAAAAGTTTTAAGTGATGATGCTTTAAAATAATGACCTATACATTCATGACATTCATATGATTTAAACAGCTAGATAAGGATTTTACAAAATTCTTACATGTAGTAATATTTTTAGGGATTTAAAAAAATTCTACAAATTTTAAGGATTTTACAAAAATACTTAAACTTTACATAGATAGACTTTACAGGATCTCTATTTATTTCAGGGATTTAACACACTCTTTGAATTTACAAATTCATTGTAACATAATTATGTTCATGTATGCTCGCCTTAGGATTTTAAAAGAACCTTGTTGAGATGTCAAAATGTTCCAATGAAAATGGGGTCGGAGTAATGGTCAGTACACTGGATCTTGTCTCAATTATCTCAGAGGTGCTGGGGGCATTGGATGACCACAAGATCTATGATAAAAATTGGTTATATGTAGTATCGTTTTAATAAATGGTTGCTGGTATATTTATTCACTATTTTTATAAAAGACTTACGACAATTCACACCTAGAAATCTGCAAATGATGAAGACTACATGTTGCTCTCAAGATATCTTTTTCAAATTATTTTTCGTCGTTAAGTTGCTGCCTAATTGAACTACACCCATGTATCCTTGTATTCATATGTAAGATGGTTATGTTTTATTGCTTAATGTAAAGATAGTATCAATTATCTAATTAGTTTCCTTTTTGTAAAACCTAACACTTAAGTTACATATTATATACATATGTTGGTTATTCAACTGTCTTGGTAAAAGGTTGAGAAAATAGATAATGTACAGTGAAGGGTCACGGAAACCACAAGAAGTCGTCATAATAACATGTAAATTCAGCGAACTTAACATAATCAGGTTACAATGATTCAACACATATTGATCCGATGTTTGGTATAGGTGTTGATAAATTATCGAGAGTAGAAAAAATGGCCTACAAAATTAAATATATCAGAAAGTACCCCCCTCTCCCAAAGACCCTCATCTATAAAGGGTATTCAGGATCAATATTAGTGTTACTACTCATAGGAAAGCGTGGTACTCGACGCAAGGCGGGAACGTGCTGTTCTTTTGAAAGTATTTTTTTCCATTTTTTCCAAATAAGTCCAGCCCTGACCTTAGTGACTTGTTTTATTTTATGTTATTTTCTTTTGTCTGAAATCCCTTCCAGTCTGAGCTATGCTGAGCTATGGGAATCTTGTTTACATTAGTAATGCTATATTACGGGACGTGACGTTCTACGCTATAATAACGTCCACTTAAGGGCATCCGATACAGTTTCTCGATATAATGTCATTTTTATAATTTTGAAATATGTTGTAGGCCTTGGCGAGTTATAAAATAAAACACAAAATAAAACATAGGTCACCGTGTTTGTTTTCGAGAAAATTGAGGCTGAAAATTGGGGATCTGTGCAATTTTGTAAAAAAATTAGGCAATGTTATAAAATTTTTGGAGCAGATATTCTTCGTCATAAATTATTAAGATCGGGTTCAATCTGAAGCTGTGATAAGTGGCAATAAGGACAAAAATAAATCACTACACGAATAACTATAAAACTATTCAAGTCCTGCTTGACATTGCGGACCAGATGCTCAAAGTGGTATTTTTCTAAACCTAAAAAAATGGAAAAAAACTGTTTCTGAAAATGTCATTTTTATCATTTTTCTGCATAAACTGCATTTTGTCATGCTTTCTCCAAATCTCAAATAAAAAATATAGGTCACCGTGCTGGATTCCATGATAATCGCGATTTATCCTAAAAAATTGCGTCACCCCTTTGTAACCTCAACGTTAGCGCTAAAGTGCACGACGTCGCTGGCAGACAATTTCGACGTTATCGCTTCAAATTACCGGCGAAATTTTTCAGATGTATAAATATTGCTTGTAAAGTACTATCTATAAATTGGTTACATTGTTTTCGGAAGTAAAATCATGTGAATAACAAATATCTCTCTGTGTTTGTGGTCTAAGTGAGAAACATCTCAAGAAAAGTTATTACGGACTGTTGATAAATTTTACGGCTTTCAAAAATTAAAGACTCGGCAATTTAGAACATGACATACAGGTACATTTACTGTACACACTCGTATATTATTTCATACTGTATGATGACCTCAAGATGTTGTTCTTTGATTGTTTTGTTTGGTTGGCTGCTGTTTCGTTACACATACTGGTACTCCTTAATATCCTTTAATTCACGTTTTTATCACTGAGGAAATCCGTTTTTGTTGATACGAATTTTAAAAAAAGTTAGCGTCGTTTGGACAGTAATCAAATTTGACGCGCATTGCAATTTGAATTAGAATTTAGGTTAGGACGTAAAACATTTCGAATCCGAATTAAACTAATTCGAATTACGTGTGAACTCAGCATTATCCTTCAAACGGAACTTCTTTTTTTGTACATAAATCGCAGCACATAAATTATGCCGTTACTTTTCTCGTTTGAGTTGTTTTACCTTGTCGTTTCGGGACCTTTTAAAGCTGACTATGCGGTATGGGCTTTGCTCATTGTTGAAGACCATACGGTTACCTATAGTTGTTAATTTCTGTGTCATGTTTGTCTCTTGTTGAGAGTTGTCTAACTGGCAATTATACCACATTTTCTGTTTTATGTGGTCAGAAAACAGAAGCAAAATCTGACAAAGGAGAATCTTCAATTTGCTAATGGATGCTTTTGTTCAGACAGAGAAACTATAATTTTGAAATTTTTGATTTGGCAAAAAAACGATTGAATTAATAGCGAGAGGACTGGATATATTACGATTAATTGCGATTAAAATCATTCTCTCATAGCGTAATTTTATTGGTAAATAACTATAAAAAAAAATTTTCACCACAGCGCGTACATAAAATAACGCATGTCCAGTCCCCTGTCTGTCCTTCCGGACTTCTGGTTAATTAGATTTTTCAAGTGTACAATTCTTGCCAACTTTCTATAAAACTGATATCGTATGGACACGTTAGAAAATCAGTGCATATCAACTATTCTTTAAAAGAGTTATGCTATTTGGAAATATTAATTATATTGAAAAATGCATTGTATTTTCTCTCATTCCGTCATTTCTCTAATATATCTATAAAAAAAAAATAAAGACAAAGTTTTCTAGATACAGCGCGAACTATAAAAAAAACTGTTCTAGTTTCAAAGTCCTGTAACTCATAAAGTTCACTAAAAATGATACAGATCGTTTGACCATCAATTCATGACTGAAAAAACAACCATGTTCAGTTTAATGATAATATGCTGTACCATATTTACGACGGACAGACGGACGCGGGCATTTTTATACAATCTTACGTCCCGTCAAAATTTTCACGGGTGTATAAACATATTGTTTGCTATTGCCTTTTGTAAGATAAACTACGTGCAACGTGGAGGAAATAGAAACTTTGTTCTTTTATAAAAGTTGTATCATTGTTTGTATTAGCGGCATACCATTATTTTTTTACATAAATAAATTGAATAAATTGTTCAGAAAGGAGATTGACTTCTTCATGTACATAGATTTTCGGTATTAGTTTTAAAATATCATTGGTTTTCTGTGCTGTAATAAAAAATCGGACCCGGACCAAATCGTGGATGATGAATGATAATAAATTTTATTAGTAACACCAAAAGGGTCAGTCGTCTTGAGATTGCTCACTATACGATATTTGTTAACAGTACTGTGTTTTATTTCTTATTATGTTACAAGTATGGACACAGACGCAAATTGTCAGTGGGGTTAAAGGTCGTTACATATGTATTGAAAGCTAGACTGGAAATGTGCATTTTTGCGCCTGTCCCAAGTCAGGAGCCTCTGGCCTTTGTTAGTCTTGTATTATTTTAATTTTAGTTTCTTGTGTACAATTTGGAAATTAGTATGGTGTTCATTATCACTGGACTAGTATATATTTGTTTAGGGGCCAGCTGAAGGACGCCTCCGGGTGCGGGAATTTCTCGCTACATTGAAGACCTGTTGGTGACCTTCTGCTGTTGTTTTTTGTTTTTTATTTGGTCGGGTTGTTGTCTCTTTGACACATTCCCCATTTCCATTCTCAATTTTATTAACAAATTGAGTTGATGTGTACATGTCTTCATTCAAATGCATTGACTGATAAAAAAAGGAGGCTTCAACTTCCACCCCTCTCTATGAATTAGTTGTTTGAGTGTTTGAATATGGAGTTTGTTAATAAATAGCTGCACTGTAAGCGCATGATATGTCTTGATTCCTTTTAAGCTTGCTTAAAGGTTGAACTATTTTGTTTTGTACAATTATTAGTCTATTTGTTTTCTCATTTCATTTGTTTTATATTTGTCATTTTAAGGTCTTTTATAGCTGACTGTGCTGTATGAGCTTTTGTCATTGTTGAAGGCTATTTGGGGACCTGTAGTTGTTAATCTTGTTTTAAATTTTGGAATGCAGCTGAAGTCAACAAACAGACATAGACAATTCACCCAAGTTTTATAAAATGATGTGGAAGTGTTTATGTGAATAATTGAGATGGGAAATGAGGAAAGTGTCAAAGTGACAACAACCCAACCATAGAGTAGACAACAGCTGAAGGCCTCCAATGGGTTTTCAATGTAGCCAGAAACTCCTGCAATTATAGGTGTCCAAAAACTATAAAATCCCTTCTTTTTTTTAGCATATATAAAAATTCATAACAGAAATGTATAATCTGAAATTTATTACAATCAAAAGGGACCTTAGGTCAATAGTGTAAACAATTCACCAAAGTTTAATTAAAGGTGATGGATGCATTTTTGTGTTATTGTTCAAAATTGGAAAATTCTCTCTTTTTTAAGGATAAAATCTCTCTTCATAACATGGAAATGAAAATTCTAAA